>NC_058084.1:79075311-79411269 GCF_014858855.1 Bufo gargarizans
TGGATGTTTTCAGCTGAACACCGGCCGACACTGCGCATGCACCGGGAGCCTCACCAGCGGTTAGGGAAGGGAAAAATTACGTACGGGCCAGTGCTTTTTCCCTACCCTAAACGCTGGTGAGGCTCCCAGCGCATGCACAGTGTCGGCCGGTGTCCAGCTGAGAAAATTTGTTTCCAATGTAGTATTAATAACTAAACAATTAAATAATAAACATATTGCATTGTCTACTTACCACCAGGACAATAAGATGATCTGGACTCTGGCTGCAGTCTGGCTCTGGGGACTCCATTGTCATTCTCTCCCCCCCCCCCCCTTCCCTTGTCACTCTCATTATCCCCCCTCTCCCTTGTCACTCATTATTCCACCCGCCCTCCCTTGTCACGCTCATTATCCCCCCCCCCATCACTCTCATTATTCCCCCCCCCATCACTCTCACTATTCCCCCCCCCATCACTCTCATTATTTCCCCCCCCATCACTCTCATTATTTCCCCCCCCATCACTCTCATTATTTCCCCCCCCCCCCATCACTCTCATTATTTCCCCCCCCCCCCATCACTCTCATTATTTCCCCCCCCCCCATCACTCTCATTATTTCCCCCCCCCCCCCCATCACTCTCATTATTTCCCCCCCCCCCCATCACTCTCATTATTTCCCCCCCCCCCCATCACTCTCATTATTTCCCCCCCCCCCATCACTCTCATTATTTCCCCCCCCCCCCATCACTCTCATTATTTCCCCCCCCCCCCCCATCACTCTCATTATTTCCCCCCCCCCCCATCACTCATTATTTCCTCCCCCCCCCCCCATCACTCATTATTTCCTCCCCCCCCCCCATCACTCATTATTTCCTCCCCCCCCCATCACTCTCATTATTTCCTCCCCCCTCCCCCCTTGTCACTCTCTCTCTTCCCTCCCCCCTTGTCACTCTCTCTCTTTCTTTCCTCCCCCCTCGTCACTCTCTCTTTCTTTCCTCCCCCCTTGTCACTCTCTCTCTTTCTTTCCTCCCCCCTTGTCACTCTAGTGTACCTCTAGTGTAGCGTGGCCGAGCTCTGTTCGATCCGCGGTACAGGAGCATTTGTTTCCTGTACCCGGCCGGACTGACAGGAAGTGCACACTAAGTGAGCACTTCCTGTCAGTCCGGCCGGGTACAGGAAACAAAAGCTCCTGTACCGCGGACCTAACAGAGCTCGGCCACGCTACATTAACAGGCGCAGGCAGGATTCTTTAGAGCGGCAAGCCACTCAGGCGGCGCAGAATGAGGGGCGCCGCCAGCCGCCCCCAACTTATATAAGCAACTTTTTTTTTTACCGCAACGGGCGCCGGGCGCCCCCTGCTGAGTACAGGAGGGGGGGGGGAAACATAAGTGCCGCCTCGCCTGCCCATATTACATTGCGGGCTGTCGGCCGCCCGGCGCCCCTGTTGCTATGGCGCCCTGTGCGGCCGCACAGCCCGCACACCCCAAAGGCCGGCCCTGCGTATGCCCTATAGCTGGCTTTATCCTTGGGTAGGGAAACCTTCCTCTGGTATAAATCCTCTTGCTGTAAGTATCCTTATGCCCTTCAGCTTTCTACTTGGCTGGTTAAAAGTGGCTCTGCTTTATACTTTTAAAGGTGCTAGATATCTTCAGGACGCAACTTCTCCTGGATGCAAGCTAGAAACCTGGGCTATCTAGCTGCATGTTAGAAGCTGATCTTCAGCTGCTCTCTAGCTAAAGTCAACACTGGCTTCTAAACACCCCCCCCCCCCTCTCCTGGACCTGACTATATATACACTAGGGGGTTCCCTATCTCCCTCTACTGCCTAGGAGGAGGGACTACACCCCTAACAGGCCTGGTACACAGGGGATAATATGACAACATACATTAAAATGCAATACAAAATACCATGACCATGTTCCACAAGAGGTGGGGAACAACGTGACCCAATTGACCCTTGAGTAGTGCTCACAGTTACATAGTGGGACACTACATATTGCAACGGCCTGCTTGATACAATAGAGAGAACTATAAATTCGCCGTTGCATCTTAAGAACTGCCAGGTATCTTTAACCCCTTAAGGACTCAGCCCTATTTCACCTTAAAGACCCGGCCATTTTTTGCAAATCTGACCAGTGTCACTTTAAGTGGTGATATCTTTTTAAACGCTTTGACTTATCCAGGCCATTCTGAGATGGTTTTTTCGATCACATATTGTACTTCATGACACTGGTAAAATAAAGTCAAATAATTTATTTTTATTTATAAAAAAATACCAAATTTACCAAAAATTTGTAAAAAAAATTCCAAGTTTCAATTTCTCTACTTCTATAATACATAGTAATACCTCCAAAAATTGTCATTACTTTACATTCCCCATATGTCTACTTCTTGTTTGGATCATTTTGGGAATGATATTTTATTTTTGGGGGATGTTACAAGGCTTTGAATTTTAGAAGCAAATCTGAATCTGGTCTGAAGTCACTTTGCGAGGCGTGCATAATAGAAACCACCCAAAAATTACCACATTCTATAAACTACACCCATCAAGGTATTCAAAACTGATTTTACAAACTTTGTTAACCCTTTAGGTGTTCCACAAGAATTTATGGAAAATACAGATACAATTTCAAAATTTCACTTTTTTGGCAGTTTTCCATTTTAATAATTTTTTTCCAGTTACAAAGCAAGGGTTAACAGCCAAACCAAACTCAATATTTATGGCCCAGATTCTGAAGTTTACAGAAACACCCCATATGTGGTCGTAAACTGCTGTACGGGCACACGGCAGGGCGCAGAAGGAAAGGAATGCCATACGGTTTTTGGACTGCAGATTTAGCTGGACTAGTTTAGATTTTGCTGGACTAGTTTTTTTGACACAATGTCCCATTTGAAGCCCCCCGATGCACTCCTAGAGTAGAAACTCCAAAAAAGTGGCCCCATTTTAGATACTACGGGATAGGGTGGCAGTATTGTTGGTACTAGTTTAGGGTACATATGATTTTTGGTTGCTCTATATTACACTTTTTGTGAGGCAAGATAACAAGAAATAGGCTGTTTTGGCACCGTTTTAATTTTTTGTTATTTACAACATTCATCTGACAGGTTAGATCATGTATTTTTTTTATAGACCAGGTTGTCACAGATGCGGCAATACCTAATATGTATACTTTTTTTTTTATTTATGTAAGTTTTACACAATGATTTCTTTTTTGAAGCAAAGAAAATCATGTTTTAGTGTCTCCATAGTCTGAAAGCCATAATTTTTTCAGTTTTTGGGCGATTACCTTAAGGAGAGTACGATTTTTGCGGGATGAAATGACGGTTTTATTGGCACTATTTTGGGGTGCGTGTAACTTTTTTATTGCTTGCTATTACACTTTTTGTGATGTAAGGTGACAAATTTTTTTTATTTAGCACAGTTTTTATTTTAAATTTTTTAGTCTTCATCTGAAGGGTTAGGTCATGTGATATTGTTATAGAGACGGTCGATACGGACACGGTGATACCTAATATGTATACTTTTTTACACAATAATATCATTTTTGTATACTAGTTTTACACAATAATATCATTTTTGAAACAAAAAAAATCATGTTTTAGTGTCTCCATATTCTGAGAGCCATAGTTTTTTCAGTTTTTGGGCGATTATTTTAGGTAGGGTCTAATTTTTTGTGGGTTGAGATGATGGTTTGATTGGCGCCATTTTGGGGTGCATATGAATTTTTGATCGCTTGCTATTACACTTTTTGTGATGTAAGGTGACAAAAAATGATTTATTTAGCACAGTTTTTATTTTTATTTTTTTACGTTGTTCATCTGAGTGGTTAGGTCATCTGATATTTTTATAGAGTCGGTCGATACAAACTTTTTTTTTATTTATGTAAGTTTTACACAATAGCAGCTTTTTTAAAACAAATGATGTTTTAGTGTCTCCATAGTCTGAGCCACAGTTTTTTTTATTTTTGGGGAGATTGTCTCAGGTAGGGGCTCATTTTTTGCGGGATGAGGTGACGGTTAGATTGGTACTATTTTGGTGGGCAAACGCCTTTTTGATCGCTTGCTGTTGTACTTTTTATGATATAAGGTGACAAAAAAAATGGTTTATTTAGCAGTTTTTATTTTTTATTTTTTACAGTGTTCATCTGAGGGGTTAGGTCATGTGATATGTTAATAGAGCCGGTCGATACAGACGCGGCAATACCTAATATGTATACATTTTTTTTTCCCTATTTTTTTTCCCTATCTTTTTTTTACTTTATTTGGGGAAAATGAAGTTTTTGTTTATTTTTACTTGAAACTTTTAATTTTTTGGGGGGAAACTTTATTTTTTCAACTTTTCTTGTCCCACTTTGGGACTTTTGGGGGTCTAATCCTTTACAATGCATTCCAATACTTCTGTATTGGAATGCATTGGCTGTATGAGTAATACTGTGTGTATTACTCATACAGCTTCCGGCCTGTGAGAACCAGGGGGCTGGATCTCACAGGCTCATCACCGGAAGGCAGCGCGATGCCTTCCTTAGGCATCGCGCTGCCTTCCATGCCATCGGGGCATGGGGACTCGATGGCACGCCCGATCACCGCCGCAACCGCAGGTAAAAGCCGCAAACCGCAGGTCTGAATTGACCTGCGGTTTGCGGCGATTGCCGACACGGGGGGGTCACGGGACCCCCCCGTGCATTTAGCCAAGGTGCCTGCTCAAGGATTAGAGCAGGTGCCGGTTTCCGATCACCGCCGGGCGGCGGTGATCGGAGCAACACTTAACTTACCAGTACATCATGGGTCCTTAAGGACTCGGGAACCATTTAGAGCACCGCTGTCCCAGCGGCTAGCCACGGACCCCAAATCTTCTCAAATCTCTCTGGATTCCCCCTGGTAATGTAAGTCAGTTTGTACATGGGCAAAGCCGCTTCAATAAGCTGCACCCACTGTTGGACTGAGGGAACCCTGGGGGCTTCCAGTTCAGCAGAATAACATTCCTAGCATAAAATATTAGAAGACGATATAATATCCTAGAGTATTTGCAGCAGGTCGTTAACTAGTCCTAACAAGCTATTTTCTAGGGAGCATATAGCTGGCAATCCTAACTTCAAATTTAAGAACTCATGAACCTTTAACCAATACCCTGCTATTACTGAGCAGTCCCAGACCATATGAAATATAGTGCCCCTCTCTCCATCACACCTAGTACATTGCGAGCTAGCAAGTCTGCACATTCATTCTAATCTGACCGGAGTTAAATAAACCCGGTGTATCCATTTGACCTGCATCAGCTGATCTCTAGCACATATGACAGTGTTTCTCCAGTTATACATCAATTCCTTCTCATGCCTGTCGTCTAAACCTGGAATGTCCACTTTCCACTTCACTAGGGCACTGGACAACAGGGATGTCTGCCGGTTCAGTAGTACCAAATAAAAGGAAGATACTGGCTTGTGTAATATTGTTTGTCTAGCAATTGTTTCTACCTTTCCGCACTCTATCTTGATTTTACCTCTTTACCAAATTGTTCAGCACAGGCATGTCTTAGTTGAAAATATCTATAAAGACTCGTTCAGGGCAGGTGAAATTTGTTCTTTAAATCTACATAGTTTTTGAAGAGTCCCCCTGAGTATAGTTGGGTCAAATACTTGATACCATGCTGCGGCCAGAACTCAAAACCCTGCATTTTTTGCAACTCCGGTTGTCTTGAATTCCTCCACAATGGCAGTACAGGAGACCAAGCCTCACCCCCTCCCCTGTCACCCCACACCCAGGAGCATTGGTTCCACACTTTAATATCTGCGTTCATATTAGAAGTAAGACACCTAACTGAATAATTGGCCGCTCTGTAGGGAAAGTTCGTCAAAATCTCAAAAAGACCACAAGAGTGCCGCTTCAAGCACTGTTTCTGGATTGTTGGCATCTGCTCTCAGCCACCAACTTGCATATGTCAATTGGACTGCACAATAGTATTTATACATGTCTGGTAAGGCCAGACAACCCCCCTGTTACATGGCGCTTTGAGAGTGTCTTTAGCTAGTCGGGGTCTTGTATTGGCCCAGAGAAAGGGGGTTAGCATTTTGTCAATTAGCACAAAGTGGGATTTCTCATAGGCCATTGGTGTCGCCCTATACAGATAAAGCAGCTTGGGCAGAATTATCATTTTGAAGATATTTATATGCCCCACCAGGGACAGAGGAAGGGTCTCCCATGCCTTCAGTTTCCGGGCAACGTATTCCATTGTTGGTAAGATATTGAGGGGGAAAAATTTGTGAATGTCCTTATGTTCTATTATCCCTAGGTATTTAAACTGGTCCACAACCAATAGTTTGGATTGAGGTGAGACAACCCGTTTATCCTCCCTATCCACCAAATAGAGGCAGATTTAGCCCAATTGACCTTTAGGCCAGAGAACTTACCATACTCATTAACCACCCCCAGAAGTGCCTCCAGCGACTTCCCGGTATCCCCTAGCTATACAAGCATGTTGTTCGCATATAGGGACAACTTCTCGGTGATCCCAGCAATATTCCATCCTTCTATACTGTTACAGTTATTTAACAAACTGGACAAGGGCTCCATCACCAATGTGAAAAGCAGCGGGGATAAGGGACACCCCTGACGTGTGCCTCTAAGAAGAGGGAATTATTTAGACAAGTACCCATTCACTCGAACTCGAGCTGTGGGTTGCAGGTACATAATACGTAGCCATTTCAGAAACTTATCTGGAAACCCAAATCTGATTAAAACTTCCCATAATAATACCCATTCCACTGAATCAAAGGCCATCTCATTATCTAACGAGGCTATAGCTCTGCTTCCTACGTTGTCATGTGTTATTTGAAAGTTGGTATAAAGGCGCCTAAGATTAATGTTGGTGGATTTCCTTGGCATAAAACCAGATTGATCTGACCCCACTGGATAAAATAACCCCGGTCAGCCGCAAAGCCAAGGCCTTAGCCAAAATCTTAACGTCTAGATTTATAAGAGAGATAGGCCAATATGAACTACATTGATCAGGAGGCTTCCCCACTTTACGGATCACCACTATAGTAGCTTCAGAAACGGAGGGTGGCAACTCAGATGCCTCCAGAGCATATTCAAACCGCGAACTTAACCGAGCACCGAGTTCCTCATCATATAACTTATACCACTCCGCACGGAATGCATCTGGACCAGGAGTCTTGTGAAAGGCCATTAAGCCTATTGCCGTCCGGATCTCGGTTACAGAGATAGGAGCGTCCAGCAGCAATCTGTCCCCCCTAGACAGCCTTGTGAACTCTATCTGATGCAATTAACTCTTTAAGCCATCTATCGCAGGAAGACGGTTTGAAGTATATAACTTACTATAATTAGTGTTGATCGAGCACCAAAGTGCTCAGGTGCTCGGGCCGAACACCTCGGGAACTTAATGGAAGTCAATGGGAGAACCCGAGCATCAAACCAGGCACCCCCTGCTCTGAAGAGGGGAGGGTGTCTGGTTCATAGGAAAAGGTCAGAAATTGATGGAAACACTACCAAAATGGTTCAGGAATAGCATGGGGAGGATGTCTGGATGCATCTTGGACTCCCAAGTCGCTGCTGGGAACGGTGTTGTCCAAGTAGTACGCCACTTTTACAGACTGACAATAATATGCCTAAAACCGAAGATAAAATTAATTTTAGCGAAAAAAAAGTTAGGAAACATTCTTTCCTGTATATTTACTTGTATATAAAGTGCAAGTGCTGCCAAAAATTACAAGGAAGAGGCACTCCAATACAATCTGTATATTACATAAAGAAGGGCCTTATTCACATTGTGGTACAATTGTTCAGATAGTGGGACTTCTACACTCATAAAGCCTATGCACTAAGTGAAAGGGCTGCCAAAAATTACAAGAAACCGGCACTCCAATACACCCTTTGTTACAAATAAAGGAGAGCATCATATAACTTTGATAAATTATGATTGATGGCCTGCTGGTGACCCTCAAAAACATTTGGAGCAAGGGCCTGCTGATCTGACCATCTAAAACATTAGGGGCGAAGGCCTGCTGCTGAGCTGACCCTCTAAAACATTAAGGGTGAGGGTCTGCTGCTGAGCTGACCATCCAAAAAATTATGGTTGAGCTGACCCTCTAAAAGATTGTATGCAAGGGCCTGCATGTGAGCTGACCCTGTAAAACATTATATGCAAGGGCCTGCATGTGAGCTGACCCTGTAAAACATTATATGCAAGAGCATATATGCGAGGGCATTATATGTGAAGAATAAGCCTGTTAATATGATGGAAGAGGAGAAGGAGGATGAGAAAAATATTTTTTTTATTTTTTATAAATTCTTTTATTTCAGTTATATAAAAAACATATACAAAATCAGAAAATTCCAAAAATCCATATTACATAAATCAGTAATATAATAACATTTTATCCCAAATTCCCACCCCCCACCCTTTGGAGAAAGAGAGAGAGAAGGAGAAAAAAAGAAAAAAAAAGAAAAAAACACACAGTTCAACCATTTTTTCCATATTTTATAAATTTTTTCTGCTCTCTCACTATTTCTCGCAGAGAACCGTTCCAATTTAATCAAATTGTGGTCCTGGCTACGGTGAGAGACCGTGGCTGAGGACAGGGGGGGGGGGATGACAGGCTGTCCGCTACAGATGGCTGGGGTGTGCGGGAAGCCATGGCCGGGTGCGAGCTAAATGAGGGGCATGCCTGATGGTGAGAAAGGTGAAGAAAGGGGAAGGGTGGGAGGGGTGAGAGCGCGGCGTCTATGATGGGAGCGTGAGGCGGCGCTAAATAGGCCTCCTCCGCCCCTCCCACAAACGCAGGCTGAGCTTCAACCTTACTACTTGTGGTCCTGGCTACGGTGAGAGACCGTGGCTGAGGACAGGGGGGGGGGGGGATGACAGGCTGTCCGCTACAGATGGCTGGGGTGTGCGGGAAGCCATGGCCGGGTGCGAGCTAAATGAGGGGCAAAAGTCAACGGGTAGGAAGATGTGAGGGTAGAACTCATAGGGCTAAGTTGGTGAAAGCCTTGGCGATCTCGGCTCGTGGATTAGGGATGTAATGCGTGAAGCAGGAGGATTGCCATCTGCCCATTTTCTGGATGACGTGTGCTGGGACCCCGTGACTTGATGCTGCGGAAGCTGCGCCTATGCGGAACGAATGCCCTGAGATGGCCTTGGCATCGAACCCCAGCCCGGAAGCTAAAGTTCTGATGTGATGGATGAACTGTGAAGTTGACAGACCTTTGGAGTTGAAGGGAAATAGAGGGCTGCCTGGCGCGGAAACTGTTGAGATAGCGAGAAGCTTGTTGAATACGGCCACCGGGCACCATTCGTTGAAGGTCTGGAAGTAAATGATTTTAACTGGAGGACCTACCTGGGAAGTTTTGGTGGAAGGGAGAGACAGGGTGCAATGAGTCTGCTGCCAGACCAGCTGGTCTGAAGTGGGGCCTGCATGTCCTGGAGAGCTAGTGAATTCCCCGGGCCGTAAGAACCCGTAGAAACAGAGATACATGGCAGCTTTGATCACAATGCTTTTGTATGGCCCGAAAGGATCGTTATCTAGGGAGGTGGAAAAAGCTCTGAACATTGCCCCGGTGACTGGTTTCCTGCGGGACTCCGGCTTACTGCTGCTCTTTTGGATCCCTCTAAGGGTGGATTTGATGGCCTGGGAAGAAAATAGGGACTGGCTGCCTGGAAAATCTAAAGTGAGGAAATGCTGTACCCCTGCCAGGTACAATTTGATGGTGCTGAAAGATAGGTGAAGGTCTGTGTGACAATAAGCCAGGAATGCCATGAGATGAGTTATTTGATCCAGATGTCCTTGTGGGTGTTTGATGGAGAATCGAGAGAAGGTTTCCCACCCGGTCTTGTAGTTCCTGGCTGTATTGAGGGATAGGGAGTTATGGATGAGTGACTTGGCAGTTCTGACGTGCTTGCTCAATCCATCATCAGTGTCTCGATGGCGGGTGGAGGAACCCCTGATGGATCGGCGTCTGGCATCACCTGAAAGAAAACCGGGAAGTTGAAACGGGAGAGGGCATCAGCTGCTGTGTTTGCTGAACCCTGTATGAAGCGACATGAAAAATGAAAGTTGTATTCTAAGGCAAGGCATACTAATCTGCGGATGAAGGGCATGATTTGTGGGGAGGAGGAGCGGCCTTTGCTGAGAATTTCTACCACTGCCTGATTGTCCGTGACGAAGACGACTGGCTTGTTCCTCCAGACTTCCCCCCAGGTCTGGGCAGCTGCCACGATGGGATAAATTTCTAACAGTGGAGAGGATCTGATGGAACTCTGGGTGGAAGATATCTGAAGCGGCCAGGGACCTGCGAACCAGTGGGTCTTAAAAATGGCTGCAAACCCTTTTGAACCTGCTGCGTCGGAAAACACGGTGGGAGAATTATCGTCCCAGGAAGGGACGAAGAGGGAGATGCCGTTCCAGCTGGTCAGGAAATGGTGCCACATGTGAAGATCGGCCGTTGCGGCGGCGTCAAGGTGGATCAAAGAGTCCTGATCCGAAGCAGCAGGTAAAAGTTGCAGCAGTCTGGAGGTGAATGCCCGCCCCTGGGGCATAATCTTGGAGGCAAAATTTAACATCCCCAGAATTGACTGGAGTTCGACCTTGGTGAGGGTCCTGGCCGCGACAGACCTCCTGATGGAATCCTGGATTTTTAGGAGTTTTTCGTCCGGCAAGCGGGCTTCCATCTTACCGGTATCCAAGATGACCCCCAGGAATGTTATGACTGAAGATGGACCTTCGACTTTTGTTGGGGCAATCGGGACGTTTAACTTAGAGAACAAGTTGAGGAGTACCTGGAGCTGATTGGGTGCCTGGTCTGCGGTCTCGATCAACAGGAAATCATCGAGATAATGGATGACCCTGGAGCATCCGCCGTGGTTGACCAAGACCCAGTGAAGAGCTGTGGCTAATTGATCAAAGAGCCAGGGACTGCTCTTTGATCCAAATGTCAGTCTGTCTGAAAAATAGTACCGTTCCCTCCACTTGATGCCGTAGTATTTCCACAAATGGGGTGAGACCGGAAGCAGCTTAAACGCGTCGGCGATGTCCGCCTTGGAAAGCCACGCGCCCGACCCCAGCTGGAGGATCAACCGAATGGCGTCGTCCAAGGTGGAGTACCGCATAGAGAAGTCTTCTGAAGGGATGAGCGAATTTAAGCTAGGTGTGCTGGAAACATGAGGAGCAGAGAGGTCAAATATCAGCCTTTTTTTATTTGAATTTTTTTTCGTAACTAGGCCAATGGGGTTGGCCCTCCAGATGTCGAAGGGGGGGACTATGAATGGACCCAGGAGGAAACCCTTGCTGATCTCGGACTGGATGAGGGAGTCTACTGATTCGGGATCCGCCAAGGCAGAACGAAGATTGGGGCCTTCCCAAGTAGTTTGCGGGTAGGAAACTAGCCCTGTATGGAACCCTTGTGAGAACCCGGAGACCAAAAACTGCACAAAGGCGGGATCGTGGTGATGCAGCAGGAGGGCAGCTAGCAGATCAGCGTTGACTCCGGCTAGTCATAGCTGTTTTGATGACCTTTGCGGACAGGACGACTGGGGGTGGGCCCGGAAACAGATAGTGCAAATATGCAAGGCCTTGCATTTTGAAAAGTAGCAGTCGGACCAATTGAAATTGTTACAGATTTGGCTTCTGCCCAAAAACACTATGGGCCTGCCCCATTTGTCTGCGTTCTGCCCTGAACTTGAAGAGGTGGAAGGGAGAGCGGAGGGTCTGCCTTGGGCCAGGGCCCCTGAGTTGGGACACCAGTCGGAGGAATGCAGGATGGACTGGCAATTGGCGCAGGTGGGAGCTTTGAGGCCAGCGAAGTGCCTGCAGAAGAGCTCCATGTCTAGTATGGACCAGTCCGTGATGTGCCGGAACTGGGACAGAGCAGCGGCGGCTTTGGCAGAGAAGGAACGATGGTAGTCGTAAAATGCGTGACCTCCGTACTTGTGTCCCAAATCAGTGACCCTGTAGAGGTAGGTGTCAAGTTCCTCTCTGCGGTGCGGTTGGGCCGAGCATAAGATGTCTCGGAAAAGGCTGAAGGCCAGCACAAACTCTGGAATGGAGAGCTTTTTGTGCAGCCGGGCATCTTTGGACTTGAGAACCACTGATATATCTCCACAGGCAATGGTCCTGTTCTCGTCGAAGTCGTGGGTGGAAATAAGTATGGAAGCCAAGTTAACGTCTTTACCTGCCAAAATATCCTTTCGGACATTGTCGGGAACAAAATGTGATGGGGAAATGGTGAAGGAGCTGGGGGCTTGGCTCGGAGTTGGGGCATGGATGGCAGACGGGCCTGGAGCTGGAGAGATGGGAGTGCTTGGACTTGATGGCCTGGTTTCCACCGCTAGCAACCTGGTCTGCATGTCGGACACTGAGCTGGAGAGAGTGTTGATCGCCGAATGAAGCTGGGTCAGCGCTGTCTGGACCGTGGACAGAGATACCTGCTCTGCAGCCGCTGGGATAGGCCTTGCCGTCAGCAGCCTGTACAAGTCAGCTTTGCGGGCTGTGGCAGGATAGCGGATGCCTCTCCTGGTTAATTCGGCCATGAGTTTAGGGATGGTCCATTGCCTGCCTGAAAAGTTGCTTCCGTGGGCTGAGCCGGGTGATTCTGGAATGGAGCGAGTCTTGGCGATATCCGAAGCGTGGGACATTATGCTGTGAAAAGGAAAATGGAAAGTGAGAAGGGTGGTGGAGCCACTTGACACCAGTGAGTGAGTCCGTGAAACCCTCTGAATGACACCGAAGAGTGACCGAATCCGTTACCAGGAAGAGGTTAAGAGGCCCAACCTACCTGATGCGCTGGCCTCAGCCCCCCGAAGGAAGGACCTGCGGATGCTGGCCTGACCCTAAGGAATGAAGTAGTGAAACCAACTTACCTGGACTCGGCTGATGAAACCGTAAACTAAAATGACCTGGATGAAAAGGTGACCTAGGACTGGTACCTTGGGGAATTCGCCTAGCGAATTTTGAAACGAGCAGGCCTCCGGAGTGACCCTAGAAACATGGGGTGAGGTTTGAGATAAGCGGGAGAAGGTAAAACCTGGCGTGAATCAGGGTGCGAAGGATGGGTCAAGCTTGACCGTGCCTGGCACCTGTGAGGTGCCCCTGAAAGATCCGATGCCTTGCAGGCGGCCGAACCCGTGAGCTAGCTGCGGGCTAGAAGTGAGGCTCGTGAGGCGCGTTGAAGCACCTGGGTTAGGACGGGGCGAGTGAGTAGCGCGTGAGGCGTGCGAACCTGTGCCTGATACGTGTCAGGGTGGTGGATGAAACCTGAAGCATGTCTGAAAAACTAACGTGTTCTGCTGCGTGGTAGGCAATAGCGTGGATGAAACTTTAAGGAAGAAATTTGACATGAATCTGCTGCGTGGCAGACAATAGCGTGAACAGACAATAGCGTGAACGAGCCTGAGAAAAATTGACATGAATCTGCTGCGTGGCAGACAATAGCGTGAATGAACCTGAGGAGATTTGACATGAATCTGCTGCGTGGCAGACAATGGCGTGAGCGAACCTGAGGAAAATTGACATGAATCTGCTGCGTGGCAAACAATAGCGTGGATGAAACTTAAGGAAGGAAAAATTGACATGAATCTGCTGCGTGGCAGACAATAGCGTGAATGAACCTGAGGAAATTTGACATGAATCTGCTGCGTGGCAGACAATAGCGTGAATGAACCTGAGGAGATTTGACATGAATCTGCTGCGTGGCAGACAATGGCGTGAGCGAACCTGAGGAAAATTGACATGAATCTGCTGCGTGGCAGACAATAGCGTGGATGAAACTTAAGGAAGGAAAAATTGACATGAATCTGCTGCGTGGCAGACAATAGCGTGAATGAACCTGAGGAAATTTGACATGAATCTGCTGCGTGGCAGACAATAGCGTGGATGAAACTTAAGGAAGGAAAAATTGACATGAATCTGCTGCGTGGCAGACAATAGCGTGGATGAAACTTAAGGAAGGAAAAATTGACATGAATCTGCTGCGTGGCAGACAATAGCGTGAGCGAACCTGAGGAAAAAAGACATGAATCTGCTGCGTGGCAGACCATAGCGTGAGCGAACCTGAGGAAATTGACCTGAATCTGCTGCGTGGCAGACAATAGCGTGGATGAAACTTAAGGAAGGAAAAAATTGACATGAATCTGCTGCGTGGCAGACAATAGCGTGAGTGAACCTGAGGAAAAATGACATGAATCTGCTGCGTGGCAGACCATGGCGTGGATGAAACTTAAGGAAGAAAAACATTGACATGACTCTGCTGTGGCAGATAATGGCGTGGAATGAAATATACCACGTATGTGTGTACCTGAAAAATGAGTTTTTTTTTGGTTGGGGCCTGGCTCTGGCATGTGTGGGCCTTTGGTGAAGTATCTGATGCATGGCTGTGGGCGGCGTGTATGGGCTTCCACTGTTTGGAAACCTTGTTTTGGTTGTTGCTGGTGCCCCAAGCCAGCTCATTGCCCAGGTATGTACTGTTTTTGCTGAGGCCCCAGCTGTCGGGAGGCCTCAGCTGTCGGGTTTGCAAGCTGAGCAACCAATGTATGTTTTTTAAGCACCCTGGTGAAGCCAGGATGCTATTTCATGGGATGCCAGGTGAAGGGGTTAATGGTGGGGGGGGGGCTGGCTGCGCCAGGGACCCGGCGTCAGTGCTGCCTGGAGACCAGCCGTTGCGGGAGGTGGGGCCAGGTTGCGAGCATGCAAAGTAAGTGGGAGCGCTGGGGACTCGGCTTCAATGCTGCCTGGCGATCAGCGGGAGGTGGGGCCAGGAAGCGACATGCGGGTATGTGGGAGCGCGGCGCCGAGGCTCCCAGGACAGGGAGCAGCTCGAGGCGCCGCTTGGCTTACCGGGGAGCGCGGTTCCAGAGGAAGGAATACTTCGAGCGGAGGCTGGAAGGAGCAGCAGCGTAGGTGAGTGGCAGCGTCGGCACTGTAACCTCGATGCGCAGAGACGTCACGTGAGAGCGCGGCATCTATGATGGGAGCGTGAGGCGGCGCTAAATAGGCCTCCTCCGCCCCTCCCACAAACGCAGGCTGAGCTTCAGCCTTACTACTTAGCGACTGATTCTTGCCACTGTCCCACTGTAGGAGGATCTCGATTTACCCATTTCCGGAGTATGAGAAGTCTGGCTTGAAATAACACTTTACCTTAAACCAATCATATCTCTTTATTTAGTTTAAGATGTTCTATAGCCCCTAATATACAAGCTACTGGGTCTTCAAAAACTTGAACACCCGGAAATACTAATACAATCTCTGCTATTTCTTTCCAATACCTAAAAAGTTTAGGGCATCTCCAAAAACAATGTATAAGATCCACCTTCTCTCCCCTACATTTTGGGCACTTATCAGAAGTTCTCACACCCATTCTCTTTAACGCCCAAGGAGATCGGTGTAGCCTATGAACTATAAAAAACTGAGAGATCTTATGTGAACCCCTTTCCGACACCATAGTATAACTTTTAAGAGCATCATTCTATTTTTCTTCCGTAAAAGACGGATGCTCTTTTTCCCATTTTCCTCTAGCAAGTATTGTAATCCGTTTTTTTTCCCTTCCATCAAAATCCCATATCTTTTTGCCGTTGTGCCTCTTTTTTTCTCCTCCATTAGTAAATTTATGTATTCTATCTGATTGTTCCCTTCTATATTTATTTAAGTTCACCGATGTCCTCATAGCATTTTTAAGCTGAAAGTATTTATAGGTTTCCTTTTGGGGGATCCCAAACTCCCTTATCAAGGTGCCAAAATCCTTCAGTTTATCTTCCTCAAATACTTGACCTAGATATTTCATCCCCTTTTTATCCCAGTCTTTATAGGACCTAATCTTTTGCAATTCCTTTAAATTGATATTTTTCCAAATAGGAGTATAATGCAAATAACCTTTAATATCTAATATTTTTTTTTAACTTCCACCCATATATATTCCATTAAATTCAATATACTATTTTCTGTGGTATTTTTCCCCAGTGTTCCTGACCCCAAAACCTCTAAGTGATTCGTTTCCCCTCTCCAACCCGTTTTCAATAATTCTTCCCTACCCACTAAACCATTTAAACTTCCCTTTATCTGACTATATTGTGTTTATTAAATAATAAAAAAAAAAAACAATTAGGGACTGCTAATCCACCCTCTCTTACTGGGAGCTGAAGCACTTCTTTCTTTAACCTAGGGCTGGCACCTTTCCAAATAAAATCCCCCATTAAACTATATAATAACCTAAAAAATTTATTCGGCAACCTCATTGGGGCATTCTGTAAAACATACAGTATTTTTGGGAGAAAAATCATTTTTATTAAATTCACCCAAGAAAAGGAAGATTTAATCATATACCCTTGTTTGTGGTGGAAGGGGTGCATGGGAATACAGTGTATTCAGTACATTATAAACAACACATTTAAAGTGCCTTTATGTTCATCAGCTTACCTCTGGTGGAGTCGAGAAGTCATGGTCAATCCAGGCCTTGTTCATTTTTATAAGAGTCAACCTGTCAGCATTTTCAGTTGACAGGCGGATACGCTTATCGGTTATAATGCCACCAGCAGCACTAAATATCCACTCAGACAAAACGCTGGCAGCAGGGCAGGCCATCACTTCCAATGCATGCCAGTTAGTGCCACATGTCCAGCTTGCACACCCAGTAGTTGTAAGGCACTGACAGATCATTCAGGAAGCTGACACGGTCTACTATGTACTCCTTCACCATCATCCATTTTTCCCTCCTTGTGACAGTAGGCCGCGCATAAGGGTGAGGATGCTGGCGGGGTGTCATGAAACTGTCCCAGGCTTTGGAGAGTGTTGCCCTGCCTCTGTTGGAACTGCTGTTTGTTCCCCTTGTCTCCCCTCCTTCGTTGCCCAAGGAACTACAGACTCTGCCGCCAGCGTTGTCAGATGGAAATTTTTGCAGCAATTTTTCAACAAGGATCTTCTGGTATTGCACCGTTTTGCTCGTCCTCTCCACCAGAGGAATGAGAGACGAGAAGTTTTCTTTGTAGCGGGGGTTGAGAAGGGTGAACAACCAGTAATCTGTGTTGTCTAAAATGCGTATAACGCACGGGTCACGGAAAAGGCAGCCTAACATGAAGTCAGCCATGTGTGCCAGAGTACCAACAGGCAAGACTTTGCTGTCGTCATCAGGAGGATGACTCTCAATCTCCTCATCCTCTTCCTCCTCTTTTGCCCACGCAGAACAGATGGAATTAAACTTCCATGGGTACTACCCTCTGTAGTGGAGGGAACCGTCTCCTGATCCTCTTCATCGTCCAATTCGCGCTGAGAAGACGAAATGAGGGTGGCCTGGCTATCACCCTGTATAATGTCTTCCCCCATTTCCATCTCTTCCACATGCAAAGCGTTGTCCTTAATTGTGAGCAGCGAGCGTTTGAGTAAATACCGAAGTGGGATGCTTACACTGATAATAGCATTATCACCGCTCACCATCTGTGTTGATTCCTCAAAGTTTCTTAAAACCTCAGAGGTCAGACACCCATGCCCACTCCTCGCTTGTGAATAGTGGAAAGGCGACAACCATGTTGCAGCTGGTATTCCACTACTGCCCTCTTCTGCTCACAAAGACTGCCCAACATGTGTAGTTCCAGCGCATGCTCACATTGCACAACAGCCGGTGAGCTGGCAATTTCCAGCGCTGCTGCAGCATTGACAGACCAGCTAAAGCTGTCGATGACTTGTGGAAATGTGCACACACGCGGCGCACCTTCACCAGTAGCTCAGGCATATTGGGGTAGGTTTTGAGAAACCGCTGAACCACGAAATTTAAGACGTGGGCTAGGCATGGGATGTGTGTGAGCATCCCGCTCTCCAAAACCGCCACCAAGTTACGGCCATTATCAGACACAACCATGCTTGGTTCTAGGTTGATTGGCAAGAGCAACAGCTCAGTCTGGTCTCTTATCCCCTGCCACAGCTCTGCGGTGTCGGGTATTTATTTTACATAAGATATGGAATCATAAAAATATGATTTTTATGAAAAATAAAAAAAATAAAAAAATGAAAATTTAATTGGCGGACATATAAACGCCAGTTCTTTTATTGATGAGATCTAAAGTTAATTTGTGCAGCTAATGAAACAGGGTGCAATTAATTATACAAAATATAATTTATTATAAATACAAGCAGAAAACATGGCATACAAATGAATACAAAGATAATATCAAAATTGACCATAAGATGGTGTTCCACCGTTTACAGGCTGACTTAAGTACAATACAATACTACTTTTTCCTTTTATCAAATTATTACCGATTAATATACTGGTAATCAAAATATTATAATGTAACAACAACAACAAAAAAAACAATAGAAATGAATCTGTGGAAAATCCCTTATGCTCAATCAGAGAATATGGCAGTAAGAGACACCTTATAAATACGCCCGTTGACCTAACTACGGATAATAAAATCCGATCAGAGATTTCACTCTGATAGCAATATTACAGAAATTCTAATGATGTGCACGTTCATTAAAATTTCCCATAAAATTATTGTTTTAACACTATAGACCCACTAATAATGGGGTCTCAACTATATGCCAATTGGAGCGATTTATAATTACTGCAAGTAAAATATATTAAACATTACCCCTTGCTTTGGGATAAAGAGCTTTTAGAAGGGACCCAGCTTTCCAAGATTCAGATCTATCCCGTCCTGTGGTATGTTCCTGGTGTGTGAAGTGATGCTGATGTATCAATTCCCAAGTGTTCTCCCTGAAGAAGTTCCAAGTGATGTTTGGCTCCAGTCCTCTTTGTCTCAAGTGATTTTTTAAGTGATCTTAGTTCTTTCTGCATCTCCAAAAACTGCCTTAGATATCCTCATCCTTATCTATGCCCATCCCCTCTTGGATTAGGGATTTCCAATTAGATAAGGTGGGTGTTACGTATGGTAATCATGGAGATGATGTCATTTAATTGGCATTCCTTCTGCCCATCTACCACTTGATGGCACTGTTGTATCATATAGCAATTTTTAGAATTAACATATATATCCGGCTTTATTACACCTCTTAACCTTTGGTCTCTCCCAACTTAAATCAATTAGGAGGTATTCTTTCTGACACTTTAGGATCACTTTCCCAGACACCATGGATCCATTTTGACAGTTAACAGACCATCTTATTTATGGTCAGATAAGAGAACCATAAACTTCTAGCTTTTGCCCTGGTTTGTATACACCTAATTGTCACAGCTATTTGAATAATGATGTTTGAAACACCCTCAGCTCCTCTGAATAGACCCTTCTTAAGAGAAGAAAACAACAACTTGCTATATCCCCTCAATGAGATACAATACAAAAAGATACATTAATAATGTCTGGTTATAATACTTAATATTGCTTATTATATATGAATCATTAACAAGTTCAAACGCTAAATAAATGCACACAGGAATATATATATATATATATATATATATATACGAAAAGATACCCATTCCACACCAGATGTGTTTTATGGATGTCTCTTATTAGATCATGGCTTAGCTATACAACACCCATTGTTCCTCAGACTGATATGTTTAGAGAAACCAGTGTTTTTAAGCAATAACCTCTCATGACCCCGGTAGTTTAGACAGTTCATGTGAGACCCATTACAATCTCTAAGATACCACATCTGTTGGCAATAACTTTTAAAACAATATACATTGTATGCCAGTGACCATTCCTTCTCTGGCTTATTCCAGCAGAGAGTTTGGCCTCTTAAAGGTAATGTGAATCTCCATTTTGGTTCTAATATTGTCAGACCTTAATGTGCAGATATGAATATGCCCGACAGCGGCGATGTGCTGTTTGTCCCCTAAGCATATCCGCTTTAGCACGGCCTGTTGCCACTTCCCTACTGCAGTGCTACACTGCTTCCAGCTACCAACTGATGGCTGACAGGTGCTGCACGCGGATAATTCGGTGGTGGAAGTGGAGGAGGAGGCGAAGGAGGAGAATTGGGGGTTGGAGCCACTAACGTAGGTGCTGGCGGAAACCCTGATCGACGTAGGGCCCGCAATCCTTAGCGTCGGTAGCACCTGTGCCATCCCAGAGTACGACTCGCTCCCCGCCTCCACAATGTTCACACAGTGTGCCGTCAGGGAAATGTAGCGTCCCTTGCCAAATGCACTTGTCCATGTGTCCATGGTCAAGTGGACCTTCCCAGTAACTGCGTTGGTCAGGGCACGTGTGATGTTACGGGACACATGTTGGTGTAAGGTGGGCATAGCACACCTTGAAAAATAGTGGCAGCTGGGGACTGAATAATGCGGGATGGCCGCCGACATCAGACTGCGGAAGGCCTCAGTGTCCACAAGTCTAAATGGCAACATTTCCAGGGCCAGTAATTTTGGAAAGCTGCGCATTTAGTCCTATGGCCTGTGGGTGGGTGGATGGATGGGTATTTGCGCTTGTGTTCAAAGGCCTGGGGTAAGGACAATTGGAGGCTGCGCTGGAACACTGAAGTGGATGTGGCCACTGATAGTGCTTGCGAAGGTCCAGTTGCAGGGCGGAAGGCATTACACAGCGTCTACGGAAAAAGTACACTGTATGTCACAGATAAAAAATGTATGCGCACACGTTACTCTGGAGATGTGGCCCTGGTAATGTCACTGTCAGAAGCGGACACCGTCTAGTGAAAAAGTACACTGTATGTCACAGTTAAATTTTTTCAGCCACCCTTTACACTGGAGATGTGGCGCAGCTAATGTCACTGTCCGCAGCGGACACTGTCTATGGAAAAAGTACACTGGATGTCACAGATATTTTTGGGATGCGCATATTTTGCACTGGAGATGTGGAGCAGATAATGTCACTGTCCGCAGCGGACACCGTCTACAGAAAAAGTACACTGGATGTCACAGATATTTTTTGGATGCTTACACTTTACACTGGAGATGTGGCGCAGCTAGTGTCACTGTCCACAGCGGACACCGTCTACGGAAAAAGTAAACTGGATGTCACAGATATTTTTTGGATGCGCACGCATTACACAGGAGATGTGACACAGCTAATGTCGCTGTCTGCAGAGGCCTAGCTATTGCACGCTATTTAGCGCAGGTTGCGCTAAAATAGATATTGCTGCCAAACACAATAGTCCTTAGAAGGACTTTTGGGTCTGTAAAGTTTTAGCTATTTAGCGCAGTTTGCGCTTAAAATATATATTGCTGCTGCCACATACAATAGTCCTTAAAAGGACTTTTGGGTCTCTGAAAAGTTTTTCTAATAAAAATATTCCTATATCACTCCCTACACTGTCTGTCCCTTCCTCAGCACAGTTCTCCATGACTAAGACTGAGCCGAACACGCGTCATCGGCTGCTATATAGCACCCCATGACGTATTCCGACCAGCCAATCACTGTAATGCCAGTAACCAACATGGCTACGACATTACAGTGAAGGCAGTACTCACCTGCACGTTTCTTGTCTGCGTAGGAGCCAAGAAACTTGCGGGTAGGAGACTTGAGCATTGCGCTCGAGCACATGCGGTATTTGGCCAATTTGAGCTTTGAGATGCTCGAGCCGAACTGGTGTTTGGCCGGGTATGCTCGATCAACACTAACTATAATATGAAACAAATTGGGCACATATTTCTTCGGTTTACTGTAGACACCACCACTCCAGAATCAAACCTAATCGCTGCTACAGTCTGAGGGGTTTCAGCTCTGGCCAGATACGCCAGTGATTTCCCACTTTTATCTCAGTCTGAAAAAATAATCTGCTGCCTCGCAAGAAGCCCCTTCCTAGTGTACTCAGCGAGGTGCAACTTATATTCTCTCTGGAGAGATAACCATCTCTCTTGCAACTCATCACTGGGATCGTTGAAATATGCTTCCTCCGCTTCTGCTAGACCAGTTTCCAGCCGGCTTCCCATACTCCGCAACTCAGCCCTATGAGTGGCAATGGCTGAAATGGTCACACCCCTCATCACCACCTTACACGTCTCCAATTCCGTTAATGGATTTGAAGACCCCTCATTAGCTTTCCAATACTCCTCCAATTCCTTTATACAAATAGCTTCCACCGGGAGCACCTTTAACCACATCGCATTAAGTCTCCATGTCTTGACCGGACCCTCCAATGACTGGGACAGTAGCACCTGTAATGGAGCATGATCTGATATACCTCTTGGTAAATAGGTAACTTCTCTTACCATTTGCATAGAATCAGGGCTGCCAAATGCCAAGTCTATACGTGACATAGTGTTACTAGAGGCCGAATAACGCGAGAACTGCCTGGCGCTGTGGTTTCTTCATCTCCACAACTTCTCTAAATTATGCGCTATCGCCCAATTATATAGAGATGGGTTGTGTCTGCTTGGAGGCTTGAGCCTGTCAAGTTGATTATCTAGGACTGCATTAAAATCCCCTAATATAATAAAGGGGGATTGGGGCAATTGTGAGATCCTAATCATGACCTCATCCAGTATAGAAAAGGGGGGGGGGGGGGAATATAGCCCCACTATAATCATAGGACTGCCCCGTACCATACTATAGAGGATCACAAATCTACTCTGAGCATCTGTCGATACTGTGTGCAATTGTAATGGAGTTCTCTTACTGACAAGTAAATACTCCCCACACTGTATTCGTATATGTCGCAAGATGGGTTTGCCCCACCCAAGGGCGTCGTATAGACAGCACCTTATGGTCGCTTAGATGCGTCTCCTGTAAAATAATCACATCAGGGTCGTAAGATTTTAAGTTGTTAAACACAAATGCTCTTTTGACCTTCAATTTAAGCCCCTCACATTCCATGAGACTATCTTAAGCGTTGCCATAATGAAAACAAAAACTTGTACCTCTTAATGAAGAAACCTGAAGCGCCGCAGTGACATTCACACTTCCATTCACACCAGTCTAGACCTAAACAATAACTTCCCTTACCCCCTACCTGCCCAAACATCCCCAACCTGTCTGGGCCTCTGATCCCAATTTAATACAGAAGTCAAAAGCTAACCTGACACTCGAACTAGAGCTAGGTTGTCAGCACATATCAACCGCTGACTGAAAAAATACCTCTAGCCTTCAACCACCCCCCCCCCCCCCAATTATGCCCTTTACTAAGGAAACCGGCAACAGAGTGTCACCTGGGTAAGTTCCCCTGCAGCTAATCGCTATCCTTCTAAGAAAAGGAAAATTCAACTTCCTGATTCTAATGAGAAGGAAAAAAAAACCTGAACAAAGGTATGTCTCCTCAAGAACCATATTTGCATCCTCATCTCTAACACCTTTCTCCCCCCCATCAGACCCCCACCTCGTATATACCCTGTAGCCATTTTACTACGGAAGATGGGTGGACACCCCGGTCATAGAATACAAGCAGTTATGTTAAATTCGCCGCCTCTCCCCCTGAGACTGCCCATTGTCCAGCCAATTCGATGCTTCCACTGGCATCTGAAAGAAACAAGTCGTCCCGTCTACTTGCACTCAAAGCCTGGTTGGATAGAGCACTGCGTACTGTGTGCCTAGTTCCCTCAGTTTGGCCCGGACATGTGTAAATTGTCTCCTCTTCTTCTGTACCTCAGTGGTAAAATCGGGATAGAAGGATATCTTAGTGTCCTTCTTGTATGAAACAGTACCCTTTTTCCTAGCTGCCGACAGAATATTATCTCGGTCTCTGTAGTTTAGAATTTTCATTATAAATGGTCTCGGCGAATTTGGAGGCAGAGGTCTAGTCGGGATTCTGTGGCCCCTTTCAATTACGAAGCATTGAGAGAGATGCAACGGGGAGAGCACCGACTTAATCAGATTTTCAGCAAAAACCTCCAGGTTAGTACCTTCTGCCCTTTCAGGGAGACCAAGTATCCGGATATTATTTTGCCTATTGCGGTTTTCAGCATCTTCCGCTCTAGCTTGAAGGATCTTTACTTGCTGGATAAGCAAATTTGTTAACTCAGAGGTGTTGTGTGCTGTGTCTTCCACTTCTCCCAATCTACGCCCAACTTCAGCAGTACGGTTTCTAATTTTTTCAATATCATGGCGCAAATAATTTAGGTCACCTTGTGGGTGATCTATTTTTACAGTTAAGGCTGCCTGGCAAGCTGCTATGGACGACATAATTTTGTCTGTTTGTGGCATTTCAGCAGGTGTAGCCACCGACATGTCTTCCTCCTCAGTTTCATTCATGCCGTCTACCAAGACTTTGCCTGGGGTGTAAGGGGGTACTGAAGCGGTCTTCTGCCCCATATACAGCTCTCTACTCCTATGCAAGTCTATGAGCAATGTAGGCCCTATCCCAAATAGAAGCTGTGAATCAGAGAGCCAGTAGTAAAGCACTATATAGGTATAATATGTCCCAATCTCTTCTTTCCAGGCACAATGCTTTATAGGTATAAACACCAGATCATCAGGCTCCCCTCAAATGGTAATTTCAATTTCGCCAGGACTCCCAGTCCCAAAACAACCTGGCCTTCAGATGTATTATCGATGCATAACTGAGGGATCCCGCTTCTCCTCCTCCACCTACATATGACAGAGTATCGCAAGAAAGAAAGGCCCCTCAGCCATGCTTGCAATATGGCTGCTGTGTATACAGGCTGCTGTGTCTGCGCCTCTCCTATCAGTAGGGATAGCGTCTCACTCCTGTGTGGGCCGTGGAGTGACTCTAGTACCTCTCTGCAGGGAGTATATGCCAAGCGCGGTGTGTCACCTGTCTCACTACTCCAGTGATCTGCGCCGTGCGTCCCTCTTCTCTCCCTCTGTAATGGCGGATCCCGCGTCTCTCAGGCTCGGAGCTGCGTGCATTCCTCTCCCTCAGCGGCTGCACACTTGTCGCTCCAGTAAGTCAACGGGTACAGGATACAGGGAGATGGGGATAAACAGTATACTCTGCAGGATTTTAGGAGAGCTCTCTTCAATGCTGCTTCACGCCATGCTTGCCAGGCCATGCCCCCACTGTTCAGATACTTATCCCCTATCCTTTGAATGGGGGATCACTTCCTATGATAGGACAACCTCCTTAAATGAGGCATGTTTTCCACCCTGTCCTAGATCAGTTAATTAAGATATTGCTACTGTGGTGTTCAATGTAGCTTGCTATTCTGAGAGTTTTCTGCCACAGATGTACGTTAGAGAAGTCACTGACTGGTTGTGAGTGGTAATCTCTGTACAAGCAATGGTAGATAGCTGAACTCACTAATATCCCTAGGTCGTGGTACCAGTTGCATGTGATAATGCAGTGAGAAGAATACAATGGAGATGCTTTGGTAATTTATTGAATTTACCTTGAGCAAAGACACATGGAGGACATTAGAGGACATTAGAGGTCAAAACGAATGCTCTCACCAGCTCTGAGTCTGCAGCAGAAGAAGAAGCACACAGGAACAGAGAGAACAGGATGTGATGTCAGAGAAAGGGAGGAGTAGACAGAGAGCAAAGGCAAATAGGATTTACATAATACATTCAGAAAACCTATAACAAGAATGACCAGAGGGTGGCATCATCACATAATATGGTAATGATATGATAACACAGACACATCAATTAATCTTAAATGGAAGAAATAAATGCTGGAACAGCGCAGCGAGTTAGCTCCCCTGGAAGGTCAGATTTCGGGGGCCGCCATTGAGATACCTAGAACTATCAGTGTTAACTTGATTATGGAAATGTGCAATGTGCTACTGTTTGGATTTATTGGGAAGGGGGGGTGGATCAAACTTGTATGCTGGAAAACTGCCGTACAGAAGTCACAAATTTTGGCACAAGTACCGTTTTGCACCACAACTTTTTGCAATTTAACATCAACCTCAGCACCAGTGGTTAGGTATCTAAACTACTTTCAATTCAAATTTAACACTTGTAAAGTTGCAAAATAAAAAAGCGCAAAATCGCCACAGCAGAGAGGTGATGTAGGAAAACTGAAGAAGGATTTGTAATAAAAATTTTTAGGTTTAAAGATGTGACAAATTTATCAAACATGTGACACAATATATATAGGAGGCCAAGACCACTCACATGACTTTTATTGGATAATTTACATACAAGGACTGTAATATAAGTTCTTTTATACATAATGCAAAATTTGAAACTTTTGTCAGAGGATTATATATTTTTTTTTTAGAAAGCTATTCCCGAGCAGTATAACAACATGGTGGTGGTCAAAAATCTAGAGCCAGATTGTCTTTAAGGCCTCATGCACACGACCTTTGTGTGCATCCGTGGCCGTTGTGCCGTTTTCCGTTTTTTTTCGCTGACCCATTGACTTTCAATGGGTCCGTGGAAAAATCGGAAAATGCACCGTTTTGCAGCCGAGGCCGTGATCCGTGTATCCTGTCCGTCAAAAAAATATGACCTGTCCTATTTTTTTGACGGACAACGGTTCACGGACCCATTCAAGTCAATGGGTCCGTGAAAGAACACGGATGCACACAAGATTGGCATCCGTGTCCGTGATCCGTGGCCGTAGGTTGCTTTCATACAGACGGATCCGAAGATCCGTCTGCATAAAAGCTTTTTCAGATCTAAGTTTTCACTTTGTGAAAACTCATATCCGACAGTATATTCTAACACAGAGGCGTTCCCATGGTGATGGGGACGCTTCTAGTTAGAATACACTACAAACTTTGTACAAGACTGCCCCCTGCTGCCTGGCAGCACCCAATCTCTTACAGGGGGATATGATAGCACAATTAACCCCGTCAGGTGCGGCACCTGAAGGGGTTAATTGTACTATCATATCCCCCTGTAAGAGATCAGGGCTGCCAGGCAGCAGGGGGCAGACCCCCCCCCCTCCCCAGCTTGAATATCGTTGGTGGCACAGTGTGCGCCCCCCATCGGACCCCCTTCCTCCCTCTATTGTTATAAATCGTTGGTGGCACAGTGTGCGCCCCCCATCGGACCCCCTTCCTCCCTCTATTGTTATAAATCGTTGGTGGCACAGTGTGCGCCCCCCATCGGGCCCCCCCTTCCTCCCTCTATTCTTATAAATCGGTGGCACAGTGTGCGCCCCCCATCGGCCCCCCTCCCTCTATAGCAGTAACAATATAGGTGGCAGTGTGCGGCGTCCCATTCCCCCCCCCCCCCCCATCATTGGTGGCAGCGGAGTTCCGATCTGAGTCCCAGTTTAATCGCTGGGGCTCCGATCGGTAACCATGGCAACCAGGAAGCTACTGCAGCCCTGGTTGCCATGGTTACTTAGCAATAGTACAACAGTAGAAGATTCATACTTACCTGCTTGCTGCTGCGATGTCTGTGACCGGCCGGGAGCTCCTCCTACTGGTAAGTGACAGTTCTTTAGCAATGCGCCGCACAGACCTTTCACTTACCAGTAGGTGGAGCTCCCGGCCGGACACAGACATCGCAGCAGCAAGCAGGTAACTATGAGTCTTCTACTATTGTACTATTGCTAAGTAACCATGGCAACCAGGACTGCAGTAGCGTCCTGGTTGCCATGGTTACAGATCGGAGCCCCAGCGATTAAACTGGGACTCCGATCGGAACTCCGCTGCCACCAATGATCGGGGGGGGGGGGGAGATGGGAGGCCGCACACTGCCACCAATGATGTTACTGCTATAGAGGGAGGGGGGCCGATGGGGGCGCACACTGTGCCACCAATGATTTATAACAATAGAGGGAGTAAGGGGGGCCCGATGGGGGGCGCACACTGTGCCACCAACGATTTATTACACTAGAGGGAGGACGGGGGGCCCGATGGGGGGCGCACACTGTGCCACCAACGATATTCAAACTGGGGAGGGGGGGGGGGTCTGCCCCCTGCTGCCTGGCAGCCCTGATCTCTTACAGGGGGATATGATAGTACAATTAACCCCTTCAGGTGCGGCACCTGAGGAGTTAATTGTGCTATCATATCCCCCTGTAAGAGATCGGGTGCTGCCAGGCAGCAGGGGGCAGTCTTGTACAAAGTTTGTAGTGTATTCTAACTAGAAGCGTCCCCATCACCATGGGAACGCCTCTGTGTTAGAATATACTGTCGGATCTGAGTTTCACGAAGTAGCTCATATCCGACAGTATATTCTAACATAGAGGCGTTCCCATGGTGATGGGGACGCTTCAAGTTAAAATATACCATCGGATTGGAGAAAACTCCAATCCGATGGTATAAAAGAACTCCAGGCTTTACATTGAAAGTCAATGGGGACGGATCCGTTTGAAATGGCACCATATTGTGTCAACATCAAACGGATCCGTCCCCATTGACTTGCATTGTAATTCAGGACGGATCCGTTTGGCTCCGCACGGCCAGGCGGACACCAAAACGACTTTTTTTTCATGTCCGTGGATCCTCCAAAAATCAAGGAAGACCCAGGGACCAAAAAACGGTCACGGATCACGGACCTACGGACCCCATTTTTGCGGACCGTGAAAATAAACTGTTGTGTGCATGAGGCCTAATACGTAGGGTTTTAATAATTTGTGACCACTCCTCATGGGACACCTCATTACGACAAATAGTACTTGTGAGGTATAGGCTCTCCAATGTTATATTTGCATTTTTCCATTCACAGGGGCCTATGGATGTTGTTTGATCTTGTAGACCAGAGATCAGCAACCTTTCGCACTCCAACTGCTGTTAAACTACAACTCCCAGCATGCACACTTATTTGGCTGCTATTGAAAGGATGATTCTTGGAGTTGTAGTTTCAGAACAGCTGGAGTGCCGGAGGTTCTACTCAGTTCCTCCCAGTCAATCTCCAGAGGTCACCCATCTGGCCATTTAGTTCAGAGCACAGTTTCAGTGAAAAAAAAAGTAATAAAATCTGAGCCATAATGAGCCACTATGGGCGCCGCAAAAACAGTCACAGCCTGAAAATGGTTATAGTGCGCATGATCCACCTTCCGTAGCTAAAACTGCTTTCCTCCACATTACAAAAATACTGTCCCGGGTCCATTTATTTCTTATGAAATTCTTTTTAGAGTTTGCCTGAAATAGGGCCATTAGATTAATACGCCCACCATTAATTATATTATTAGTGCAGAGTACTTTCTCAAAGAAAATACTGCTGCGGTGCTTTATCTGGCAGAATCACATAAACCATAACAAAACAGACAAAAGCCTATTATAGTCAATATGCCAATCCAGTGCTTCCATTTTTTTTTCTTCCTTTTTTGCGGTCCGCAAATTGAGGATCCGCAAAAAAAACGGATGCCGCCCGTGTGCCTTTCGCAATTTGCGGAACAGAACAGGAGGCCCATTATAGAGATGCCTATTCTTACCTGCAAAACGGACAAGAATAGGACATGTCTCAAAATTTTAGCGGGGTCACGGAACGGAGCAACGGATGCGGACAGCACACAGAGTGCTGTCCTCATCTTTTGCGGACCCATTGAAATGAATGGCTCCGTATACGGAATCAAAATACGGTCCATATACGGAACGCAAAAAACGTTCGTGTGCATGAGACCTAACAGAAAACAACGGAAAAGTACCTGAGATGTGGACCTAGCCTTAAAAGGCATGCTGAAGTGCCTAAGGTGTAAAAACACCTCTAAGGGCGGGTTCACATCAGCGTTATGGATTCCGTTTTTGTTTTCCGTTATAACATGGTTATAACGGAAAATAACAGAATCCATAAGATGGAAGTCAAAACGGAAGCCTTTAACCACCAGGCCACTTTTTACACTTCTGCACTACACTACTTTCACCGTTTATCGCTCGGTCATGCAACTTACCACCCAAATGAATTTTACCTCCTTTTCTTCTCACTAATAGAGCTTTCATTTGGTGGTATTTCATTGCTGCTGACATTTTTAATTTTTTTTGTTATTAATCGAAATTTAACGATTTTTTTGCAAAAAAATGAAATTTTTCACTTTCAGTTGTAAAATTTTGCAAAAAAAACGACATCCATATATAAATTTTTCGCTAAATTTATTGTTCTACATGTCTTTGATAAAAAAACATGTTTGGGTAAAAAAAAATGGTTTGGGTAAAAGTTATAGCGTTTACAAACTATGGTACAAAAATGTGAATTTCCGCTTTTTGAAGCAGCTCAGACTTTCTGAGCACCTGTCATGTTTCCTGAGGTTCTACAATGCCCAGACAGTACAAACACCCCACAAATGACCCCATTTCGGAAAGTAGACACCCTAAGGTATTCAAAATAAAAACTTCCATGAACTCACTATGCCCATCACAAAATACCTTGGGGTGTCTTCTTTCCAAAATGGGGTCACTTGTGGGGTAGTTATACTGCCCTGGCATTTTAGGGGCCCTAAAGCGTGAGAAGTAGTTTGAAATCAAAATCTGTAAAAAATGACCGGTGAAATCCGAAAGGTGCTCTTTGGAATGTGTGCCCCTTTGCCCACCTAGGCTGCAAAAAAGTGTCACACGTGGTATCGCCGTACTCAGGAGAAGTTGGGGAATGTGTTTTGGGGTGTCATTTTACATATACCCATGCTGGGTGAGAGAAATATCTTGGCAAAAGACAACTTTTCCCATTTTTTTATACAAAGTTGGCATTTGACCAAGATATTTATCTCACCCAGCATGGGTATATGTAAAATGACACCCCAAAACACATTGCCCAACTTCTCCTGAGTACGGCGATACCAGATGTGTGACACTTTTTTGCAGCCTAGGTGGGCAAAGGGGCCCACATTCCAAAGAGCACCTTTAGGATTTCACCGGCCATTTTTTTTACACATTTTGATTGCAAACTACTTCTCACGCATATGGGCCCCTAAATTGCCAGGGCAGTATAACTACCCCACAAGTGACCCCATTTTGGAAAGAAGATACCCCAAGGTATTCCGTGAGGGGCATGGCGAGTTCCTAGAATTTTTTATTTTTTGTCACAAGTTAGTGGAATATGAGACTTTGTTAGAAAAAAAAAAATCATCATTTTCCGCTAACTTGTGACAAAAAATAAAAATTTCTAGGAACTCGCCATGCCCCTCACGGAATACCTTGGGGTGTCTTCTTTCCAAAATTGGGTCACTTGTGGGGTAGTTATACTGCCCTGGCATTCTAGGGGCCCTAATGTGTGGTAAGTAGTTTGAAATCAAAATGTGTAAAAAATGACCTGTGAAATCCTGAAGGTGCTCTTTGGAATGTGTGCCCCTTTGCCCACCTAGGCGGCAAAAAAGTGTCACACATGTGGTATCGCCGTACTCAGGAGAAGTTGGGGAATGTGTTTTGGGGTGTCATTTTACATATACCCATGCTGGGTGAGAGAAATATCTTGGCAAAAGACAACTTTTCCCATTTTTTTATACAAAGTTTGCATTTGACCAAGATATTGCTCTCACCCAGCATGGGCATATGTAAAATGACACCCCAAAACACATTCCCCAACTTCTCCTGAGTACGGCGATACCACATGTGTGACACTTTTTTGCAGCCTAGATGCGCAAAGCGGTCCAATTTCCTTTTAGGAGGGCATTTTTAGACATTTGGATCCCAGACTTCTTCTCATGCTTTCAGGCCCCTAAAATGCCAGGGCAGTATAAATACCCCACATGTGACCCCATTTTGGAAAGAAGACACCCCAAGGTATTTAATGAGGGGCATGGCGAGTTCATAGAATTTTTTATTTTTTTTGGCACAAGTTAGCGGAAATTGATTTTTTTTTTTTGTATTTTCTCACAAAGTCTCCCTTTCCGCTAACTTGGGACAAAAATTTCAATCTTTCATGGACTCAATATGCCCCTCACGGAATACCTTGGGGTGTCTTCTTTCTGAAATGGGGTCACATGTGGGGTATTTATACTGCCCTGGCATTTTAGTGGCCCTAAAGCGTGAGAAGAAGTCTGGAATATAAATGTCTAAAAAAAATTTACGCATTTGGATTCCGTGAGGGGTATGGTGAGTTCATGTGAGATTTTATTTTTTGACGCAAGTTAGTGGAATATGAGACTTTGTAAGAAAAAAAAAAAAAACAATTTCCGCTAACTTGGGCCAAAAAAATGTCTGAATGGAGCCTTACAGGGGGGTGATCAATGACAGGGGTGTGATCAATGACAGGGGGGTGATCACCCATATAGACTCCCTGATCACCCCCCTGTCATTGATCACCCCCCTGTCATTGATCACCCCCCTGTAAGGCTCCATTCAGACGTCCGTATGATTTTTACGGATCCACGGATACATGGATCGGATCCGCAAAACACATACGGACGTCTGAATGGAGCCTTACAGGGGGGTGATCAATGACAGGGGGTGAACAGGGAGTGTATATGAGGTGATCACCCCCCTGTCATTGATCACCCCCTGTAAGGCTCCATTCAGACGTCCGTAGGATTTTTACGGATCCATGGATACATGGATCGGATCCGCAAAACACATACGGACGTCTGAATGGAGCCTTACAGGGGGTGATCAATGACAGGGGGGTGATCACCTCATATACACTCCCTGTTCACCCCCCTGTCATTGATCACCCCCCTGTAAGGCTCCATTCAGACGTCCGTATGTGTTTTGCGGATCCGATCCATGTATCCGTGGATCCGTAAAAATCATACGGACGTCTGAATGGAGCCTTACAGGGGGGTGATCAGTGACAGGGGGGTGATCAGGGAGTCTATATGGGTGATCACCCCCCTGTCATTGATTACCCCCCTGTAAGGCTCCATTCAGACGTCCGTATGTGTTTTGCGGATCCGATCCATGTATCCGTGGATCCGTAAAAATCATACGGACGTCTGAATGGAGCCTTACAGGGGGGTGATCAATGACAGGGGGGTGATCAGGGAGTCTATATGGGGTGATCAGGGGTGAATAAGGGGTTAATAAGTGACAGGGGGGGTGTAGTGTAGTGGTGGTTGGTGCTACTTTACACAGCTACCTGTGTCCTCTGGTGGTCGATCCAAGCAAAAGGATACCACCAGAGGACCAGGTAGCAGGTATATTAGACGCTGTTATCAAAACAGCGTCTAATATACCTGTAAGGGGTTAAAAAAAATCGCATTTCCAGCCTGCCAGCGAACGATCGCCGCTGGCAGGCTGGAGATCCACTCGCTTACCTTCCGATCCTGTGAACGCGCGTGCCTGTGTGCACGCGTTCACAGGAAATCTCGGCTATCGCGAGAGGACGCGTATATGCGTCCACCCAGAATAGCAGGGCCGCCGCCAGGACGCAATCCTGCGTACGGCGGTCCTGAGGAGGTTAAAAAGCATTCTGTTTTGCTTTCCGCCATAATAGAAGTCTATGGGAATCGTAACGGATCTCTCTGGTTTCCATTATGCAGAACGGAAAAAAAAAGTCCTGTCGACAGGACTTTGTTTTCCGTCTTGCATAACGGGAACCAGACGGATTCGTTATGATTCCCATAGACTTCTATTATGACTGATCAAAACGAAATGCCTCTAATGACTTCCGTTTTGACTTCCGTCTGATGGATTCCGTTATTTTCCGTTATAACAATGTTACAACGGAAAACAAAAACGGAATCCAAAACGCTGATGTGAACCCGCCCTAAAGCCGCTTTCAGACGAGCGAGCTGTACACTCCGGACTCGCAGCGTTCATATCAGACAGCTCCCGTCCTGAACTTCCAGCACTGCTGGGGTCATATAGCAATATATTGATTTATGATGCTAGGTAACCCTTAGAGGTCTGGAATGTATTGGATAACACTGACAGCATTATTCCACCTGGAATAAGTCCTCTTTCACACAAACAATACGAATTGGCTCCGGATGCGTTCAGTGAAACTCTGACCATTTTTCAAGCAAGTTCAGTCAGTTGTTCAGTTTTTTCAAAAAATGCTCGTTTGAAACTAATGGGTCAGGATTCAGTGCGGGAAACTCATGTGAAAGGGACCTACGTAAGTGATCATTACTCACAGATCCTGTGCCAGCAATACAGGCAGGCTGATCCCCTCAAATCAGACAACTCCTTCAACTCACAAATGGTGGAATTTGCTTCATAACCTAAACAAGCTGATCATAGATTTTTTACTGAATCATGAGGTGAACTCACTTTATGACATTGATCATTTGGATTGATGAATCTAATTCTGGCCAAGGGGACATCGTTCAAAAACAGAAAGACGGTAACGTACTAGAGCAGTGGAACGAAGCAGTTCAGTATATTCCAAGCATTTTCCAGAACAGAAATAGATATTTTTAGTTCCATTGTGCAAGTTCCTAATTGCCCTTCAGATCAGCTGAGAGGAAAGAGAACTTTTAAAGTACATTGTAAGGTCTTCCAATAGCTTTCCAGACTTGGCAGCCTAAATCAGATGTGATACGCGGCCTAAGCAATTTGGCAGGCAGCAGCTAATCTTCAAGAACTAAAGATCTATTTTTGCTTCTGTGTTGAACAGCAGTAATTATTAATGATGCATGTAAACCAAAAGGAATGCTTCAAAGGGGATTCTGGTTTGGGTTAATGAAGATTATTTATTGCAGCATCATAACTTTTGCAACTTTCTAATAAACCTTGTGTAAAACCCTTAAAGGGCTTCTGTCACCCCACTTTTTTTTTTTTTGGTTTACCGTATATGCCGGCATATAAGACGACTGGGCGTATAAGACGACCCCCAACTTTTACACTGAAAATATAGAGTTTGGGATATACTCGCCGTATAAGACTACCCCTTTTTCAACGCACAGCAGTACATTACTGCATCCCACCACCATCCCTGGGTACCTCTGCCATCCCACCACCATTCCTGGGTACCACTGCCATCCCTGCATCCCACCACCATCCCTGCATCCCACCACCATTCCTAGATACCACTGCCATCCCTAGGTACCACCGCCATCCCATGGTATCACCACCATCCCTGCATCCCACCACCTTCCTTGTCCCCCCTCCCTGCCTCCCAGACCCTAAACATGTGCCACCTATACCCTGAACATGTTTTTGTTATGTTATTCTTCATATTCACATTCACATATGCACATCTGCGCCGCACTTAGATACGCCGCACGGAGATCTCGCACATGCGCAGGAGCGAGATGCGAGCGGCCGTGAGGATCCCGTGTATCCACGCTCGCCGCATGAAATCTCGCACATGCGTAGGAGCGAGATGCGAGCGGCCGGGAGGATGGCGGTACAAGGAGCATACAAGGTACAGAGCAGGGGGCGGTATACAAGGTACAGCGCAGGGGGGGCATATGCCGTGGGTTACATCGCAGCTCTCAGCTGCTGGGGATACAAGGCAATAGCCCGGGCTCTCTCTGTTGATAATTCGGGCGTCCCGGCACTGCAGTGCCCGCCATACCCGGCGTATAAGACGACCCCCGACTTTTGAGAAGATTTTCATGTGTTAAAAAGTAGTCTTATACGCAAGAATATACAGTACTTATAATGTCTATAGTGCGATTTCTGCATACATAAGCTAAATAATCATTTCGGTCCAGTAGAATTTGTTAAAAATGTAATTTTAAAATATGCAAATTACCTTGCTACCAGCAAGTAGGGCGGCTACTTGCTGGTAGCAGCCGCATCCTCCGATCCTAAAGACGCCCCCTCCGCATGTTGATTGACAGGGCCAGTGAACGGGATCGTCCTCTACTGGCCCTGTTTGAATTTAAAAAAAAACTGACTTCAATCGGCGCAGGCGCACTGAGAGGCGGCCACTCGCCCGGCTGCTCCATCCTCAATGCGCCTGCGCCGATGACGTCACATCTACACCCGGCGCAGGCGCATTGAGGATGGAGCGGCCGCCTCTCAGTGCGCCTGTGCCATTTGAAGACAGATACGGCGCAGGCGCGATATTTTGAATTCAAAACCGGGCCAGCAGAGGACGATCCCGTTCACTGGCCCTGTCAATCAACATGCAGAGGGGGCGTCTTTAGGATCGGAGGATGCGGCTGCTACCAGCAAGTAGCCGCCCTACTTGCTGGTAGCAAGGTAATTTGCATATTTTAAAATTACATTTTTAACAAATTCTACTGGACCGAAATGATTATTTAGCTTATGTATGCAGAAATCGCAGTATAGGGATTATAAGTAAACAAAAAAAAAAACAGGTTTAGTGGGGTGACAGAAGCCTTTTAAGGACTTTAACATCTCTGCTTGTAATCATTTAATGGAAAGCTGTATTGCTTGCTTAAAGGGGTTGTCTCACAAAAAATGTTCTACATGTTTTCAACCAGCTGCTGGATCTGAAAACTTTTGCAATTGTATGTAATTAAAAATGTAGTAAAGCCATTGAGCTATTCAATGAAATCTGTCAGTATAGCACCACTTGCTACTTGCTGCTCAGTTCCATCTACCACCAGCTACAGTAGAAATGACACACCAACCGAGAGTACATGCCCCCTAAGCTGCTATATAAATCTAGAAGAGTAATGAATGGGGGGATCTCTGGATCCATGTCAGGTACAGGGCTGGTTCTAAGTTTGTTAGAAAAAGATTGTCATGTACTATATGATATCAGATTTTCATTTTTTACATTAATCATGGGATAAGTAACATAGAAACATAGTTTATAAGGCTGAAAAGAGACCTATAATAATATTACACTCTGGAAATACATCCAGGCCCCTCTTGAACTCTTTTATTGTACTCACCATCACCACCTCCTTAGGCAGAGAAAAAAGGGGGTCAGTCAGCACATCCTAAAGCGCAGGAGCACGTTGCTATGGACTGAGAACAAGACTGTTACACAAGACATACAATGCAACAGCTCACTGCAAACCAAATAAAGTACAAAATTGCGTCACAGTTGCAAAGGCTATACTAATAAGTTAGAGATGCTTGGCAAATCGTTTTGTACAAAATTATTTGAGCCCGTCTGCCGCACGTCAGGGCGATCTCTAGTTAGACGGGTTCCTAACACTAAATTCTATCTGTTATGTGCCATAACGGCTATCATATAATTCAGCAAGTGTAGGTTCCACTTTAATTTCTGTAATTTTTTGGTGCCAAAATGGCCTCCATTATATCCCAGGAAAGCAGGTACCAACATGCATGCCGGGCCCACTACACACCACTCCCGGCGCCAAATGGCCACCAAGGACTGCAATGAGAGTCCACACAATATCTCTCTCCTGGTGCCAGATGGCTTCAGTGAGTGAGGGGGAGCAGGCCTAGCTATATACTCACACTAGTTAAAATCAGCCTTAGGCCTCATGCACACGACCGTTGTGTGCATCCGTGGCCGTTGTGCCGTTTTCCGTTTTTTTTTCGCGGACCCATTGACTTTCAATGGGTCCGTGGAAAAATCGGAAAATGCACCGTTTTGCAGCCGAGGCCGTGATCCGTGTATCCTGTCCGTCAAAAAAATATGACCTGTCCTATTTTTTTGACGGACAACGGTTCACGGACCCATTCAAGTCAATGGGTCCGTGAAAGAACACGGATGCACACAAGATTGGCATCCGTGTCCGTGATCCGTGGCCGTAGGTTGCTTTCATACAGACGGATCCGAAGATCCGTCTGCATAAAAGCTTTTTCTGATCTAAGTTTTCACTTCGTGAAAACTCATTTCCGACAGTATATTCTAACACAGAAGCGTTCCCATGGTGATGGGGACGCTTCTAGTTAGAATACACTGCAAACTTTGTACAAGACTGCCCCCTGCTGCCTGGCAGCACCCGATCTCTTACAGGGGGATATGATAGCACAATTAACCCCTTCAGGTGCGGCACCTAAAGGGGTTAATTGTACTATCATATTCCCCTGTAAGAGATCAGGGCTGCCAGGCAGCAGGGGGCAGCCCCCCCCCTCCCCAGTTTGAATATCGTTGGTGGCACAGTGTGCGCCCACCATCGCCCCCCCTCCCTCCCTCTATTGTAATAAATCGTTGGTGGCACAGTGTGCCCCCACCATCGCCCCCCCTCCCTCTCTCTATTGTATTAAATCGTTGGTGGCACAGTGTGCCCCCACCATCGCCCCCCCTCCCTCCCTCTATTGTATTAAATCGTTGGTGGCACAGTGTGCCCCCACCATCGCCCCCCCTCCCTCTCTCTATTGTATTAAATCGTTGGTGGCACAGTGTGCCAACCACCATCGCCCCCCCCCCTCCCTCTATAGCAGTAACATTGGTGGCAGTGTGCGGTCTCCCATTCCCCCCCCCCATCATTGGTGGCAGCGGAGTTCCGATCGGAGTCCCAGTTTAATCGCTGGGGCTCCGATCGGTAACCATGGCAACCAGGAAGCTACTGCAGCCCTGGTTGCCATGGTTACTTAGCAATAGTACAACAGTAGAAGATTCATACTTACCTGCTTGCTGCTGCGATGTCTGTGAACGGCCGGGAGCTCCTCCTACTGGTAAGTGACAGTTCTTTAGCAATGCGCCGCACAGACCTTTCACTTACCAGTAGGTGGAGCTCCCGGCCGGACACAGACATCGCAGCAGCAAGCAGGTAAGTATGAATCTTCTACTGTTGTACTATTGCTAAGTAACCATGGCAACCAGGGCTGCAGTAGCGTCCTGGTTGCCATGGTTACCGATCGGAGCCCCAGCGATTAAACTGGGACTCCGATCGGAACTCCGCTGCCACCAACGATGGGGGGGGGGGAATGGGAGACCGCACACTGCCACCAATGTTACTGCTATAGAGGGAGGGGGGGGCGATGGTGGTTGGCACACTGTGCCACCAACGATTTAATACAATAGAGGGAGGGAGGGGGGGCGATGGTGGTTGGCACACTGTGCCACCAACGATTTAATACAATAGAGGGAGGGAGGGGGGGCGATGGTGGGGGCACACTGTGCCACCAACGATTTATTACAATAGAGGGAGGGAGGGGGGGCGATGGTGGGCGCACACTGTGCCACCAACGATATTCAAACTGGGGAGGGGGGGGGCTGCCCCCTGCTGCCTGGCAGCCCTGATCTCTTACAGGGGAATATGATAGTACAATTAACCCCTTTAGGTGCCGCACCTGAAGGGGTTAATTGTGCTATCATATCCCCCTGTAAGAGATCGGGTGCTGCCAGGCAGCAGGGGGCAGTCTTGTACAAAGTTTGTAGTGTATTCTAACCTGAAGCGTCCCCATCACCATGGGAACGCCTCTGTGTTAGAATATACTGTCGGATCTGAGGTTCACGAAGTAGCTCATATCCGACAGTATATTCTAACATAGAGGCGTTCCCATGGTGATGGGGACGCTTCAAGTTAAAATATACCATCGGATTGGAGAAAACTCCAATCCGATGGTATAAAGAACTCCAGACTTTACATTGAAAGTCAATGGGGACGGATCCGTTTGAAATGGCACCATATTGTGTCAACATCAAATGGATCCGTCCCCATTGACTTGCATTGTAATTCAGGACGGATCCGTTTGGCTCCGCACGGCCAGGAGGACACCAAAACGACTTTTTTTTCATGTCCGTGGATCCTCCAAAAATCAAGGAAGACCCACGGACGAAAAAACGGTCACGGATCACGGACCCACGGACCCCGTTTTTGCGGACCGTGAAAAAAAACTGTCGTGTGCATGAGGCCTTAGGCAGAGAGCTCCATAGTCTCACTGCTCTTACCTTAAAGAATCCTCTTCTATGTTTGTGTACAAAACTTCTTTCCTCCAGACGCAGAGGATGTCCCCTCCTCACAGTCACAGTCCTGGGGATAAATAGATGATGAGAGAGATCTCTGTACTGACCCCTGATATATTTATACATAGTTATTAGATCTCCTGTCAGTCGTCTTTTTTCTAAAGTGAATAACCCTAATTTTGATAATCTTTCAGGGTACTGTAGTTGCCCCATTCCAGTTATTACTTTAGTTGCCCTCCTCTGAACCCTCTCCAGCTCTGCTATGTCTGCCTTGTTCACAGGAGCCCAGAACTGTACACAGTACTCCATGTGTGGTCTGACTAGTGATTTGTAAAGTGGTAGGACTATGTTCTCATCACGGGCATCTATGCCCCTTCTGATGCAACCCATTATCTTATTGGCCTTGGCAGCAGCAGCCTGACACTGGTTTATACAGCTTAGTTTGCTGTTCACTAAAATTCCTAGATCCTTTTCCATGTTAGTGTTACCCAGTGTTTTACCATTTAGTATGTACGGGTGACTTGCATTATTCCTTCCCATGTGCATAACCTTACATTTGTCAGTGTTAAACCTCATCTGCCACTTCTCTGCCCAAGCCGCCAATCTATCCAGTCCATCTGTAGATGTATATTGTCCTCTTCAGTGTTAATTACTTTACACAGTTTAGTGTTATCTGCAAAAACTGATATTTTACAATTCAAGCCTTCTACAAGATCATTAATAAATATATTGAAGAGAATGGGGCCCAATACTGACCCCTGAGGTACCCCACTAGTGACAGTGACCCAAACTGATTGTGTACCATTAATAACCACCCTCTGTTTTCTATCACTCAGCCAGTTACTTACCCACATACAGACATTTCCCCCAGTCCAAGCATTCTCATTTTATATACTAACCTTTTATGTGGTACAGTGTCAAATGCTTTGGAGAAGTCCAGATATACTACATCCATTGATTCGCCGTGGTCGAATCTAGTACTTACCTCTAGAGTTGAGCGAACACCTGGATGTTCGGGTTCGAGAAGTTCAGCCGAACCCGATCCGAACTTCGCCCCGAACCCGAACCCCATTGAAGTCAATGGGGACCCGAACTTTTCGGCACTAAAAAGGCTGTAAAACAGCCCAGGAAAGAGCTAGAGGGCTGCAAAAGGCAGCAACATGTAGGTAAATCCCCTACAAACAAATGTGGATAGGGAAATGAATTAAAATAAAAATAAAATAAATAAAAATTAATCAATATCAATTGGAGAGAGGTCCCATAGCAGAGAATCTGGCTTCACGTCACCCACCACTGTTACAGTCCATTGTCAGATATTTAGTCCCAGGCACCCAGGCAGAAGAGAGAGGTCCCTTAACAGAGAATCTGGCTTCATGTCAGCAGAGAATCAGTCTGCATGTCATAGCAGAGAATCAGGCTTCACGTCAGCCACCACTGTAACAGTCCATTGTCATATATTTAGGCCCAGGCACCCAGGTAGAGGAGAGAGGTCCCGTAACAGAGAATCTGGCTTCATGTCAGCAGAGAATCAGTCTGCATGTCATAGCAGAGAATCAGGCTTCACGTCAGCCACCACTGTAACAGTCCATTGTCATATATTTAGGCCCAGGCACCCAGGTAGAGGAGAGAGGTCCCGTAACAGAGAATCTGGCTTCATGTCAGCAGAGAATCAGTCTGCATGTCATAGCAGAGAATCAGGCTTCACGTCAGCCACCACTGTAACAGTCCATTGTCATATATTTAGGCCCAGGCACCCAGGTAGAGGAGAGAGGTCCCGTAACAGAGAATCTGGCTTCATGTCAGCAGAGAATCAGTCTGCATGTCATAGCAGAGAATCAGGCTTCACGTCAGCCACCACTGTAACAGTCCATTGGCATATATTTAGGCCCAGGCACCCAGGCAGAGGAGAGAGGTCCCTTAACAGAGAATCTGGCTTCATGTCAGCAGAGAATCAGTCTGCATGTCATAGCAGAGAATCAGGCTTCACGTCACCCAACATTGGAACAGTCCATTGTCATATATTTAGGCCCCGGCACCCAGACAGAGGAGAGGTTCATTCAACTTTGGGTTGCCCCGCAATATAATGGTAAAATGAAAATAAAAAGAGGATTGAATGAGGAAGTGCCCTGGAGTACAATAATATATGGTTAAGTGGAGGTAGTTAATGTCTAATCTGCACAAGGGATGGACAGGTCCTGTGGGATCCATGCCTGGTTCATTTTTATGAACGTCAGCTTGTCCACATTGGCTGTAGACAGGCGGCTGCGTTTGTCTGTAATGACGCCTCCTGCCGTGCTGAATACACGTTCAGACAAAACGCTGGCCGCCGGGCAGGCCAGCACCTCCAAGGCATAAAAGGCTAGCTCTGGCCACGTGGACAATTTAGAGACCCAGAAGTTGAATGGGGCCGAACCATCAGTCAGTACGTGGAGGGGTGTGCACACGTACTGTTCCACCATGTTAGTGAAATGTTGCCTCCTGCTAACACGTTGCGTATCAGGTGGTGGTGCAGTTAGCTGTGGCGTGTTGACAAAACTTTTCCACATCTCTGCCATGCTAACCCTGCCCTCAGAGGAGCTGGCCGTGACACAGCTGCCTTGGCGACCTCTTGCTCCTCCTCTGCCTTGCCCTTGGGCTTCCACTTGTTCCCCTGTGACATTTGGGAATGCTCTCAGTAGAGCGTCTACCAACGTGCGCTTGTACTCGCTCATCTTCCTATCACGCTCCAGTGCAGGAAGTAAGGTGGGCACATTGTCTTTGTAGCGTGGATCCAGCAGGGTGGCAACCCAGTAGTCCGCACACGTTAAAATGTGGGCAACTCTGCTGTCGTTGCGCAGGCACTGCAGCATGTAGTCGCTCATGTGTGCCAGGCTGCCCAGAGGTAAGGACAAGCTGTCCTCTGTGGGAGGCGTATCGTCATCGTCCTGCCTTTCCCCCCAGCCACGCACCAGTGATGGGCCCGAGCTGCGTGTGGTGCCACCCCGCTGTGACCATGCTTCATCCTCCTCCACCTCCTCCTCGTCCTCCTCGTCCTCCAGTAGTGGGCCCTGGCTGGCCACATTTGTACCTGGCCTCTGCTGTTGCAAAAAACCTCCCTCTGAGTCACTTCGAAGAGACTGGCCTGAAAGTGCTAAAAATGACCCCTCTTCCTCCTCCTCCTCCTCCTGGGCCACCTCCTCTTCCATCATCGCCCTAAGTGTTTTCTCAAGGAGACATAGAAGTGGTATTGTAACGCTGATAATGGCGTCATCGCCACTGGCCATGTTGATGGAGTACTCGAAACAGCGCAACTGGGCACACAGGTCTCGCATGGAGGCCCAGTCATTGGTGGTGAAGTGGTGCTGTTCCGCAGTGCGACTGACCCGTGCGTGCTGCAGCTGAAACTCCACTATGGCCTGCTGCTGCTCGCACAGTCTGTCCAGCATGTGCAAGGTGGAGTTCCACCTGGTGGGCATGTCGCATATGAGGCGGTGAGCGGGAAGGCCGAAGTTACGCTGTAGCGCAGACAGGCGAGCAGCGGCAGGATGTGAACGCCGGAAGCGCGAACAGACGGCCCGCACTTTATGCAGCAGCTCTGACATGTCGGGGTAGTTGTGAATAAACTTCTGCACCACCAAATTCAGCACATGCGCCAAGCAAGGGATGTGCGTCAAACCGGCTAGTCCCAGAGCTGCAACGAGATTTCGCCCATTATCGCACACCACCAGGCCGGGTTTGAGGCTCACCGGCAGCAACCACTCGTCGGTCTGTTGTTCTATACCCCGCCACAACTCCTGTGCGGTGTGGGGCCTGTCCCCCAAACATATGAGTTTCAGAATGGCCTGGTGACGTTTACCCCGGGCTTTGCTGAAGTTGGTGGTGAAGGTGTGTGGCTGACTGGATGAGCAGGTGGAAGAAGAGGAGGAGGAAGCTGAGTAGGAGGAGGTGGCAACAGGAGGCAAAGAATGTTGCCCTGCGATCCTTGGCGGCGGAAGGACGTGCGCCAAACAGCTCTCCGCCTGGGGCCCAGCTGCCACTACATTTACCCAGTGTGCAGTTAGGGAGATATAGCGTCCCTGGCCGTGCTTACTGGTCCACGTATCTGTGGTTAGGTGGACCTTGCCACAGATGGCGTTGCGCAGTGCACACTTGATTTTATCGGATACTTGGTTGTGCAGGAAGGCACGGCTCTCTTGGAGAAGTAGTGCCGGCTGGGAACAACATACTGTGGGACAGCAAGCGACATGAGCTGTTTGAAGCTGTCTGTGTCCACCAGCCTAAATGACAGCATTTCATAGGCCAGTAGTTTAGAAATGCTGGCATTCAGGGCCAGGGATCGAGGGTGGCTAGGTGGGAATTTACGCTTTCTCTCAAATGTTTGTGAGATGGAGAGCTGAACGCTGGCGTGTGACATGGTTGAGATGCTTGGTGACGGAGGTGGTGGTGTTGGTGGTACATCCCCTGTTTGCTGGGCGGCAGGTGCCAACGTTCCTCCAGAGGCGGAGGAAGAGGCCAAGGCGGCAGCAGCAGAAGAGGCCGAGGCGGCAGCAGCAGAAGAGGTAGCAGGGGGAGCCTGAGTGACTTCCTTGGTTTTAAGGTGTTTACTCCACTGCAGTTCATGCTTTGCATGCAGGTGCCTGGTCATGCAGGTTGTGCTAAGGTTCAGAACGTTAATGCCTCGCTTCAGGCTCTGATGGCACAGCGTGCAAACCACTCGGGTCTTGTCGTCAGCACATTGTTTGAAGAAGTGCCATGCCAGGGAACTCCTTGAAGCTGCCTTTGGGGTGCTCGGTCCCAGATGGCGGCGGTCAGTAGCAGGCGGAGTCTCTTGGCGGCGGGTGTTCTGCTTATGCCCACTGCTCCCTCTTTTGCTACGCTGTTGGCTCGGTCTCACCACTGCCTCTTCCTCCGAACTGTGAAAGTCAGTGGCACGACCTTCATTCCATGTGGGGTCTAGGACCTCATCGTCCCCTGCATCGTCTTCCACCCAGTCTTGATCCCTGACCTCCTGTTCAGTCAGCACACTGCAGAAAGACGCAGCAGTTGGCACCTGTGTTTCGTCAACATCAGAGACATGCTGAGGTGGTATTCCCATGTCCTCATCATCAGGAAACATAAGTGGTTGTGCGTCAGTGCATTCTATGTCTTCCACCGCTGGGGAAGGGCTAGGTGGATGCCCTTGGGAAACCCTGCCAGCGGAGTCTTCAAACAGCATAAGAGACTGCTGCATAACTTGCGGCTCAGACAGTTTCCCTGGTATGCATGGGGGTGATGTGACAGACTGATGGGGTTGGTTTTCAGGCGCCATCTGTGCGCTTTCTGCAGAAGACTGGGTGGGAGATAATGTGAACGTGCTGGATCCACTGTCGGCCACCCAATTGACTAATGCCTGTACCTGCTCAGGCCTTACCATCCTTAGAACAGCATTGGGCCCCACCAAATATCGCTGTAAATTATGGCGGCTACTGGGACCTGAGGTAGTTGGTACACTAGGACGTGTGGCTGTGGCAGAACGGCCACGTCCTCTCCCAGCACCAGAGGGTCCACTAACACCACCACGACCATGTCCGCGTCCTTTACTAGATGTTTTCCTCATTGTTATCGTTCACCACAACAACAAAAATATTATTTGGCCCAATGTATTGAATTCAAATTCAGGCCTTTTTTTAAAGACACCTAACACTATCTGGCTATCTATTTAGGTACTGTATTACACTAATACAGGCACAGCAGTAACCACAGATTTAGCTGACTATAAATTTGAGGCCTATTATTTAGGCGCTGGGTGACAGGTAAAGGTTTACTGACAGAATTAGACTGGGATATGCACAGTAGCGTGTGTGTGAAGTTATTGAGAATGACCCTATCTGCACCTTGAATCTAATATACCCTTTAAGGGATACATTTAAAGTAGGCCTGATACAGCAGAAACCACTAATTTAGAGAATTGCTAAATTGGGAATTGTATTTCAACCCAGAACAAAAACTGTGCTTTGACGGACACTAAATAACTTGACCAGCTACAGCAATAACGACAGATTTGGATGACTATAAATTTGAGGCCTATTATTTAGGCGCTGGGTGACAGGTATACGTTTACAGACAGAATTAGACTGGGATATGCACAGTAGCGTGTGTGTGAAGTTATTGAGAATGACCCTATCTGCACCTTGAATCTAATATACCCTTTTAGGGATAAATTTAAAGTAGGCCTGATACAGCAGAAACCACTAATTTAGAGAATTGCTAAATTGGGAATTGTATTTCAACCCAGAACAAAAACTGTGCTTTGACGGACACTAAATAACTTGACCAGCTACAGCAATAACGACAGATTTGGATGACTATAAATTTGAGGCCTATTATTTAGGCGCTGGGTGACAGGTATACGTTTACAGACAGAATTAGACTGGGATATGCACAGTAGCGTGTGTGTGAAGTTATTGAGAATGACCCTATCTGCACCTTGAATCTAATATACCCTTTTAGGGATAAATTTAAAGTAGGCCTGATACAGCAGAAACCACTAATTTAGAGAATTGCTAAATTGGGAATTGTATTTTAACCCAGAACAAAAACTGTGCTTTGACGGACACTAAATAACTTGACCAGCTACAGCAATAACGACAGATTTGGATGACTATAAATTTGAGGCCTATTATTTAGGCGCTGGGTGACAGGTATACGTTTACAGACAGAATTAGACTGGTATATGCACAGTAGCGTGTGTGTGAAGTTATTGAGAATGACCCTATCAGCACCTTGAATCTAATATTCCCTTTTAGGGATAAATTTAAAGTAGGCCTGATACAGCAGAAACCACTAATTTAGAGAATTGCTAAATTGGGAATTGTATTTCAACCCAGAACAAAAACTGTGCTTTGACGGACACTAAATAACTCGCCCAGCCACAGCAATAACCACAGATTTAGCAGACTACAAATTTGAGGCCTATTATTTAGGCGCTGGGTGACAGGTATACGTTTACGGACAGAATTAGACTGGGATATGGCCAAAAAATAACCACACTATTGATGGTTAAATGCACTTGGTGTGACAGCTTGACCAGCCACACTATTGAGGGTTAAATGCACTTGGTGACAGGCTCAGCTTGCCCCTGATGTCGTATATGGCCAAAAAATAACCAGACTATTGATGGTTAAATGCACTTGGTGTGACAGCTTGACCCTGATGTAGGATTTAGCCAAAAAACAACCGCACTGTTGAGGGTTAAATGCACTTGGTGACAGGCTCAGCTTGCCCCTGATGTAGTATATGGCCAAAAAATAACCAGACTATTGATGGTTAAATGCACTTGGTGTGACAGCTTGACCCTGATGTAGGATTTAGCCAAAAAACAACCGCACTATTGAGGGTTAAATGCACTTGGTGACAGGCTCAGCTTGCCCCTGATGTAGTATATGGCCAAAAAATAACCAGACTATTGATGGTTAAATGCACTTGGTGTGACAGCTTGACCCTGATGTAGGATTTAGCCAAAAAACAACCGCACTATTGAGGGTTAAATGCACTTGGTGACAGGCTCAGCTTGCCCCTGATGTAGTATATGGCCAAAAAATAACCAGACTATTGATGGTTAAATGCACTTGGTGTGACAGCTTGACGCTGATGTAGGATTTAGCCAAAAAACAACCGCACTATTGAGGGTTAAATTCACTTGGTGACAGGCTCAGCTTGCCCCTGATGTAGTATATGGCCAAAAAATAACCAGACTATTGATGGTTAAATGCACTTGGTGTGACAGCTTGACCCTGATGTAGGATTTAGCCAAAAAACAACCACACTACTGAGGGTTAAATGCACTTGTTGGCAGCTTGTGCTGGCGCACCACAAGACACAAAATGGCCGCCGATCACCCCAGAAAAAAGTGACTGAAAAACGCTCTGGGCAGCCTAAAAACAGTGAGCAATTCAATAGCAGCAGTTCAATCATCCACAGCTGCAGATCGATCTCTGAATGAAGTCTTTTGGAGGAGTTAATCACTGCCTAATCTCGCCCTAACGTCGCAGCTGCAACCTCTCCCTATACTGATCAGAGCAGAGTGACGGGCGGCGCTATGTGACTCCAGCTTAAATAGAGGCTGGGTCACATGCTGCACTGGCCAATCACAGCCATGCCAATAGTAGGAATGGCTGTGACGGCCTCTTGGGGCAAGTAGTATGACGCTTGTTGATTGGCTGCTTTGCAGCCTTTCAAAAAGCGCCAAGAAAGCGACGAACACCGAACCCAAACCCGGACTTTTACGAAAATGTCCGGGTTCGGGTCCATGTCACGGACACCCCAAAATTCGGTACGAACCCGAACTATACAGTTCGGGTTCGCTCATCCCTACTTACCTCCTCAAAGAAACTGATTAAATTTGTTTGACATGACTGATCCCTCATGAAGCCATGCTGATACAGCGTTATTCGCTTATTTAACACACATGCTTCATGAGACGTGTTATCTAAACTAAATGTGTTAAGCAAACACCTTCAACTGCTTTTCAATTGCTTTTATTTCAAGATAACGCGATGAGTTAAAAAATTTGAGTTAAGAGTTTGTGTGTTAACCCTACTACATCTGTACTCCAAAATTGTTTACCCACGACAGAGATTTTAAACTTACCGGCCTATAGTTTCCGGGCTCTGTTTTTGGACCCTTTGTGAATATTGGCACCATATTTGCTATGCACCATTCCTGTGGAACATTCCCTGTCAGTATAGAGTCCTTAAATATCATAATTAAGGAGCTATCTATGACATTACTTCATTCTCTTAGGATATGGGGGTGTATGCCATCTGGTTCCGGCGATTTGTCTGTTTTAATCTTTATAAGACGCCGCTGTACTTCTTCCTGGGTCAGACAGAGCACTTTTAATGGGGAATTTACTTTTACATTCTGCATTTTATCTGACAATTTATTTTCCTCAGTTGCTTTCTCCTCATTGCTCTCTGCAACTCCCCCCTCATCACTCTGTAAAGGGCCGACACCTTCAGATTTATTCTTTTTAACATTTATATAATTGAAGAACATTTAAGGGTTAGTTTTACTCTCTTTGGCTGCTTTTATTTGTCTTTTACATATTCTATTTTTTTCCTTCATTTTTTAATGCTTCCTTGCTACCCTCCTGTTTTAGTGATTTAAATGCTTTCTTTTAAATATTTAGAAAATTTGTCCTCTTCATGTCATGGATTCAGGGGTGCATGGCTTGTTAGAAGACAGCTCTGATAACCGTACTGCAACCATATAACAGTGAGATCATCACACAACTAATACACATTTTCATCCTCTGCAAGTAAACAATGAAGGTTTCCATTTAATTACAACAAGAAGAGATCTTGGAAACCATGAGAAATTGATACATCCATTATATTAGATAATTGTATTACTTTTTATTATGCAATGAAATTTTATTTTATTTTTTTGCTGATACCGAATTTCCCCTGGAAAGAAGACCTGTCAGTTGTAGGTCTTCTTCTGTCTTTTTAGTGGATATCTGTATTCCCCATGTCATGTTCTACCAGTGGTCATAGGGACCCCTAGAACATCTCTCAGGCAAAACAACACCAAGGAAAGCAGACAGACAAGGCAAGGAACAAGTACTTTATTAACAGAGATCCAAACATGAAAGAAAGCTGAATCAGCAGGTAAGGGACTCGTGGCAGGTAATACCACTGGACCAAGTGCACCATTTTTACTTAGGGCCAAACCTAGAGGGCGGGGACTCAGTGAGCCCCGTTCTTCACAAAGCTCCTTATAGTGGGGATGAACTTAGCTGTGGACTCACTGGTTGCACCTCCAGGATTGTCCCGGTGTACTTGGCCACTTACCTGCAGACTAACGCTGGCACAAGCAGCAGCAGTCCAGACAAACAGGAACCCAGGCACACGAACAGGAACCCAGACATAAACACAGGACAGAGAAGTGGTATAGACGGCTCTACTGCTCAGATAAATGGTAGAGGTGCAGAGCTGCTTGGTCTGACTCACCCAGCCAGAAATATGAAATTAAAAATGAATATGAGATAAGCAGGCACACTCTTATTTGGGTACAGGTATTGTTTATTGATAATTTAATATATGTGTGATCTGGTAAAAAATTGTTGGTAGTTCCTTTTTAATAGAGGTATGTTGGAGTGGTGGTAAGTTTTTTTAGCACATTTTCCCTAAAAATATGGATATAAAAATGGTGAATAGATGTTTTGAATATATATATAAAAAAAATTGTGGAAAATTGGGAAAAAAAGCGGTTTACACTTTTTCAGATGCAGATAAAAATCTTTCAGATGCAGAAAAAAGTGTAGATAAAAGATGTCTAAAAAAGGTAAATGTCCATAAGGTCTTTCATATAAAAAAGGTAAATGTCCATAAAGTCTTTCATATAAAAATCACTGATCAGGATATAAATAACTGAAGATATACAGGATGATCATCCACTGTTAGACAGGGTTGTTGTCCAGTGATGCCCCTTAGTGAAAATTAGATTGTCATTCTGTATAGGATCCCTGATGTGCCTTTTAGAGAATAACAGTTTGTAACTAGTGGTAATTCTGTGGAAGAAAGTGGTGCTCTGTGCCTAGGTGCGGCGTCCCGCACTGTCCCTGGCTACAGAGATCACTTACCCTTCCCGGCGCTCGATCTCCTGGGTTCTCTAGTGATGGTCTGCTGTTCCTGGGAGGCTCCTGCGATCCAATCCGGTTCTCCAGAGACAGCGGCGTGCCTCGTGTTACCAGGGACGCCGGGGGGCGTGGTTCGCGCGTCTGGAGAATGACGTAGATGGTCACGTGATCACGGACTCTCTCTCAAGCGCCTTCACAGTGTTCTCCCAACTCTATGTGAGTGGTGAGTGTTCCGGTAATCCTCAGCTTCCTTAAACGCGTTTCGGGACTCTATCCCTTCATCAGTAAGTGGAGGATTATTGCGGATGCTGTGATTTTTTTTTTTTTTGAAACATGAAAGTTTTTATTAAATTTTCCAATTTGATAAAAAGAGCATAATGACACTTGTAATATAACAGGCTTTGATTACATACAAAGTCATAAAGGAATTTAGGGAAGGGGATGTAGGGAAGTGGGGGGGAGGGTTGAAATGGGGGGGGAAGGGCGGGAGGCGGCGAGATTAGAGGAAGGGAAGAAGGGGGAGAAGGAAGGAGGGGGGAGGGGGAGAGGAGGAGCATAGGGTGATAAAATAATACAGAATGAATGAAAGAACCAGATACTTTGATAGTACCTATTGAAGGAGATGCATAATCACTTAAAGTTTCAGCATTCAGTGGTAATGCATAAATCTAGGGTGAATAAAGTATCGTAACATAAAGTAACATAGAGTGGTATATTAGTAAAGGTGTTTTGCAGGAATCTAATACATTGCAAGTATGAGATGCATAAAATAATGTAAACAGGCTGCGGAATCTTGTTGAAAGCCAATTGAAGCTTGGTTACATAGTCAAGGAATTTGCTAGGATAGAGTTAGCATGAAAAGTGCTTTTCAGCCAGATTCCCCATTGTTTATAAAATTTTTCTTTTCTGAAAAGAGCGGATGCAGCTGCTCCTTCGTACCAGCAATTCTCTTCAACTATTTTAATAACATTAAGGTTATTAGGGATCTGATTGGATTTCCAATGGGAAGCTATAAGTTGGCGTGTTGCGATGCAGATATGACCAAAAACTGTTCTGAACTCGAATGGAATAGACTCAATACCTATAAACAGAAGTGCCAATTGCGGTGAAGGTGCAATTGGAAACTGAGAGATTTTTGTAAAGATATTGAATGATCTCTGCCATAGAGAGTTAATCAGGGGGCATTCCCACCAACAATGAAGGAAGGATCCTTGCGAGTGACCACATTTCCAACATTCAGGGGGTATGTCTGGAAATATTTTATTAAGTCTTGTCGGCTGATAGTACCATCTATAAAGAATTTTCCTAGATGTTTCTAAGTGAGAGATGCATCTTGAAATACTAAATATTGCATCGAGTGCATATGACCATTGTTCTAAAGATAACATTGTGGAAAGATCATGAGACCATTTAGACTTAGTCACTTGGAGAGGGTCTTCTGAAGGGATGATAAGAATCTCATATGTTTTAGAAATTCCTTTTCTATTGGCATTGTGATTTAGAAGCCATTTGGTGAAAAGGGTTGAGGATGGGTTGTCACCGTTTTGTTTAGAAGGATGTGTAAAAATGGTATTAGTAATAGCGTGTCTGATCTGAAGATATTTGTAAAAGTCTCTCGTAGAGATACCGTAAGAATGAGAGAGTTCCAAAAATGATTTAAGGATATTGTTCGTAAAAAGATCCTTAATATAGCATATACCTTTCTCTTTCCAAGCTGAGACATCTAAATCTGGGATGTAGGACTCTAATATTGTAATGTTGTAATCCTGGAGGGGTAAGGCAAATAATTGACGTTTGTTAGCAACAACGTCCCAGACGTTGAAAATAGCTTTGATGGTGGCTAAATTACTAGAGGGAAAAAACTTGAAGAGGGACATAGCTGTAAGAAGGTCTTTCAGAGATTGCTTTTTAAGAGAATATTTTTCTATGGAAGACCATTTTCTATATTGGTCATTATGCCATAGGTGTTTAAGTTGATCTAGAATCGTAGCTCTATAATATTGGATAATTGAGGGGCAACTCAACCCACCATTTCTTTTAGGGAGGTATAGTATATCTGCTTTTATTCTGTGATACTTGCCTCCCCATATAAAATGTAAAAGGTATTTTTGGAGATCTTTGAGATATTTGATAGGTATTGGAATAGGTAGGTTTCTAAAATAGTATAGAATCTTGGGCAAAACGCTCATTTTTACAACTGCAATTTTGCCTAGCCAGGAGATGCCTTGTGTTTTGAAGCTAGTTAGCTTAGATTTGACTTCTTGAAATAGGGGGATATAGTTAAGAGTGAATGTTTTGCTGGGGATTGCTGTGAGGTTAATTCCCAGGTAGGGTATTGATTTTTTAACCCAGTTAAATTGGAAAGTTGCTTTTAGGGACTTTACGTTTTTTTCCTGAATACCTAGGTTTAAGATCTGGGATTTTGTGGTATTAATTTTATAGTAAGATGCTTTTGAGAAGGATGAGATTATATTGCATGTGTGAGGTAGAGAGGTAGCCGGGTTAGATAATAATAAGAGGACATCGTCCGCGAATAAGCCAATGCGGTGGTCTTTTTCTAATGTTGTAATACCCGAAATATATGGGGAAGATCTAATATGGGTAGCAAATGGTTCCATTATTAAGGCGAATATTAAGGGAGAAAGGGGACATCCCTGTCTAGTACCGTTTGATATGGAAAATAAGTGAGATTTAAATCCAGAAGAGTAAACAAAAGCTTGGGGTGAAGAGTAAAGGTTTAATATGCCAGTTAATGAAGGGCCAATGAACCCAAATTTTCCCAAGACCGAGCGAAGAAATCCCCAGTGAACCCTGTCGAACGCCTTCTCCGCATCCAAAGAGAGGAGCATGGAAGGCGTCCGGCGGGTATGGGCTATTTCAATCAAGTCCAGAAAACGTCTTGTCCCGTCTGATGTTTGTCGGTGTTTGACAAAACCTACCTGATCAGAATCTATCAGACTAGGTAAAATGTCCGCCAGACGGTTAGCTAGGATTTTGGAAAATAATTTTAGATCAGTATTTAAAAGAGATATTGGTCTAAAATTAGCAGGAGTATTGGGGGCTTTTCCAGGTTTTGGTAAAGTGATTATTATTGCTTGGAGCATTTCTGCGGGAATACCTTTGTCGTGCATCATATGTGTAAAGCAAGACAATAACTGGGGAGTTAATATATGGGCGAAAGATTTATAATATTCGTTGATAAAACCATCGGGACCTGGGGATTTGTTTATTTTTAGAGTGGAAATTGTATCTAAAATTTCTTGCGAGGAAATAGGTTTGTTTAGAGAAGCGAGTTGGTCTGCGGACAAATTGGGGAGTGAAATATTATTTAAGAACGAGTTGATGTCTTTTTCGGTTGGTTGGTGAGAGTTTGGGTCATTCTTTAGGTTGTAAAGGGAGTGGTAATATTTAGCGAATTCCTCAGTAATTTTAAGGGGGTTTATTATTTTGTTTTTATTGGTGGACCATAGGAAGGGAATACGGGCGTTTGCTGCTCTGTTTTTTAGTTTGTTGGCTAGCATTTTAGACGCTCTGTTTCCTTGTCTGTAAAATTGAGCTTTTGATTGTCTAAGGTGCCTTTCAAAGTTATTTTGCATCAGAAGATATATTTCATGTCTAATGCTAATAATTTTTTTAGATATATGGGGATCTGGGGATTTATGGTTTTCTTTTTCTAAGGTTCTTAGTTTGTCGTGTAATTCTTCTATTTTTAGTAATCTTTTCTTCTTTTCTTCTGAAGAATATTTAATAAAGAGACCTCTGATTACCGCTTTGTGAGCGCACCATATTGTGGTTGGGTTGATCTCTGGGTTAGTGTTAAGTTGGAAATATTCTATTATTGCCTTTGATATTAATTCTTTATAATGGTTGTTTGATAACAAAAGGTTATTCAACCTCCATGGGGATGAATGTTTGAGGTTAAACGTCTCTTGAATGGAGATTGTAATAGGGGCATGATCAGACCAAGTAATCAGGTCTATCCTGGAGTCCACCACTTTTTGAAGTAGCCATTTATCCACCAGAAAGAAATCTATGCGGGAATATGAGTTGTGTGGGTTTGAAAAAAAGGAGTAGTCTGTTTCTGAAGCATGCAGTGACCTCCATGCGTCAAAAAGTTCCTCCTTGTGACACAGATCTTTGAGTTTATAGTTGTCCTTTTTACTTACAGGAGTAGATTTGTCAATACGAGGATCCATTACCAGGTTGAAATCTCCACAGATGATGATAGAACCTTTCTTTTGAGCAGAAACGGACTCCAAGACAGACCTGATAAAACTTAAAGTTCTGGAATTAGGCGCATATAAAGTAACTATAGTATAGGGTGAATTATTGATCAGACAAGTAATGATGATGTATCTACCCATAGGATCTGTATCAAGGGACAGAGTTTGAAATGCAATGGACTTTTTGAAGGCGATTAAAACACCCCTTTTTTTGTTGAAGGAGTGTGGGAATACAATAGTGGGGAAATCCTTATGACTGATTCTGAAGCTGTCTGCTTCATTTAAATGCGTTTCTGTGTGTTTCCAAGGAAGGAGGATAGGGTACAAGGAGGCCACAGAAACACACAGAGAGAACAAATCCGGATATTCACTGGGTCTTCATTACGGACCAGTGATGTAATGGATACCTCCGACTGTGCGTCAAAAAAAGGGGATTGTGCTGACAACTAAAGATGTACAAATACCTCTAGATCTACCAAATCTTGCCTCTAAGCCATATTTCCACCACTGCTTTCTGACACAGATGGGAATGTTAACCCCAAAAATCACTGGGTCTTTTATACCTCGGACCAGTGATACAATGGGTCCATCCCGAAGATGTATCCACAACCTGGGGTTTCAATATTCACAAAATGAACCCTCCTCTTTTTGACACAGACAGGAATGTTAATCCCAAAAATCACTGGGTCTTTTATGCTACGGACCAGTGATATAATGGGTTCATCCCTGGTACGTGCTCACAATCAGTAAACCCCCACCATGGGATATCACTTATAACTAGAAAAATACATAAACTATAATATACCCCCATCTATAAGTTCTATACACCACTAAAAAGATCCACATAGAAATTGATTTGTGATGCTATATTATATGTAGTGGTGCACTCCTAAACCTAACGACACTGGGCGAGGTATTCTCTCACATCATATAGAACATATGAAAGTCCCTCCTGAAATATAGGGAATAATCATGACATTGCCCTTAATAATTAGATCAATCATTTTTCTATGGGAAGAATCACCATCAATTATATATATTCCTATATGTACTTGAATATTTTCTCATATTTTTCCACTTATTTTTATTTTTATTATATTTTTCAACTTTTTCATATACATTATCTTATATAATTTTCATTACCCACTTCTCAATGAACTATTCACACAATAATACCTAATGGATGAAATTGTAATAAAACAATTAACCCTTATTTTTATATTCAAACACTTTATCATTTTTGAGAATCAGAAGATTTCTCTATACATCTTTTACTCCAGCCATATATTTATGCACCCATTGAAATAAAGTAACCAATTGAATACATCAACCAAGATAAGATAGTAACTTTATTGGTGACAATAATTGGTTAACAAACAGGTTAATCACGGCCCTATAAAAATCACAGCATCCGCAATAATCCTCCACTTACTGATGAAGGGATAGACTCCCGAAACGCGTTTAAGGAAGCTGAGGATTACCGGAACACTCACCACTCACATAGAGTTGGGAGAACACTGTGAAGGCGCTTGAGAGAGAGTCCGTGATCACGTGACCATCTACGTCATTCTCCAGACGCGCGAACCACGCCCCCCGGCGTCCCTGGTAACACGAGGCACGCCGCTGTCTCTGGAGAACCGGATTGGATCGCAGGAGCCTCCCAGGAACAGCAGACCATCACCAGAGAACCCAGGAGATCGAGCGCCGGGAAGGGTAAGTGATCTCTGTAGCCAGGGACAGTGCGGGACGCCGCACCTAGGCACAGAGCACCACTTTCTTCCACAGAATTACCACCAGTTACAAACTGTTATTCTCTAAAAGGCACATCAGGGATCCTATACAGAATGACAATCTAATTTTCACTAAGGGGCATCACTGGACAACAACCCTGTCAAACAGTGGATGATCATCCTGTATATCTTCAGTTATTTATATCCTGATCAGTGATTTTTATATGAAAGACTTTATGGACATTTACCTTTTTTATATGAAAGACCTTATGGACATTTACCTTTTTTAGACATCTTTTATCTACACTTTTTTCTGCATCTGAAAGATTTTTATCTGCATCTGAAAAAGTGTAAACCGCTTTTTTTCCCAATTTTCCACAAATTTTTTTATATATATATTCAAAACATCTATTCACCATTTTTATATCCATATTTTTAGGGAAAATGTGCTAAAAAAACTTACCACCACTCCAACATACCTCTATTAAAAAGGAACTACCAACAATTTTTTACCAGATCACACATATATTAAATTATCAATAAACAATACCTGTACCCAAATAAGAGTGTGCCTGCTTATCTCATATTCATTTTTAAACACAGGACACTGTTCAGACAAGACATAACTGTAACCAGAAAAATAGACAGATGCCTGGACCCATGCAGAACGGATACATGGTGGTCACAGACAGAGCTGCTAAGTGAAGACACAGAACTAGCAGATAACTAGACCCTATGCAAAATCTGCTACATAGTGGCACTAGTCAGAGCTGCACAAAAGGACTAAGATGTCCTCCCTCCGGATAACCCAGGAGCCCTCTCAGACTAAACTACAGACTAAAACATGAATGCAGATGATGTATTGATTTTTTTTAAAGCGGGATGGAATATCCTTATTTATGTTATGAGGATTGTAAATGACTTTGGAGCCATTTCTGTTTTTGAAATAAATTGGGCAAAATCAGTATTATTGTCATTGAACCAACAACCTACAGAACAGTTTGAGTATTTGGGGATTTAAATAACTATCCCTGATGATTAATAAGGTAAAAGATAAGATAAGAGTATGGCAGAAGCTACTGCTGGCCCGAGTGGAAAGCAGAGGAGAAGGGGGGTCTCGCCCTTCCTTATATGCAAGGTTATTATATGGCTGCACAAATTCAATGGTGCACTAGTCATTACACTCCATTATGGCAGAATGTAAATTTAGGGGAGTTCTTGTTACTGGAAGATTATACATTTTGGGAAAAGAGGGGTATAGTGATGGTGTCACAGTTAGTTACACAAGGGAGAATAAGGTCTTTGGAGGAGCTGTGTGCAGGGGAAGGGGTTGATAAATTGACAGATTTTAGGTATGCACAATTAAAACACGCATATGATGGTACAAAGGATAAGAGATATTTCACGATTAGGGACCACGATTTTATAGATTTTTGTTATAACTGCAAAAATATAAGGATTACAATGTCACAAATATATAAAAGAATTAGGAAGGGATTAGGTAAGATGACTAAGTTTAAGAGTGAGAATAAATGGGAACGGGAGATTGGGTGTAGGAGTCCACTACAATGGGAAGACGCTTATAAAAATATAAAAAGGGCTTCTATATCAAGTAATCATGGATTAATACAATTTAATATAATTCATAGTTTACATTATACCCCTTCAGTGCTGACTAAAATAGATAAAGACAAGGATCATAGATGCTTAAAATGCCGAAATGAACAAGCAGGTTTTATTCATCTTATATTGAGTTGCCCGATTTATCAGGAATACTGGGGTAATATATTTGAGTAGATAGGTAGGCGGCTGGAGGTAAAACCCCCGGTAGGAATAGAACTTGCAATTTTTGGAATTTTCCCCATGGACAAAGGGTATAAGAAGAAAAATATAATGTGGTTGAAAGGGCTATTAATTGTGAGAGTAATAATAGTTAGAAAATGGGGATCAGAAAATTACCCTGAGTTTCAGGAATGGGAACAGTTAATGAATAGAATAAAGAATTATGAACGTGTATTATTTTGGGAGAAAAAACAGCTTAGAGAATGGGAACAGATATGGGCAGGATAGATATGAACTCCTTTGTATGATGCATTGCTGGATTCGAGTGGATGACCTCAGTTGGCTCCTGCAATAATAACTAGGGGGAGGGGTAGGGGGGAAGGGGGGTTAGTTGGGGTAGCTGGGGGAATGGATAATAATTTACCTTGAGTATTTGGAATATTGGTTTTGGAGTGTACCTTATCAGAAGTCAACGAAATATCATTGATATCGGTACTTGGATGATAGTATGTGGGGAAAAGTTGAAGAGATGAAAGTCACTGATTTAAGGAAATAGTATTAGTAATGATATGATTTATATGAATTTTGTATGTTTTATTGTGTACTTTTTTTTCATGTAATGAGATTGTGATCATGGTGATAATGGGAGTGGATTGAATGTATGCTCCTGTTTCTTTCATATATATATATATATATATATATATATATATTAGCACCGGGTATATTTTATCTATTTCATTGTATGTTTCCGTGTGTCGTAAAAAGATATCAACAGTTTCCTGCATAACAGTGACCTCTACAGTGGCCGCCCCTTTAACATTGACCTCCACAGTGGCTGCCCCTTTAACATTGACCTCCACAGTGCCTGCCCCTTTAACAGTGACCTCCACAGAGCTCACCCCTTTAACAGTGACCACATCTTTAACACTGACCTGCACAGTGCCTGTATCTTTAACAATGACCTTCACACTGCCCACCCCTTTAACAGTGACCTCCACAGTGCCCGCCCCTTTAACAGTAACCTCCACCATGCCTGCCCCTTTAACAGTGCCCACCCCTTTAACAGTGACCACCAGTGCCTGCCCCTTTAACATTGACCACCCCTTTAACAGTGACATTCATAGTGGCTGCCCCTTTAACAGTGACCTTCACAGTGCCTGCCCCTTTAACAGTAGTAAAGATAAACCACGGCACTCGTTATATAGATTTGAATCAAATCAGGAATAAGTAATACAAACTGGCCAACGTTTCAGTCCTATCTCTGGACCTTGGTCATGGCCTTAGTATCAGATGCATGAACGCCATCCAGCAGACAACATGCATCTGATACTAAGGCCATGACAAAGGTCCGGAGATAGGACCGAAACGTCGGCCAGTTTATGTTACTTATTCCTGGATGGATATACGATTAAAAAGCATAATTGATTCAAATCTATATAACGAGTGCCGTGGTTTATCTTTACTACGTTGACCCTAATTACCATTGAGCACCGTACCAAAGAAAAAAGGGGAGTGCTGTCCAACTAAACTTTAAACACTGCCCCTTTAACAGTGACTTTTACAGTGCCCGCCCCTTTAACAATGACTTTCACAGTGCCCGCCCCTTTAACAGTGACTTTCATAGTGGCCACCCCTTTAACAGTGACCTCCACAGTACCCGCCTCTTTAACAGTGACTTCCACAGTACCCGCCCCTTTAACAGTGAACTTCGCACTGCCTGCCACTTTAACAGTGAGCTTCACAGTGCCAGTCCCTTTAAAAGTGACCTCCACATTGTCCGTCCCTTTAATAGTGCCTGCCCCTTTAACAGTGGCCTCCACACTGCCTGCCCCTATAACAATGACTTCCACAGTGCCCGCTCCTTTAACAGTGATCTCCACAGTGCCCACCCCTTTAACATCTAAGAAGTTAAATGTCTGCGATTGGCATTACTGCTAGTTGCGGACATTAGCCAAGGGGGCCTGCTGTGTGAAACAGCAGGCACCCGGTTGCTACGGTGCCCGCTCCACTCTGCGCCTTCTTTAACGACCCAACATGTAATGTAATAGTATGTCACATGTCAGGAAAGAGTTAAAATTATGGTAATCTCTAACACAAAAAAATGGTAAAAAATGTCAAACCCATAAAACAAAGTGTATATTAACAAGTGATTAGCTGCAAAGTCAACTCCAACTGGGGTTGCCTTCCACCTAAAATTTGAGGCACATTATGCGAGAGCCCTCTAATGTATTCTCTGGTGCTCTGGTAAGCCACTGCGGCCCTAAAACAGCTGTGTGGTGGTGTAAGCAAGAGAAGTATGTAATGTGTGTAATGTTCACTTATACAATTAATTCTCTCTTTGCAGATTATTTCTCACAGCACTTGGGAGAATATGAAAGTGTCCTTGCAGCGCTGGAGGACCTGAATCTCTCCATATTAAAGGCTATGGACAAAACAAAACAAGTAAGAAACTGATATATGCATAACCCAGTTGCAATATATAGTTTACTACATGTGCTGGAACCTGCGTACAAGAAAATTTACTATACTAAAGGGGTTGTTTGACACTGATATTTGTCACTTATCACCTCTTGAGCAGAGGTCGAGTATGTCTGTTGTCACTCCTTTTAATGTCTACGGGACTCAGAGTGCTCGACTATCTCCATCAGTTCTAAAGACATTGAATAGAGCAGCAGCGTACATGCTTGACCTCTGCTCCATTCAAATTCTTCTCTGAGGTCATGCAGTGAGGAGAAATGGGGGGCTGTGGACCCTCATTCTAGTCATCTGTAGGGGTCTTAGAGGTGCAGCTCTTTATGATCAGATATTTATCACCTAATCCTGTTGAAGTTGTAAAAAACTTTTTAAAGTTAACATTCTCCCCCAGTATTCAGAGAGTCCCGATAGAGTTAAAATGTTAACTATGGATTTTATGGCTTTTTCTATTGGAAAATGAGCCCCCCAAAACCTAGGAAATAAACACACTCCATACCTGTTGACAATAACATGATCCTTTGTTATCCATGTACACCTTTACAATAGAGGTACTTAATGTGCTTATTCTATTCATTTATATACAGCGTACATATTCTGTAGTGATGTATAGAGACTGTTTTTACTCACATCAGACCCTATCCTGCATTCCAAATTAACCTATGTTTTTAACAGTCCTGGAAAACAGACAGGGCCGCCTGCAAAGGGTTGGGAAGAATTCTGGGCATTTTATGGGGCAAGCCTGGTGGCTTAAAAGTCTTTGTGAGGAATATGGATTATTATTTCATGTCAGCCATGTTCCCATACCAGCCATCAGCTGTCAGATAGCAGAGGTAGTGAACTCCACAGAGGGGCTCTGCGTCAAAGCCAAGCCAAATGGCAGAGAACCTCTAGCAGGCCACAGTTGTTTACAATTTCTCACCTCGATTCAGCCAGCCAGGAACCCAGCTAATGGAACAGGAAAAACCTCTCTGCAGGGGGTCTAGGCCATTCCCCAGTTCAATGAACATTATCAGACATCATGGAACCGGCGATTCATAAGGAATTATGAATCGCCCTTCCATCATAAACATAAACCAGATGCATATTTGTGTCCCTGTGGCCACGATGAACAGGCCCGTGGTCATAGTTTGATGGTGGGATGCCAGGGAGGGGAGATATGCATATCTCCCCACAGAAACTAAATAACGGTACCATGTTTGGACTCTACTGGTAGCAGGAACACAGGTGGATCCATTGGTCCCAGAACCATCTCCCTACGACATTCTGGTCTGGAGCCATGAGTTTTGTGACTCATGTGCTGCCAGCCCAGCAGAGGGGGGTGGACCCCTCCAGAAGTCGGGAGGAGCCGGCTACAGGTTAAAAGGCTTGTGCCAGCAAGCGGGCGTGTCTTTCTCTGAAGGGAGGTCACATGTGTTTAGAGGGACCTGCAACCAGCTGACATCACTGCTTCCCATGTGGCCACAGCTAAGAACTCATCACAGCCCAAAGGACTCCTATACCTGGTAAACTGACTTTTTTGTGCTTAACCCTGTTTGTACCACGCCATCTGTATTTATAACCTCAGACCACTGTATATATTCTTTGTGTGCATAGTGTTAATTCTAGTGAGCCCTTAAGGCGGTTAAATATATAATTTAATCTTGTGCTGTCTTGTATCTCGATCACGAATCCCCATGTCTGTGTTTCGGCCTATTGTATACGCTACCGCGGGTTGGTTTCTTACCCTATATAATCCCGTTAGCAGACCTGGCTTATATCAAACAAGAAACTGGTGGCAGTGAAAACTAAAGTGAAATGGCTCTCTCAGCTCGTCAGGGTTGTGAGCGAGTGTCTCCAACCCTCTGCCTCTCTTGGCCCGCGTGGACAGGAGGCAGCTGTGTAAACTGTACCAAGACTAACCTTAACCGCTCCTCCAGGAGGAAGGAACGTCACACCTTGGGAACCAGTGACCATACCGTATCTCGCTGGCTCTAAGTATTTGACGTCCGACGTCAGTCTGGGTACGGTATTCGTCATAGTCTTGAACTGTGTTGGTAGCTATGCCATTGTAAGCGTTCAGGGGCCAGTGTAAAGGCAGTAATATTTCAGGATACTTTAATTATGTACTAACATGTAATTTTTGATGATAGATTGCCTTTCTATTTCTATTTCGATTTTTTTTTTAAATAAAATTGAGAGATCTTTAAATATAAACATATTGTCCAAACAGTGCCCATATAAATATGAGTATAAAGGCGGGTTTACATGGGCCTAGGAGCAGCCGATTGTCAGGAAGGAAGCGTTCCTTCCCATCAGGCGGCTGCTCGCTCAGTGAAGGAGACCGCTGCATTTATATGCATCAGTCACATCCACAGCAGAGGTGTAGCTATAGGGGGTGCAGAGGTAGCAGTTGCTACTGGGCACAGGAGACTGAAGGAGCCCAAGACCCTTGTTCTACATAAGAAGACACCGGTATTATAGAAAGTGCATGCAGAGGTCACTGTACATGGAAGGGATAGATAAGATTGACAATCGCCCATTGTGAATGGTGGATCCAGTCTTATCTATACACAGAGGTGATATCATTACAGGCCGCATTAGAATGAGTTAACTGCAGTAAAGTGATCTGTACAAACCAAGAAGTGGTGCCCATTATTAGCCATGGTGGCCGGTGCAAAAACTGCAGGATTTTTTGTTTCAGTTTAAATATAAAAAGTGACATGGAACATTAAAAATAACATCATCAAACATAAAAAAGGGATTTAAACAGCAGGTCATTTTCTGATGACACATTCCCTTTAAAGTGGAACTCCCTCAAAATGTGATGGGAAGTGTTGGCTATATTTCCAGCCAGTGATTTATTCCTAGTCTGATACAATCTTACTGAAAACTATAACTTTCCTGAAATACGGACACAGCTATGTGTATGACTCCTGACATTAGTAATAAAATAATACTTTAGCTAGCATGAACACGGGAGCACATTTTGCATTGTAAATATTAAGAAAATCTTCAAAAATTGTTAAGTTTCTACTACCCTTTGCCGTGAAGCAAGTTTTTACTCTCCCGTTCAGGTCCTTCATTGTGTACAGAGAACCGCAATGTGTTCATTTAAATGTATTCAATTTCCAACTAAAAATAACCCGGCTTGTCATGTGCTTGGAGAAGTCTTGTAATTATAAAGTAAGTTGGATACAGTTCTGCAAAGTAATTCAGACGTTAATTATAGAGAAGGAGTCTCAACAGAGCTGATAACCTGATACAGCAAATATCCTGCTGGCTGCCAGTAAGATAATAAGACTTCTTAATAATAAAACTGCTTTTTTAAATGAGAAAGTAGCAACCAAATGTCTTGTACTTGACCCATCCGGCAGCTTTGCATAATCTTCCTCCTAAGCTCCTAGAACAGTACTTTGAAGGACTACGTGATGGCTGCCATTCTAGGCATATAAACATTGACAGCACCCCCTTATTTTCCCACTTTTAGGGTTTCCAGTTTTGTTGCATAGGTCCAGTGACGGGAGATAAAGACATATAAAACCGTCTCCAAAAGTCTAGGTACATCTTTGTCAAATTACAGGTTTTGATCATTTTCAAAGTGAAAAATGAAAGAGGTAGATTTATTAAAGCCTTTGCTACATTTAGGGCATAATATGGCGCACTCCATGTTTGTGACATAATTTGCGACTTTCAGGGCAAAAAAAAGTGGGGTTTAGTGGGAGGGGGTGGAACTTCCCAGTGCTCATAGCTGACAGATTTCAAATTATGGCGCATGGTTTGCGGAAGATGCATCAAACTTATTAAGAGTCCCATGCCTCTTAAAGGGATTCTGTCATCAAGATTTTCGATTTGGAGCTGTTCATATCATCCTCTCAGTCTCCATTATCTAATTAAAAATATACTAGTTTTACCCCCACCTGTCCTTTCATTTTGGATAAAAATAGGTTTTATTAATATGCTTACTAACATGCCCAAGGGGCTGTCCCTCCAGCCGTTTGTGCCCAGCCGCGCCCCTTATCTCGTAGCCCAGCGCCGCCCCACTGCTAATTATGCACTCCTCTCATCGCCGATGGTGTGCCGTAATCTCGCGCATGCGCCCTAAATCCACTGGTCAGCGCCCGCGAGCGAAGTGAGCAGACAGCTGGTGCATGCGCGCTTAGTTGGCTGAGGCTGCTGCCAGGACACCGCGCGGGCGCTGACCAGTGGATTTAGTGCGCATGCGCGAGATTACGGCGCACCATCGGCGATGAGAGGAGTGCATAATTAGCAGTGGGGCGGCGCTGGGCTACAAGATAGGGGGCACGGCTGGGCACAAACGGCCGGAGGAACAGCCCCTTGGGCACGCTAGTAAGGTAATTAGCATATTAATAAAACCGATTTTCAAAATGAAAGGACAGGTGGGGGTAAAACTAGTATATTTTTAATTAGATAATGGAGACTGAGAGGATGATATGAACAGCTCCATATCGAAAATCTTGATGACAGAATCCCTTTAAGGTGGTTATTTCATGATTAAAGGGGCTGTCTCACTTCAGCAAGTGGCATTTATCATGTAGAGAAAGTTAATACAAGGCACTTACTAATGTATTGTGATTGTCCATATTGCTTCCTTTTCTGGCTTGATTCCTTTTTCCATCACATTATACACTGCTTGTTTCCATGGTTACATCCACCCTGCAATCCATCAGTGGTGGTCGTGCCTGCACACTATAGGAAAAAGCGCCGGCCTCTCTAGTGGCCAGGACTGAGGGAGAGCTCATAGGCTGGTTGCTTTTTCCTATGTAACTTTCTCTACATGATAAATGCTATTCTCTGAAGTGAGACGACCCCTTTAACCCCCTTGTGCATTCACTTGAGAAAGGTGGACAGACAAATAAGGAGAAGAAAAAACAGCAGGTAGCGCTATACAGATACGTTCTGTTGCTCATTGATTTACGTTGATGTACGTTGGCTAAACACGCTGATTTTAGCAGGATCGGCTAACCATGCATGCGCATTTCCTGACTCTCCTCTCAATGGTAGAAGTCAAGGGAGAAAAGGGTTGGCACAATAAATTTCAACCCACCCAATCCTCTTGTTTTTGGTGTAACAGCGGCTGCTGTGCACCGCTGTTCCCCTGCTTACTGCCGCGGTCTTGGGCGCTGTGTTCAGCGGTGATCTGCTGCCAGTGCTTCCCCATTCACCGCTGCAGTCCTGGGCTCTGTCCTTGCAGGTACTGTTTGTTCTGTGATCGCTCCATAGTGTTGCTCAGCCCTGGTCACTGCATGCTTGCTGCTTGTTCCCTGCAGCACTTCCTTAAGGGACGACGTGCGTCACTTCCTGTGCTTTATGAGTTAAATCATGTGACCTCGCTGACCAATCCTAGCCCTCCTGCACATATATAAGTGGCTCAGCCCACTTCTCAGATGCCAAGGTCCTTGTGTCCTGCTAAGGTTGCTGATATATTTGCTTGTGTTCTTGGACTCCGCTACCTGTTTGATCCCTGCCTGTTTGCCTTGACTCTCCTGTTGCCGATCCGGATTGCCTGACCTGTACCTGTGCCGCCTGCCCTGACCTATTGCCAGTCTGACCTAGCCTCTGCCTCATCCTTCGGTCCTGCACAGTTGCTCCTGGTTTACGACTCGACCTGCTGACTACATCTGTACCTCTGGTACCTTGCTCAGGTACCTCCTGGTCCGTCTGGACCAACTGCCTCGTGTGCCAATCCTACTCAAGAGGTAGCAACCTGGTGTTCCTCTCAGGAAAGTCTATCGCCACCATCAGGGGTACTGTGAAGATTGAGGGGTTCACTTAGACAATGCCCTTAGAGGAGGTAGGAAATGTGGCACAGTGGGTTTACACCCGCTGGTTCGTGACATTTGGAGAGATTAGCCACTAGCATTAGTGTCTGGCAGAAGCTTTTTCCCCTCTTCCATTAATAACACATGCATACTTCTCCGAGCCAAGTATGTATGTGTAAGGCCCCTTTCAGACGAGCGAGTTTTCCACGCGGGCGGAATGCGTGACACGAACGCATTGCGCCCGCACTAAATCCGGACCTATTAATTTCAATGGGTCTGTGTACATGAGCGTTGTTTTTCATGCATCACTTGTGCATTGTGTGAAAATCACACAGCCCTGGCCCCATAGAAGTGAATGGGGCTGAGTGAAAAACGCATCGCATCCGCAAGCAAGTGCGGATGCGATGCTTTTTTAACCGATGGTTGCTAAGAGATGTTTGTAAACTTTCAGTTTTTTATCACGCGCGTGAAAAACGCATCAATGCGCATTTCACCTGCATGAAAAAACTGAACAACTGAACGGAATTGCAGTCAAAACTCACTGAACTTGCTTGCGAAATGGTGCAAGTTTCCCTGAACGCATCCGGACTTAATCCGTATAGTTTGTGTGAACGGGGCCTAAGGAGTAAGCGGGAGAGATAGCTGTCAACAAAATGCTCGTTTGGCCGGCTTGTCTTCCGAACAGGTACCCTAAAAGTACAAAGACCTGCCAGGTCATCTCCATTGCAGATGCGTTATCACACAGGTCTTCAAGCCCTCTCCGATACAATAATGTAATATAAATATTTTGGCAAATATTACCGAAAGCAGCAAAATATTGAGAGTTGAGGACAATGTCAAAGTATTGACCGAGTGTATCGCTACTAAGGGTACTTTCACACTTGCGTTAAAGTTTTCCAGTATTGAGTTCTGTCCTAGGGGCTCAATACCGGAAAAAAAATTATCAGTTTTATCCTAATGCATTCTGAATAGAGAGTAATCCGTTCAGGATGCATCAGGATGTCTTCAGTTCAGTCACTCTTACGGTATTTGGCTATGCTGCAGTATTTTCTCCGTCCAAAATTCCAGAACACTTGCCGGAATGCCAGATCCAGCATTATTTTCCATTGAAATGCATTAATGCCGGATCCGGCACCAAGTGTTCTAGAAAAAGGGATCCGGTTTTCCGGTCTGCGCATGTGCAGACCTTTAAAATGCCCAAAAAAAAAAAATACCGATACTTTTTTCTGGATGACACCGGAGAGACGGATTCGGTGTTGCAATGCATTTGTTAGATCCGTCTACAAATACTATCCGTTTGCACACGGATTTCCGAATCCGGCAGGCAGTTGTGTGAAAGTGTTAAAGTACCCTAAACCCATTGTCAACGCTCACGCAGTGCTTTTGTACGTCTGTTCTTTTCAGTCTGTGCTTCTTTACAATTATTTCAATTATTTTCGAGCCAATAGTTTGAAGTATTTGTTACAGAGAGAAAAGCAGAAAGGTAAGAACAACTCCACGATGTCTATTTCATAGAAGGGGCATTCTGAGAAATGACAATGAACATAACAAGTCAAGCTGTTTATCGCAGAGGGGGAGGGGGAACAATTCAAAGTAAGAATCATAATGTTACAAAGAAAGCCTTACAATGTGCGAGAAGAAATAAAAGATACACCATGTGCTCATCCAAAGAAGAAAAGGAAAACTGCTGAAGCAGAAGTTTTAGAGTCTGAGCTGCAGTCTTCCCTGTTTGATGTAGAGTGCTTGATATTAATACAATATATTAAGGAGAAATCGCCTAAAGTTAAACTGCTAGGATTGTTACATAATGAACACGAGAAGAATAATAAATTATTTCTTTACCAGTCTACTTCCTGGCAAGACTTTCTGCTTGCTTCTAAGGAGCTCAGTGCCATAGAGGTGGAAAATGCACCTTACAATATCTTTGCTGTAAAGGTCTTAGAAAGTAGTCAGAGGCTTCCATTATCTGTAATGCTCTTATGCCACCACATTGATTGCCAGATCCAAGTTTTACTCGAGTTTGGATTTTTTTTTTTGATTTTAGAAAATGCAGTAACCTTGTGGTCTACCACTAAAGGGTTAATACCAAGTTCATTACTAAAGTGGTAAAGTGTTCACTCTGATACTGACTATGATCAATACACTGTGTAACCCACAAAGGCTACTAGGTATAGGTAGGAAACAGTTAACTGGCACTTTATGAGTATTAGTTGCTGGGTTATGGGTTGGTCCTATTTTCCTCTGGTTAGAATAGAGTCTGCTAGGAAGCAAGCTTGCGTGAAGACTTGTTTAGTGTGTGCTCCTGCCAAGCAGGCCAAGACAAATCCTGCTACAGGAAAACACCATTCCTGTGAGTGAAAGCTGCCATAAAAAGCAACTTTGATAAGGATTAACCTCTGATTGAAAACAGCATTCAAATACTGCAGATGGTTGAGGACCATTGAGGCTGTGCTTGGACTGAGTCAGTAAAGGTAACACATTTATACAGTACGGATTTAGACTTTACTGTCTCTGGTTTGGGTTATTTACTTCTGGCACCCTTCACACTTCTGATACGGACTAGCCACCCAATCTAGGACTGCACCCCAGAGTTGGGCACTGCAGAGAATTATTGAGGAATTACATGCCTTTGGTCATTTTGGAAAGATTGCTAGTGACTATAAGTAGAGAGACTCAGCGTAAATCACCATCATAATAGCCACCTTCTATATTCAGCCTTTTTGGAAAAGCCTACTCTGTGAAATACTTCAGGACTGTGCCTCCTGCATGTATTTGTACTATTACTCCCATCAGACAGGAGGGCCCAAAAATCCAGTGTATGCCCTGAGGAGAAGAAGGGTTGCAGCCCTCTATTCAGTACCTGAGAGAGCTACCCTGAGTTAGGATTAGCTACCATGAGGACTACAACCACCCACATTGCCTCATCCGCCACTCCTATCCTTTCCACCATCACGCCTCTGCTTAGGGGCCAGCGCACAGCACCAACTGCAGTACCAGGTATACTACCTTTAATGCCAGCCCTTACTATATATATCAGGAGTTAACAAAATATTACAGGCTATTGGCACCAGTTAGTGTACATCAAAGGGTTATATGCCAGTTTCAGAGTTCTGGGACCCGCACCTATACTTATAACGGAGCCCACAAAGTGCTGGAAGGCACACTGCACATGCGCAGCTGCCAGCCATTCATTTATGTGGGACTGTTGAAAATGGCTGCTGACTGAGCTATTTCCGTAAGCCCCACAGAAGTGAATAGAGCGGTGGCCGCACTTGAGAGATGCGCTACCCATTCATTTCAATAGGACTTTTTGAAAATAGCAGAGCATGCCCATCTGGTATAATTAATCAGTTATGCTGCATCTGCGTTCTTAGCCTTCATCTGTCGCTGGAGGTTAGGTACACACATGCATCATGTTATTTGTAGTACTACTTTGTTTCCATGTTACTCTATTACTAAATAAACATTTATTAAATATATAGAGTATTATAGCATTACCTTGCTCTTTTGTCACTAATGTTCATTACCACATATATATTGTTCAAGTGTAATTTTATTTTATTTTTTTGAGACACAGTGAGAGATTTGGTCTGGGAAAACAGGTATTTTCCTCACAGCATGTGCTGCTGGGCTGATTTACAGCCAGGTGAGGTCAAATACCGGACCAGATTTTAAATGCCGGTCTGGGTTTTGGCAGCACCTGGCTGTCCTTAAATAGGCAGCTGGGCTCAGAAGCCAGCTCTCTGTGTTGGGATCTGGGAGCCTTGTATCTGGATGAAGGCTTGCTACCTGTTTGGTGTGAAAACCGGTTGGTGCTGCTATCAGCAAGGACTCTTTGAGGCAGAATTGCCACACGGTGTGAATTTCCACCAACACCGCAAGGTGACTTTTTGTTTGAATATAACTGCTTGTTTTGTCACTTGCCTAAAGTGTGAATAAAACACTGAACTGTTGTTGCCTCTATACTGCATCCGCTAATCCTGTCTACCAGAGCAAAACCCCACAATATACACACATTATGTTACTTGTAGTACTACTTTGCCCACAATACAGATGTAGCAGGGTTAGCACTCAAGCTCTTAACTCAAATTTCTTAACTCATTGCGTTATTTTGAGACAAAAGCCATTGAAAAGCAATTGAAGGTGTTTGCTTGACGCATATAGTTTAGATAACACGTCTCATAAATCATGAGTGTTAACTCTACTACATCCATATATTTTTGCTTGCTACCATGTAAATATGAACAGAACATTTACATATATTATGTTACTTGTAGTACTACTTTGTCTTTGTTATTATTTTTGCATGTCGCCATACAGATATTGGTTAACTAAACGCGTGTATTATGTTACTTGTAGTACTACTATGTCCTTGTGCCATTTCCACCTGCTTGTGTTTAGCTAGTTATGCTGCATCTGTATTTTAACCTCACCTTGTGTATGTAATTGATGGAGGTTGGGCTCGACTCCATGCCATGAGTAAGACCACAGTGTGTGGTTGAAACATGTCAGCTCTGGAGTGGGGCAGGAGTAACTGGAATTTGAAACACGATTGAATAAACGATAGGATTTCACCTGATACGCTGGACCATAACTTTTCTTCTACATATTCTGATGTCTGGGTGGACGGAAGGTCCGCTGAGTATATCTCAAGATTGGTGGGAGGGCCTCTCTCTTCACCGCATGACCTCTATTTATACTAAGCAGTATCTACTTGCTTTTATCATGTCCCATGGCTGCACAACAAATCCATCCTGCATTTTCCCACGACCTCTGGCCAGGCTAGAATTCTGATGCAGCCATTTTTTTAGAATTAATGTGTTTCACAAGTGCCATTTCAGTAGCTCTTTTGACTTCAGGAGTTATACACTTTAGATTATTCTATCAAAGTGGATTTAAAAAATATACTGTATATTTATTTCATTTTGAGAATAGAGGTGTCACGTACCGACTACCGGGGACCAGACCAGCCCAACACGTCACGTGACAAGGGTTGCAAAAGCCCTCACACGCTGTTACGCCCTACGCCGGGCCGTAACTTGAGTATAAATCGCCACCTGAAGCCTGCAAGCACACCCACACACTAACACAAAACTTCCACTGCCACCACCCGTCAGTTATAAGGTCGACAGGACACCCCTGAGTGTTCCACTCGCAAGCAGACACCCACACGATAGCAAGCCTCACGGAAAAACAACATACGGCCTCAGACTGCACACACACAGTCTGCATGGAGCTAACAGGTTCATAAGGTTACAAGGCAAACCATCAAACTTTTAGGTTTAAGGTATTAAAAATGGACAGCACTTGGTTACAAAAAAAGATTACCAAAAGACGTACATAAATGGCAAACAATTGTAAAATAAAAAGAAAACAAAGAAAGTTTTAAAACATAACATTTGTGTGGTAAAAGTCCTTTCCTCCCAGAAGATTTGGGCAGAGTAATGGTGCACAAACCAATTCGTTTGGATCTCCCACTTTGTAACACCCAAATATCCCAGGAATCACATTTTTATGTTTTTCCTCCGGGGCAGGCCTGAGGGATATTCTCACTCCCACCTCTGACTCAGCCCCTCTGGGCCAAGCTACATTACCCATGCAGCCTGCCCCCCTGTCCATCTAGGGAACAGGTAAGAAAATATCAAAAATATAGTTTCCCAGTTGCCCTGGTGAAGATACAGACTCCAGCCCTTCTTCACAATTCATATCTCATCGTTTCGAGTCCTAGCATATCAAATGAGACACGTCAAGGACGCTCGGAAGATGATATCCTTACTTAAGGAAGATGAAGGCGAGTTAATACGTAGAGAGGGAGATCGAAACCTACTATTGAAGGACAAAGTGCAGGACTGCGTAAAAACTATTGAAAGAGACTGCACACATGCCCCCCAAAAAATCCCGATAATTACCACATATAGTGAAGGGGCAGCAATCCTTAAAAGAATTGTCAGAAAACACTGGGAAATGATAGGTGATAGGATCCCTAAAAATCCTACCTTCATATTTAGGAAGGCTCTAAATCTGAGTACTATGGTAGCGCCCACTGTGAAACCACCCCAGAAAAATAAATTGAGTCATCTAACACATAAGTGCTTCTTCCCATGCAAACTGTGCAATAATTGTAGGAAAATTAAATAAAATTCCCCATTACAGAAATAGGGGACAATCTTCATAAATATAAAATTAACCACTACATCTCATGTAATACCCGTGGAGTGATATACTTTATCAAATGTCCCTGTCTTAAAATATATGTGGGCCGAACTAAACGGGAACTAAGAATTAGGATAGGGGAACATCTTAATAATATAAAGAAGAAGTATGACGGTCATCCCCCTCATTACGCCTAATATCATGCAGGGAACTTCACTGGTTCTTTTTTTGGGGGTATTGAGAAAGTTAAAATAAATACGAGAGGCGGAGATATTATTAAACAGATGTTGAGATGTGAAAGCAAATGGATATTCAGATTGAATACTCTGGTACCAAATGGCCTAAATCGGGAGATGGAATTATTCGCATTTTGAATAACCATCATTGGAAAACCTATGGAACTTTGACTATCGTCTGCTGAAAATAAGTGTATGTTACCATCTATCTATGTAGGACCTTATGCAGGAAATCTGATGAGGTAAACTATAGCAGTTGCCATGGGGACCGGGCACCTATTTAAATCCAGAGTACAAACATGCCAATTATCCCTGACAAAGAAGCCCGTAGGCTTTGAAACGCGTAGGATCGCTTTTTGGTCTCTGGATCGCTCCGTAGGTCTGTCGTGACGTCACGCTACACGCTCCGGAACCTCGTACCAACACAAGCTCCCTCGCGCGCACGCCAGCCACCGGCCGGGGCGGCATACGCGCTCTGAGGTTGAGCAAGAAGCACTGCAAGTTACCTCCATTATACCTCTGGACCGGATATCTGTTATACACTCTACCAGACTGAATCATTGTCCTACTGGAACAAGGTAACCGCGAACTAACAATAAAATCAACTAATCATTTATCCCCCTTTTTTCCAGCGCTGGTACCATACATTAGTTTGTTTATCTTTGTGAAATTTTTTGGGATCGGAGCAGCCGATATCCTTCCAGGTACCTAGCAGCGGCTCTATCTGCCTTAGTGCATATAGAGATAATTACACAGCGACAGCGCAGGCACAACCATATACAATTAGAGTTGATACGTCATGTCTGGTGTCCATGCGATGCCCCCACCATACCAGAGGTGATGAGATGGGTTTTGGAGACGTCAGCCCCATCCTGAACAAGTTATGAAGGATTACAACTTATTGTTCATTCATTGGTATGAAGCCCCCATGCTGACACACAGCGCTGGAGAGTCTGCTGTCCCCTGCCCTGAGTCTGACCAGCAAACGGGCCCATCCTGGTTAGCATCTCTGTGCTAACTAACCCCCCGGGGAGGAGTTTGCTGTTTTCACAGGTATGAGGCAGACATCTCGGCACTATATGCAGCCTTAAACCAATTCATCAATGGCTGCTGGCAATACAAATACATAAATACATACTGTATATGAATGTGAATTACACTAGACTATGTTACACTACGACATATACCCATAAAACATATAATATCACAGCAAACATTATAACTAGGAATAAGGTGGTCCTTTTTTCTGACAAGAGGTCTAAGTGAAACATCTTGCGTTTAAATGTTTCCTGCAAAAACATGTAAAAAGTTGTCGCATGTAGAGGCCCTTTACACTGCCCGAACATTGCTGACAACAGTTCAAGGAACGCTCATTAGCAATGATCTGCCTGTGTAAAGGTGCTGTCGATTACCCGATGAACGAGTGAAATGTATTAGCGATCGCTCCTCCCCATACTGTGGAGGAGATCGCTGCTCAATTGAGCAGTGTAAAGGGGCACCAGACCATCATCTGGAGTAAAAAAAGGATTAATTTCCAGAGGTGATCAGGGCCGTATTTGCAACAAGGCACATGAGGGCACGTGCCTAGGGCATCGGGAAGGAGGGGGTGACACTTCATAGAGGAAACTAATGATTTATGTTGATTCTTTCACCTCAGTGCTGCTCTCAGGTCTCCTTATCACTAACTTTTGTTTATTGTAACTACAAGTCAGGAGATTTAACCCTCACACTGCTTACCTACCACTAATGTGACAGTAAGGCAGTAGTATGGGTTAAATTCCATGATTTAACAAAATATAGAAGTCAACCAGTTTAATCAGTAACCCTGATGAAGGGGAGTTCCATTCATGAAATGTGTAGTTGTAACCTGTGTAGGAAGGCACGAGGGGCCGTCATGGATGGAAGGTATGTGTCACCGAGATTCCTGGCCTCAGTGAGGTAAGAGCCGGTAGTTTTAAGTGTCAGCGGCAGCTAGTGCTGACTGACACTGTTTTGTTGTTAGTATGGCCGTAAAGTCGATCCGGGCCGGCTCTTACTGGGAGTAGCCAAAGTGCTGGGTGGGTGGCTTCTCCCCACGCTCCAGGCCAGGTCTTTTTTGGCCTATATAAAACCCAGCCAGCAGTCTCAGCTGGGTGAGGTTTATCCTCCATCTGACAGAGAAGCTGGGGAGTCTCTGTGTTTTGGGATTTGTGAACTTGTGCCGTGCTAAAGGACTGAGAGCTGCATGTCGGGAAACAGGCCCCTAAAGCCTGCTGTGGACTGCGGATGGAAAACTGCTAACCAGGTGAAGATTTTGTTCTATGGACATTGCATGGTGTGAACAAACACCAAGACTGTGAACGGTCATATTGTTTTTCCTTATGTGTGAATAAACACCGAACTGTTTAAGTTAAAGACTTTGTAATAGACTCTATACTGCGTCCGCTAGCCTGTCTACCAGAGCGAAACCCCACGCCTGGAAGAGAAAAACTGTTTAATACTACTTGCGCTGGAAGTTCTGCCAGCCTCATATCTCTGCTGACTTCTGTATCTGCCACTCTTGGAGACCCACCTACTGTATTAAGTGAAGCTTGGGAGGAAAATCAGGAATCTCATAGCTGGATGATGCATGCTATGATTTTTCTAATGATGGCATGCACCATCTGTTGCTGGAGATGTCTTCGGACTTGTGCATTAGGTTTATATTGTACTGGCAGCTGTGTAAGGGTAGATTTAGATGTTTTTAACCACACAATTGCATTAAAAAAGGCACTTAAAACCACATTCAGTTTTACTGTGTTTGCTGTGGTTTTGTGATGTGCTATGCATTTTTTCCAGGTAACATAAATGTATTTCACTTGTATAAACTGCATGTCCAATAACCACATGAAAAAACCACAGCAATCACAGCAAAACCAAGTGCGTTTTCAACAACCTTTTCTTATGTAGATACTGTATACCCTCAATAGACAGCTAGAGCTGAGAAAATAGGGGGCGTGAGAACTTAACGTGCCTAGGGCAGCACGAACTGTGAATACAGCTCTGGAGGTGAGTTGTGAATCTGAGAGCTCTACATCTGGAGCTGGTCACAACAAATATGAGCAAAATCAGAAATTTCATCCAAATCATAAAAAAAATTGTTAACTGCCTGAAAAAAACTATTAAAATTAAAATGTATTTTTTCTTAATATTATTTATTATTACATGCTAAAACCCTTAACATTCTTCTGGCCTGACTGACCTGATTAGACTTGCATGGCGAGACACAGAAAAGCGGAGGGGTAGACAGGGGATTGCTGCTAATTACTCTAAAACATCTTGTAACCACTCAACACCCTTTTAACTGGTGTGTCTTCATTACGAACATTAACAAAGGAAAGCCTGCTTCCCAATACTAGCTCCTGTGCTCTCCGGCCTCCACTGCTCCGCCTGGGTTCCTGGATATAAAGTTCTTGTGTAAAGCTGATGCAGCCTATGTCTGGCTGCAGTGATGACTTGATCCCCTTGCATCATGTCAAATGGTCATGTGACACAAGGGTCACTTCTGCAGTCAGCAATTGGCTGCAGCGGCATCAAACCTGAAGTTTACAGTCAGAGACTCGGACAGAGCATCAAAGGCTGGAGAGGGAAGGAGCCAGGAGCCAGCATCAGGAAGCAGGTAAGTAGGCTTCCCTTCACAGGTCTGCCCATGAGGGGTGGTTTGACAAAATATACCCCCCCCCCCCCAAACCCAAAAAAAAAAAAACATCCACAACCCCTTTAAGAAATTGATGTTCATGGAACATAAGGACTCAGTTTATGTGTTAGAATCATCTTCTGGAATAGCCTGACACTGTAGACCAATACAGTAAAGTGACAGCCAATCACTGGCTAAGGCAGGTCACTTCTGCAGCCAGTAATGGACATAATTGAAAGGGATCAAGAGATAGAGAAAGTAAGGTGACCAAAGATGCACAAAACATGACGCCAAATTGCGAAAAAAGAGGTGATTAAGCCCAAAAAAATTGTCTATCCTACACTTCATAATTCCCATAGACTTTCAGCTAACATCTGAAGGTAGTGTTTTTACCATTAAAAAACGCACCAAAAAACACAGGTGCAAAAAAGTGGAAAAAGGTAAGTACCACGGCACTCTTAATACTTCGGAGGATAACTTTATGCTACTTGCTCAAGACTCATATGCTGAAGAAGGTCAGTAATTGACTGAAACATCAATAATATATGTGCATTACTGGATATAACTTTATGAATTGATCTGGACCTGATGTAATATATGCAAATATATGTACAAATAAAGTTATCCTCCAAAGCATTAAACTGGTTGTTCACTTCAGCAAATGGCATTTATCATGTAGAGAAACTTAATACAAGGCACTTATTAATGTATTTTGATTGTCCATATTGTCTCCATTGTTGGCTTCATTCATTTTTCCATCACATTATACACTGCTCGTTTCCATAGTTATGACCATCTTGGAAGCCACCGGTGGTAGTCGTGCTGCACAGTATAGGAAAAACCACTAGCCTATGAGTACACCCACAGTCCCAGCTACCAGAGAGGCTGACACCATGCAAGCATGGGCACCACTGCTGGATTTCTGGTTGGTCGTAACCGCTGGATTTGAGCAGTTTTTAATGTGATGGGAAAATGAATCAAGCAGCGAAGGAGGCAATATGGACAATCACAATACATTAGTTAGTGGCTTCTATTAACTTTCTCTACATGATAAATGCACACTATAGGAAACAGATGGTACCATGGAAGCACGCATAGGCATGTATGCGTAGCAGCTCCCGTATCATGTGATGGAAAAATGAATGAAGCCAGAAAAGGAGGTAATATGGACAATCACAATACATTATTAAGTGCCTTGTAATAACTTTGTCTACATGATAAATGCCATTTGCAGAAGTGAGACGACCCCTTTAAAAGAAGCACTCCCACACATAAGACGCTATGTTAGTTGGAGAGTCAAAGTGTTGATCACATGACACAGCCAAGGACCAGAAGGGGGTGCATAACTCACTAATACATTTACAGGTAAGATTACCTTTACTACAATTTATACCATGTACCTTTCTAACAGGCCAGAGAATAAAAAAAATGTAGGAGTGCTTATAACTTATTTTAATTATTATTACGTTTCATAACATATTCATTTTACAGTGTCAGGTAGAAAAATAAGACCTATTTAGCCAAAAACCTTCAACATCTAGCATAAGTGAAAAAATAGGGGATTTGAACACTGGAGCTCCAAAAATCATAGAAGGAGAAAATGTTACTTCTAATGACCATGAAAGAACTGGTAGGCCACCAAAAATGTCAGCTTTAGATTAACAGCGCTTAAAGGGTTTATCCAATCCTATAAACTGCCCCCCCATATGCCGGGCCCCTCACATTGAATATACTTACCTGGCTCGCCGCTCCCTGCTCCGCTCCTGGTCCACAGCACCTCCGCTGCTGCTTCTCCCCGTGCGCGGATGAAAATATCTGGTGTTGGGGGGAGCAGCCAATGGTAGTCGGGGACGAGCCTCCCTAGTGTCACACGGGGAGAAGCATCAGTGGCGGTGCGGGGACCATGAGCGGCGTGGGGAGCAGGGTAAGTATATTCAATGTGAGGGGCCCGGCATATGGGTGGCAGTTTATAGGAGTGGATAACCCCTTTAAAGCTTCCATGACAAAAGGAATCTCCCCTTTGTAAAAGTCTCAGATCTGAATAAATCAGATTTCTAGATAACTCAATGCTACAGGCATGCAGGAAAGGGGAAGCTACCATTACTAAGAATTACTAAGAATTGGTTATAGGCACTAGAGCAATGAAGCTGAGAATCTGAGATGTGGAGTAAGTTTTTATGGACTGATGAGCGTAATTTCAAAATCATTGGAAATAACAGAAGACAGAATGTATACCTCCAAGCAGATGAAAGAATATGAATCTAGTTATCAGTTGAACGCTCGTTTTGGACTACCCCACACACATTGCGTGGTCAGCCAAGCGTATTTTGAGATTATTCTAAATAGTACAATTGGAAAAGGACACTGTCTGACACTTCTTTTGGCAATTTATCTCCCAGAGGACAAAAGATTAAACATGTTGAAATCCAACTGCTCGAATCTTGACTCCCTCAACATCTGCCATCAATGGAAAATTGGGATGCCTCCATACACAATAAATGGTCGTCTGGTCCCACTGAAACTGGCAGGTTCAGTCAACATTAATCTAATATGTATATCCAGATTTACCCTTATCTACATATCTCAGTAAAATATGGTTTAAGGAGCGAAAAGCTAAATATGACTGAGTTTACCTTGGTAGAAAAAATAAAACGTAACTTTTACTTTAATGATAAGATAATCATTAAAGTAAAAGTCACGTTTTATTTTTTCTACCAAGGTACACTTATATTTAGTTTTTCATACCAGAAACCACTGAGGTGAATTTTAGGTCACAATTGACCTTTCAATAATTGTGTGACTCCAAGGTTTGAGGAGCATTGCAAGTATAGGGTGGTATGCAGTACATTGAGAAAGTCTTCAGATCCTTTCATTTTTTTCACAAAAAAAAATCAAAATTTTCATTATTCACTCAATACCCCATGATGAGAAAGTGAAAATAGAAAGTTTGAAATCTTTGCAAATTTATCGAAAAGGAAAAACAAACATATTGTATTGACACAACTATTCAGACTAATGATGAGCGAATCAATTCTACCGATTTGTAATTCATCCTCTACGTTATTATAATAAGATTTTCCCCTGGTAAGCCAATCAACGCTCCTCTGGGTTTCTGGGAAAAACTATACAAAACTTAGCACATCTTAAATTTCCTGGCATTAGAATATTTTCCTCAGAAACCCAGGGTGCGTTGCCTGACCTACAATACTCCACACACATACTAAGCATACTTGGAGCTCTCCTTAATGAGAGAGCATCCCCAGACAATGCATAAATATTGCCTAGAAATCCAGAATAGCATACTAGTGCTCAAAAAAAATTTTTTTTATAAAAAATCTGCGAATCTGACCTGAAACGAATTTCAAGACATTTGGTCATCTTTAATTCAGACCATTTACTTAGTACTTAGTTGAGGCACCTTTACCAGTGATTACAGCTTCTAGTCTTCTTGGGTATGATGGTATAAGGTTTGCACTCCTGAATTTTGAGATTTTCTGTCATTCTTCTCTGCAGATCCTCTCAAGCTCTGTCAGGTTGGATGAGGACTCTCGGTAGACAGCCATTTTAGATCTCTACAGAGATAGTAACATAGTAATATCGTTTGTGAAGCTAAAAAAAGAAATATGCCCATCCAGTTCAGCTTAATTATCCCACAAGGTTGATCCAGAGGAAGGCAAAGAAAAATGAGGTAGAAGCCAAATGCGCCTCATTTTAGGGGAAAAAATTCCTTCCCAACTCCAATCAGGCAGTCAGAATAACTTCCTGGACCAACAACCCTTCTCTAGTAACTAATAACCTATAATATTATTACACTCCACAAATACATCCAGACCCCTCTTGAAGTGAGTTTACCATCACAACCTCCTCTGGCAAAGAGTTCCATAGTCTCACTCAAGTTCCATTCAATTGGGTTCAAGTCAGGGCTCTGGCTGGGCCACATAAGGACATTTGTCCCTAAGCCACTCCTGTATTGTATTGGCTGTGTGCTTAGTGTCATTGTCTTGTTGGAAGGTGCACCTTTGGCCAACTCTGCTTCCTGTTCCAGACACTGAAAAACACTCCCACATCATGATGCTGCCAACACAATGCTTCCCTGTAGGGATGGTACTTGGCAGGTGATAAATAGTGCCTGGTTTCCTTGTATGCATGTATATTTTACTGAGGGGAGGCTTCTTTCTGGCCAGTCTGCCATAAAGCTCAGATTAATGGAGTGCAGTATTGAAGGTTGACCTTCTGGAAGTTTCTCCCATCTGCACACCGGATGTTTGGAGCTCAGACAGATTGACCACTGGGTCTTTGGTCACTTGTCTTTCCAAGGCCCTTCTCCTCCAATTACTTGGTTTGGGTGGCTAGTTCTAGAAAGAGTCCTGGCTGTTCCAAACTTCTTCTATTCAAGAGAACTTTTAGTGCAGCAGAAATGTTTTTGTACCCTTCTACAGATCTATACCTCCAAAACAATCCTGTCTCTGAACTCTACATGCAGTTTCCTCCTCATGGCATGGTTTTTGCATTGTCAGCTGTGAGATGTTTTATACACATGGATGTGTCTTTCTAAATCATGTCCAATCACCTGAATTTACAGTACCACAGGTGGACTCCAGTGAAGGTCCGAAATTTTAGTTTTTCCTTTTTAATAAATTAACAACAATTTCTAAAATTCCTGCTGATTTCTTAAAAAAATGAAAGAGTCCAGAATGAGAGCAAACAAAAATGCTGAAAATATCATACTCTGTTAAATAGTGCAAGGCGAATGACTTGTTTTTAAAGGGGTTATCCAATAGTACAAATACCCCCCACAATGCCCCAGCCCCTATAAGCGATATGTACCCGGTCCCCTAGCACCCACGTCCCTCTGGATCCCTGCACAGCTACCGCTGCATCTCCCTGTAGCGCCGATCAAAACATCTGGCAACAAGGGGAGCAGCAAATGCCGCGGCAGTGACCAGCCTCCCTGGCATCGCAGGTGACATTAGGGAGGCTCGTCACCGTCGCTGCCTGCTATTGACTGCTCCCCCTGTCGCCGGATGTTTTGACCCACGTGACAGGGAGATGCAGTGGTGGCCGTGCAGGGATCCAAAGGGACGTGGGTGCCGGGGCCCAGGCATTGTGGGGGGGTATTTCTACTATTAGATATCCCCTTTAACCTCTTGTGATAAAATAAAAGACATGTACATCATCAGTAATTCCCACACAATACTATACATTTCCGTGATTGTGATCACGGAAGCACAATAGCTGGTATGACCAATAGCGGAATTGTGGCTGTGATAAGTAGTCACGCCCCTAAATTAATGTGAGTGGGAATTTGTAAAAAAAAAAAAAGAAGAAAAGAAAATGTAAAAAAAAAAAGTAGAATGCAATGCATTCCTCCATCACAAAAAAATCATATATTGTAAATTATTCATTAAAAAAATAAAAAATGTACAAGAGGAAAAAACTGATAGACTGTGAGGAAGCAATAACTAAAAATGTCCATTATTCCATAAGGCCAAAATTTGCTCAGCCCTTCAGGATTTAATGGCCATTTTTACTGCAAACTAAATGAACGAGTGCTTTCTCTATACTATATGATGGGTTTGTGTAGACAGTATTTGTGCGAATAGATACTCCAGATGGTATCCTGTTAATGTGATAGATTTGGGTCTTCCATATCCTTGGGTCACAAGAAGTATCCACCCTTACTCATATTAAAATCTGTCACTAAACATATGTCTGTTGATGTTATGACCAAAAACAGGGAGATAAATTTCCTTTGTTTTTGACAATCCACATTATTTCTAGTTATTCAGCGTAATACACTCATTGACAAAAAAATAATGCGCCAAAAAGGAGTTGTTGAAATTGAATTAAACTTTCTATATGTGAATGTAATGATGATATATGTCTATAAGTTACAATATTAGAGTGAAAAGTAAATATGTTTATTGGGAAAAACTGTTAATTGAAAGGAGGCTATAGGATGCTGTCGGCACGCCTCTAGCTTTGATAGAAGATGAGAAGTGGTTAGGCACAGGGGCGTACATAGAAATCATTGTGCCCCATAGCAAGAGTCTGAATCGGGCCCCGTAGCAGCTGTGTGGTCTGCCTATATTGGCAGTACGCCACTGGTTAGGCACGAAGGTATGCAGGTTCCATATGGTATCCTGTGGCACATTTGCAGCTGGTTTTGTAGATCATGCACATCATGTGTTCCTGAATCTGGTCCCATAAATACTCGATTGGTGATAAATGGAGACATTTCTGGGAAACCCTTGCTGTTTGTGACTTAGCATTATCCTGCTGGAAAATGCCAGTTGGAAGCCCTGCCATGAGAAGCTACACATGTGGCCACAGGATATCCTGCACATATGACTGAGGTGTTAGTTTCCCTCATATGACTACTAGTGGTGACCAACTATTGTATGTGAAGGCTCCCCAGATCATCCCACCAGAAGTTGAAGCATTTTGTGGCTCCAAAGCAATGGCAGGATTGAAGTGCTCACCATGGGGCCTCCATACTCAAACCTGATTGTCATGGGATCCCAATTCCCAAACAGAACATGGTCTAATTTCTAAAGACAATATGTTTCCAGTCTATAGTAGTCCATGTTTCTCATTCACAACACCACTGCAGACCACGGCTGGCTGAGCCTGTCAATCCCAGGACACATTATGGGAACAGTTATACCAAATTTACTTCTGCTAAGTGCCTGGAAATAGTGTGGGCAGAGACAGGGGTGTGTAATGAAAGTGCCAGCTGTGTATGGCTGGTGGACATCAAAACTGTGGGAGCTGCTCATGCCTATCATCAGATCAAACAAACCTCTCTACTGTCTGGGCCATCTGGCACCTCCTAACAGCTAAGGTCAGAACATCCAAGATGGCAGACAGTTAGTCATAAAGTCCCTCCTGCATCTCTCAGTCCAATGATGCGCCCTCTCTCAAAGTTTGTCAACTGGGCATAATGACTTCCATATTGCTGTGTCACACGGGTGACAGGTTTTAGAAGGTCTGAAAGATTATCTGCACATTAGTCATCTGACAGCCTCTTTTGGTTTTGGTTTCACTTTGTCTGAGTGTTGCTTGTATGTCCACACCTCCTGTTCAGGTGTGGATCATGTGACCTTTACCTCCCCCTATTTAGTCTGACTTTACCCATCACTCCTTGCTCTGGATAGCTTCATTTGGTTTTTGGAAGAGCTGGAGTGTGGTTCTAGTTGAAGCCCTGTTCATCCATCATCCATCAGCCTCTGAAGTTAAGTGTTCCGCTTGTTGTATTTTGTATTCCCCCCCACCTTTGTTCAGCGAGACACTGGTTCCTTCACCAGGAAAGGAGCGGGTTGTCTCTGCCCTGTCATTACCATTAGGGCATCTGAGGGTCACCAGGGTTTTCTAGGTTCCTGTGTATGGGCATCTCTACCATCGAGAGGTGCCCATACGGATAGGAGTTAGGGCCAGGAGCAGGGTTTTATAGGTGGTGACCCTTTTCCTTCCCTAGCGGTGAGGCCTAGTGTCTTTTCCCTTCCTTCTTGTTGTCTTTTGGTGTTCTCCCCTACTACATCCGTGACATGCTGTGACCGATCTCTCACCAAGAGGTACACTACCCAAAAGTAGACTCTGAGAGCCTTTTTATAGGGCAACACTTTTACACCCTCTTGTAGCTATACCCAGTATCTAATCAGACCACATCTGTAATCATTTATATATCCTAAGACATACCTGTAGCTGCATGCAGATTTTTGCAGCAATCCATCATTTCTATATGGTTGGGTTATTTTCTTTTTTCACAAATGAGTGCATTTCCAGAGCCAGTTTTCCTGTAGAGTATGGGTAGTTTCTATTCCAAGCATTACTTCTTTCGGCATTTCAAGCAGTGAAGATTATGGACTCTGCAAGTGAACAAATGATCTGAGGATTTTCAGCAGCGTGATTATCCACTTCTTTGTTTATATAGGACATTAATCCCACAGAGCAGCAAGTTCCTACGGTGTCATTTCTTTACTCTTCCAATAATACATAGCCTTAACTTCTACTGATGTCTTGAAAAACAAGGCCACAGAAAAATTTGGTTACTTTAAAGTGGAGATTTAAATCCAAACTCCAAGTTAAAACTAATGGATTTAATATAGTATACACAGGCTACAAAACATAGAATAAACATAAACCCAAAACTAATGTATTGGGCACTGTGATAAAATGAAACCCTAACACAAAACCTACTCAGTGTACAAAATACACCTACCTGGATACCAAAATGAACTGAGACTAAACAGGTTTTACATAAAAAAAAATATATGCTTTATTATAAATACAATCTACATAGATAAAACAAAATAGACATGATACATCAGATAAAAAAAAGTGGACTACACCTGAGGAGGTATAAACAGAGTATACGTGTAGAGGAAAATATAGAAAATCATGTAGGCAGGGCCAATTTTATGAATGCATGTGTACAAACATATGTATATATATATATATATATATATATATATATATATCACCCAGCAAAGAGTACTAAAGTGCAAGTGCATAGATATATTCAAGTCGTGTCTCCATATCAAATGACAACATGCCAGTAAAGTAAATGGAACTGCTTGGATCAAAAAAGTAAATCTGCTGGGGAATATGTATATAAAGAGCCTGAACCCAATAGTAACACTGATTGTGTATGCAAATTAGGGATCGACCGATTATCGGATTAACTGATATTATCGGCCGATATTCAGGATTTTGAACGCTATCGGTATCGGCATTTATTTTGCCGATATTCCGATAGCGTATGGGGAACACAGATCGCGCTGCTGACAGCGCTCTCAGTGTTCCCCTTAGCAGCACAGGGGAGAAGGCAGCAGTGTCTCCTCCCCCTGTGCTGCTGCTGCCGCTGCCGCCAATGAAAGGACAGGAGACGAGGAGGGGAGGAGCTATGGCCACTGCGCACCAATGAAGCTTAATCTCTCATTTATTCATATACAGGAGGCGGGAGCTGCAGGATCACATAGCCGGCTCCCGACCTCTATGAGCTGTAGCTGCGATCTGCGGTAGTTAACCCCTCAGGTGCCGCGGATCGCAGCTACAGCTCATAGAGGTCGGAGCCGGCTATGTGATTCTGCAGCTCCTGCCTCCTGTATATGAATAAATTAGAGATTAAGCTTCAATGGTGGCGCAGTGCGCCCCCCCAAGGCCAGTATTAGACATTGGTGCAGCCCCCCCCAACCCCAGTATTAAGCATTGGTGGCGCAGTGCGCCCCCCCCTCCCCCCCAGTATTAAGCATTGGTGGCGCAGTGCGCCTCCCCCCCAAGCCCCCCCAGTATTAAGCATTGGTGGCGCAGTGCACCCCCCCCACCCCAGTATTAAAAACATTGGTGGCACAGTGCGCCCCCCCCCCCCCCCACAGGATCCCCTCTTCCCTCCGATCGGTTACCATGGCAGCCAGGACGCTATTGAAGCCCTGGCTGCCATGGTAAGCTCCATGCTGCTGTGTGCACAAAGCACAGAGCAGCAGGGACACTGTGAGCTCCTATTCACCCTGATAGAGATCTATCAGGGTAAATAGGACAAGGGTTCTAGTCCCTAAGGGGGCTAAAAGTTAGTAAAAAAAAAAAGTAACAAAAATAAAAATAAAACACCAAAATATTAAGTATAAATGAAAAAGAAAGAGATTTACAAAAAAAATACACATTTACAATAAACATTAATTTTCAGCAGATTTGTGGGAATTTTTATTTTTTTTTCAAAAATTATCGGCTATCGGCCTGAAAGTTCACAAATTATCGGTATCAGTATCGGCCCTAAAAAATCAATATCGGTCGATCCCTAATGCAAATACACCACTAAGTGTTTACCTCATACCTAAAATCACACTGATATTACATACCCATAATAGGGAAATCCACCTCAGGAGAGCCACGTACCCCGACGCGCTTTTCGGGGATGCCTTCCTCATGGGAGCAAAACCGAAAGTGTTGCGTTTATATTTTTGCTCAGAGTATATATATATATATATATATATATATATATATATATATACAGAGAGAGAGAGAAAAGAAAAAAGTGGCAGCACCGTCTCTAAAGAAAACAGGGGGTTGCAACTGGCCCAATAAGTATATAGCAAGTCCAATGCATACAAGTAAAAAAAGTGGGCAGCACTCCATAAGATAAAAAAGTACAAACATCTATATTTACCCAAACAGGACATGCGACGTTTCGGCTCTATGCTGGAGCCTTTCTCAAGCAATGCATACAGACAAAGTGCTCTATATATTAATCCAAATTGATGTGCCAATTCATAACAATTAAAAACAATCATGTGATATCAAAATAGAACATAAAAAAATAATAAATTGTGACAATGACTTAATGTGTCTTTTGATGACATCGTATACAGCAGTGATTAAAGTACATTCAAAAATCTATCTTGTATAGAAAAAATCCATATGTCTACATAATTAATAACAATATCATTATTAGTGCCATGTGTAACCAATGATACAAAGTGCTGAGTGCTTACTGGATGATATTGCTGACGAAGAGGGAAGGAGGAGTGATGAGGCGAATGGCTGCCATCGGCTGCATAGCGTGTGATCAGCACTGTGATCCAGACGCAGAGTCAACCATTTTAAGTGCGGGAATAGCACATAGAATATCGGGCGCATGCGCATTCGTAACGGTCACATCTGATATACACAGGATCGAGGTTCTGGTGCACAGTTCCGTACAACAAACAGAAGCAGATGGCTATGTGGGGTCAGATGTAGGCAACCACAACTTGTTAGAAATTGAGCCTCCATCCGAGATCACTGATCAATTGCGAACCCGCACGTCTATGCAAGGTCACACTGTATCCATGACCATAGCTCACTTGCCACCAACATTTCAGAGGGTTCTCCTCAACACAGGTCCAACGTCCATGTGCATAACAGAATATAACCAAAGCATCATATCTAATTGTAATAATAACTGCACGCCATCACTTGATATGACCTCAATCTTCCTCTCTCCACACTCTGTGACATATCATCTGTAATAAAAAATAAAAAGTATTAAAAAGTGAAAATTTATAAAGAACATTTACTTTGTCCAATACAAAAAATCACAAAAATACACAGAGACAGAACAATGAATCAAAAAATGGAAACAGGGCAAGCCACAATCCTATATCGCTACTCCAATATATATATATATATATATATATATATATATTCTTTGTACACATGTGTTCATAAAATTGGGCCTGCCTACATGATTTTCTATATTTTCCTCTACACGTATACTCTGTTTATACCGCCTCAGGTGTAGTCTACTTTTTTATCTGATGTATCATGTCTCTTTTTTTATCTATGTAGATTGTATTTATAATAAAGCATATATTTTTTTTATGTAAAACCTGTTTAGTCTCAGTTCATTTTAGTATACGTGGATTCAATATAGTAAGCTCTGTTGAAGACATTCTGTAGGTCTATTGATTTCTGAAAAGGTTTTCCATGAGTTTGATTCTGATGACCTATCATCAGGATAGGTCATCAGTATCTGATGGGTGGGGGTTCTACACCCGGGACCCCCTCCATCAGCTGTTTGAGAAGGCACTGGTCCTCCTGTGAGCACTGCGGCCTTGTTGCTGCTCACCAAGCATAGCGACATATTGCGCTCAGCCCCATTCTCTTCTATGGGGCTGAGCTGCTCTTAGGCCACGTGACCAATTAACATGAGGTCACTGGCCTAGGAAATGCTGGAGGCCATGGCGCTCACAGGAGCTCCGGTGCCTTCTCAAACAGCTGATTGGCGGGGGTCCCGGGTGTCAGACCCCCACTGATCAGATACTGATGACCTATCCTGAGGATAAGTTATCAGTATTAAAATCTCTGAAAGTATAATATATACAGGGTGGGCCATTTATATGGATACACCTTAATAAAATGGGAATGGTTGCTGATATTAACTTCCTGTTTGTGGCACATTAGTATATGTGAGGGGGGAAACTTTTCAAGATGGGTGGTGACCATGGCGGCCATTTTGAAGTCGGCATATGCTGTGAAGATACGAGATGTGCAGCACCTGAAACTACGGATACTGGAAGCCTGTGCTAGCATTTCTCCTGTGGTGTTGCTATCAGTGTGTGAAGAGTGGGAGAAGAGGATTGCATTGACAATCCAACACAATGGGCAGCACATTGAACACATTTTATAAGTGGTCAGAAACTTGTAAATAACTCATGAAAGAATAAAGTTACATTAAAACCAAGCACACCATTGTTTTTCTTGTGAAATTCCCAATAAGTTTGATGTGTCACATGACCCTCTTCCTATTGAAAAAACAAAAGTTGGATTCAAAATGGCCGACTTCAAAATGGCTGCCCATGGTCACCACCCATCTTGAAAAGTTTCCCCCCTCACATATACTAATGTGCCACAAACAGGAAGTTAATATCACCAACCATTCCCATTTTTATTAAGGTGTATCCATATAAATGGCCCACCCTGTATATATATATATATATATATATATATAATGTCTAAGTATATTATAAAAATTATATAAATCTATCTTTGTTTATATGTTGAGTTAAAACCAACATACATGCTAAAAGGGGGGGGGGGCGGCAGACATGATAAAAGGTGCCATTATGGTTGTATGATACAGAGTTACAATTGGAATACATACTGTAGCAAATACACTCTTCAACATTGAAATTTAAACACAATGAAGGACAAGCTATGAAGTTATGTAGATTGAAAAAGTAGCAGGTGTCACTAAGATCTGCAAATGATCAAATGTTAAAGCACCTAGCTCCAATCTGTGTCTGGGAGGGACATAAAAGCAAGATTAAAATTGTTTTTAGCCATATAAAACCTCAAAATTGGATCAAGTCATGTGGGATGATTGTGTGATCCCTCCTGTTCATCAATGTGCCAGTTATAACCACTAGTCGGAAACTGAGAGGGACAGAATGCTTGAACTGAGATACCTTGGTTTATCACTCCAGTAGATCTATAGGCCGAGATATCAGCACTGTTCAACATTGTGTGTCTCGGTGGTTAGGAAATCAAGAACCAACTGGCATGACAGCAAGAGGTGCACAGAGGTGAACCTCTGCACGGGCGGATCGTCTGATTAGAAGAATGACGCTTAGTGATCCATTCTCTACTGCAAGTGACACTGGACATAACATCCCAAGCCTAGGGCGGCAAACAGCATCTACACAAAACCATCAAACGGCGTTTGCACAACATTGGACTATGAGCCAGATGCCCAGCTACAGGTGACTATTGACCTCATGCCACCTCTCTCGAAGACTATCATGGCCCACAGCAAGACAGCAGTGGAGACTGGAATGGAGGTCTCTTCCTCTTCAGTGGTGAGTCCCGCTTTTGTTTCAGGTGCATTGATAGTCGAAGATTGGTCTGGAGACCATGTGGGCAACTCCATGAGGAGGCTTTACCAAGGGAACGTCACACCAGTCCTACTCCCAGGATAATAGTATAGGGTGGCATAATATGTGGTAGCTAGACCTTTCCAGTCTTCATTTCAGGTACACAAACAGCTGAGCGTTACATTGATTTGGTTGTGGAACCAGTGGTATGTACCTTTCTATGAAGTGTCTCAACAGCCATTTTACAAAGGACAACACCTGGCTGCATATTCTTTGTGACCTAAACCTGCTACCATGGCTTGCAGTGTCTCTGGGCTGTTCTCCCGTCGAGCACATCTGGGATATTATTTGTTGGCAATTGCAAAGGGAGCTGTCAGCAGAAGATCTTGATGATTTGCATGCCCAAGTGCTTCCAGCATGGCAAAATATTCCTCAGACAACCATTATTAACCTCATTGATAGCACTTCAAGATGTGTAAGTGCGTGTATTTCTGCACGTGGCACCCATACTCAATGCTGAATAAATTGAAACGTTTTGAATATTTTGCTTTCATTTTTTATCATTTGCATGTGATTAACAAGTCTACCGATTCTGTGATTTTCATAAATCTACAACTTTTCCCAAACAAAAATGATAGAAAAATACTGACTGAAAAAAGGCGCAAACCTTATTTAAATAACTAAATGGAAAATGGTTATGGCTTTCAAAGACGCATGTACTAAAAAAACAAAAAATGCATCAGGTCAACAAGGATGGTAAATGGCCCAGTTTTGAACTGGTTAAGATGTGCTGGGCTCTTGACTGTGAGACATCCCCTTCCTCCTTTAAAAAATAATTCTCTCTGTGACTGATCAAAAAATATTTTTGTCTTTTAACTAGAAATAATTTTACTCCCTGTAGACTGAAGCAGATTTTTGAGAAAGTTTCACATTTTCCTGTGGGAATAGAATATGACAAATGTGAAAAGATATGGGATACATCAGCAGCATACCAAATAATCTCCTATCATAATCAAGCTCCAGTCCCTGAGTTGATCACACCAGGGATCTTTCGCTGCGGTTTGTCAAAATGGCAGAGAAAATCCCAGGAAATGGATCAAACAAGCTGTGTTTGTTGTTCCTTTTTAATTTGAAAACTGATAGAAACACATCTACACAAAGTCCCCTTGTGGATTTAGGTTGTTATTTGATTTATAACACACAAAAGGTTGGAAGATGATGAATTGCATCCAGCATCCGTCTATACAGGTCATATACATTGCATGCAAAGGATGTGCCAATAATTGGAACAGCTACTGTGCGCTTCTGACAAGCAATCAATAGAGCACGAGATGATTTTCTTAGGATCAGACTGCTGATATGCTGGTGTTCCTGTCATCACAGCATCTACGTAAGAGTAAGAATCAGTTACATAGTAACATAGTTTATAAGGACGAAAAAAGACATCTGTCCATCCAGTTCGGCCTGTCATCCTGCAAGTTGATCCAGAGGAAGGCAAAAAAAAACTGAGGTAGAAGCCAATTTTCCCACTTATGGGGGAAAACAACTCCTTCCCGAATCCAATCAGGCAATCAGAATAACTCCCTGGATCAACGACCCCTCTCTAGTAGCTATAGCCTGTAATATTATTACACTCCAGAAATACATCCAGGCCCCTCTTGAACTCTTTTAGTGAACTCCCCCTCACCACCTCCTCAGGCAGAGAGTTCCATAGTCTCACTGCTCTTACCTTAAAGAATCCTCTTCTATGTTTGTGTACAAACCTTCTTTCCTCCAGACGCAGAGGATGTCCCCTCATCACAGTCACAGTCCTGGGGATAAATAGATGATGGGATAGATCTCTGTACTCACCCCTGATATATTTATACATAGTTATTAGATCTCCCCTCAGTCAACTTTTTTCTAAAGTGAATAACCCTAATTTTGATAATCTTTCAGGGTACTGTAGTTCCCCCATTCCAGTTATTACTTTAGTTGTCCTCCTCTGAACCCTCTCCAGCTCTGCTATGTCTGCCTTGCTCACAGGAGCCCAGAACTGTACAGTCATGGCCAAAAGTTTTGAGAATTACATAAATATTGGAAATTGGAAAAGTTGCTGTTTAAGTTTTTATAATAGCAATTTGCATATACTCCAGAATGTTATGAAGAGTGATCAGATGAATTGCATAGTCCTTCTTTGCCATGAAAATTAACTTAATCTCAAAAAAACCTTTCCACTGCATTTCATTGCTGTCATTAAAGGACCTGCTGAGATCATTTCAGTAATCGTCTTGTTAACTCAGGTGAGAATGTTGACGAGCACAAGGCTGGAGATCACTATGTCAGGCTGATTGGGTTAAAATGGCAGACTTGACCTGTTAAAAGGAGGGTGATGGTGACCTGCAAAAAAACGCGTGCAGCCATCATTGCGTTGCATAAAATTGCTTCACAGGCAAGGATATTGAGGCTACTAAGATTGCACCTCAATCAACAATTTATAGGATCATCAAGAACTTCAAGGAAAGAGGTTCAATTCTTGTTAAGAAGGCTTCAGGGCATCCAAGAAAGTCCAGCAAGCGCCAGGATCGTCTCCTAAAGAGGATTCAGCTGCGGGATCGGAGTGCCACCAGTGCAGAGCTTGCTCAGGAATGGCAGCAGGCAGGTGTAAGCACATCTGCACGCACAGTGAGGCGAAGACTTTTGGAAGATGGCCTGGTGTCAAGAAGGGCAGCAAAGAAGCCACTACTCTACAAAAAAAACATCAGTGACAGATTGATCTTCTGCAGAAAATATGGTGAATGGACTGCTGACGACTGGGGCAAAGTCATATTCTCTGATGAAGCCTCTTTCCGATTGTTTGGGGCATCAGGAAAAAGGCTTGTCCGGAGAAGAAAAGGTGAGCGCTACCATCAGTCCTGTGTCATGCCAACAGTAAAGCATCCTGAGACCATTCATGTGTGGGGTTGCTTCTCATCCAAGGGAGTGGGCTCACTCACAATTTTGCCCAAAAACACAGCCATGAATAAAGAATGGTACCAAAACACCCTCCAACAGCAACTTCTTCCAACAATCCAACAACAGTTTGGTGAAGAACAATGCATTTTCCAGCACGATGGAGCACCGTGCCATAAGGCAAAAGTGATAACTAGGTGGCTCGGGGACCAAAACGTTTGACATTTTAGGTCCATGGCCTGGAAACTCCCCAGATCTTAATCCCATTGAGAACTTGTGGTCAATCCTCAAGAGGCAGGTGGACAAACAAAAACCCACTAATTCTGACAAACTCCAAGAAGTGATTATGAAAGAATGGGTTGCTATCAGTCAGGAATTGGTCCAAAAGTTAATTGAGAGCATGCCCAGTCGAATTGCAGAGGTCCTGAAAGGGCCAACACTGCAAATACTGACTCTTTGCATAAATGTCATGTAATTGTCGATAAAAGCCTTTGAAACGTATGAAGTGCGTGTAATTATATTTCACTACATCACAGAAACAACTGAAACAAAGATCTAAAAGCAGTTTAGCAGCAAACTTTGTGAAAACTAATATTTATGTAATTCTCAAAACTTTTGGCCACGACTGTACACAGTACTCCATGTGTGGTCTGAATAGTGATTTGTAAAGTGGTAGAACTACAGTCAGGTCCATAAATATTGGGACATTGACACAATAACGAACAAGATGTGCTTTAACTGCAGACTGTCAGCTTTAATTTGAGGGTATTTACATCCAAATCAGGTGAACAGTGTAGGAATTACAACAGTTTGCATATGTGCCTCCCACTTGTTAAGGGACCAAAGTGATGGGACAATTGGCTTCTCTTAGCTGTTCCATAGCCAGGTGTGTGTTATTCCCTCATTATCCCAATTACAATGAGCAGATAAAAGGTCCAGAGTTCATTTCAAGTGTGCTATTTGCATTCGGAATCTGTTGCTGTCAACTCTCAAAATGAGATCCAAAGAGCTGTCACTATCAGTGAAGCAAGCCATCATTAGGCTGAAAAAAAAAAAAAAAACATCAGAGAGATAGCAAAAACTTTATGCGTGGCCAAAACAACTGTTTGGAACATTCTTAAAAAGAAGTAACGCACCAGTGAGCTCAGCAACACCAAAAGACCCGGGAGACCACGGAAAACAACTGTGGTGGATTACCAAATAATTATTTCCCTGGTGAAGAAAACACCCTTCACAAAAGTTGGCCAGATCAAGAACACTCTCCAGGAGGTAGGTGTATGTGTGTCAAAGTCAACAACCAAGAGAAGACTTCACCAGAGTGAATACAGAGGGTTCACCACAAGATGTAAACCATTGGTGAGCCTCAAAAATAGGAAGGCCAGATTAGAGTTTGCCAAACAACATCTAAAAAAGCCTTCACAGTTCTGGAACAACATCCTATGGACAGATGAGACCAAGATCAACTTGTACCAGAGTGATGGGAAGAGAAGAGTATGGAGAAGGAAAGGAACTGCTCATGATCCTAAGCATACCACCTCATCAGTGAAGCATGGTGGTGGTAGTGTCATGGCGTGGGCATGTATGGCTGCCAATGGAACTGGTTCTCTTGTATTTATTGACTATGTGACTGCTAACAAAAGCAGCAGGATGAATTCTGAAGTGTTTTAGGCAATATTATCTGCTCAAATTCAGCCAAATGCTTCAGAACTCATTGGACGGCGCTTCACAGTGCAGATGGACAATGACCCAAAGCATACTGCAAAAGCAACCAAAGAGTTTTTTAAGGGAAAGAAGTGGAATGTTATGCAATGGCCAAGTCAATCACCTGACCTGAATCCGATTGAGCATGCATTTCACTTGCTGAGGACAAAACTGAAGGGAAAATGCCCCAAGAACAAGCAGGAACTGAAGACAGTTGCAGTGAAGGCCTGGCAGAGCATCAACAGGGATGAAACCCAGCGTCTGGTGATGTCTATGAGTTCCAGACTTCAGGCTGTAATTGACTGCATAGGATTTGAAACCAAGTAGTAAAAAGTGAACGTTTTATTTATGATTATTATTCTGTCTCATTACTTTTGGTCCCTTAAAAAGTGGGAGGCACATATGCAAACTGTTGTAATTCCTACACCGTTCACCTGATTTGGATGTAAATACCCTCAAATTAAAGCTGACAGTCTGCAGTTAAAGCAGATCTTGCTAGTTTCATTTCAAATCCATTGTGGTGGTGTATAGAGCCAAAAATGTTAAAATTGTGTTGGTGTCCCAATATTTATGGACCTGACTGTATGTTCTCATCACGGGCATCTATGCCCCTTTTGATGCAACCCATTATCTTATTGGCCTTGGCAGCAGTTGCCTGACAATGGTTTCTACAGCTTAGTTTGCTGTTCACTAAAATTCCAAGGTCATTTTCCATGTCAGTGTTAGGTCTCATGCACACGACCGTTGTGTGCATCCGTGTCCGTTGTTCCGTTTTCCGTGATTTTCTGCGGACCCATTGACTTTCAATGGGTCTGTTGAAAGCTCGGAAAATGCACCGTTTGTCATCCGCGTCCGTGATCCGTGTTTCCTGTCCGTCAAAAAAATAAGACCTGTTTTTTTGACGGACAACGGTTCACTGACCTATTCAAGTCAATGGGTCCGTGAAAAAACACGGAGGCACACAAGAGAGAGGCACACAGCGGCACCTGAGGGGTTAATTGTGCGGATCACAGCCCCCTGTAAGAGATCGGATGCTGCCAGGCAGCAGGGGGCAGTTATGTCCACAGTTCTTAGTATATTCTAACTTGAAGCGTCCCCATCACCATGGGAACGCCTCTGTGTTAGAATATACTGTCGGATCTGAGTTTTCACGATGTAACTCAAATCCAATGGTATATTCTAATATAGAGGCGTTCCCATGGTGATGGGGACGCTTCAAGTTAAAATATACCATCGGATTGGAGAAAACTCTGATAGGGACTTCTGAATTTACATTGAAAGTCAATGGGGGACGGATCCGTTTGCAATTGCACCATATTGTGTCAACGTCAAACGGATCCGTCCCCATTGACTTGCATTGTAAGTCAGGACGGATCCGTTTGGCTCCGCACGGCCAGGCGGACACCAAAACAACTTTTTTTGTTAACTTTCCTTCATGTCTGGTGATCCTCCAAAAATCACGTAGACACACTGAAGAAAAAACGGACACGGATCACAGAACAACGGAACCCCGCTTTGTGGACCGTGAAAAAATACTGTTGTGTGCATGAGGCCTTACCCAGTGTTTTACCATTTAGTATGTACAGGTGACTTGCATTATTCCTACCCATGTGCATAACCTTACATTTGTCAGTGTTCAACCTCATCTGCCACTTACCTGCCCAAGTCTCCAATCTATCCAGATCCCTCTGTAGCAGTATACTGTCCTCTTCTGTGTTAATTACTTTACACAGTTTAGTATCATCTGCAAAAATGTATATTTTACTGTGCAAGCCTTCTACAAGATCAGTAATAAATATATTGAAGAGGATAGGGCCCAATACTGACCTCTGAGGTACTCCACTAGTTACAGTTACCCAATCTGAGTGTGTTTAACCCCTTAACGCCCAGCACTGTACATGTACAGCGCAACTGGACGTGACTTAAAGCCCAGCGCCGTACATGCACGGCACGCTGATTGGGCGGATGCAGGAACTGCGCCTGCATGATTCGTGGCAAGGGTTTAGCAGTCACTGATAGCCGGACCCCTGCTGTATGCACCGGCATCGGTGAAATCACTGATGCATTAATCCCTGCACGGCCAAGTTCACCGCTGACCGCGGCCAAGTATTGTGATGCATTGTAAAGGGGATCAGGCCCCCAAAAGTTGAAGTCCCAGAGTGGGAAAAATAAATAAACTGAAAAAAATTATAATTAAAGTTTCAAGTCTTTTTCCCAAAATAAAGTTAAAAAAAATTGTAAAAAAAAAGGAAATAAAGAAAAGTAGACATATTAGGCATCGCCCTGTCCGTATAGACCAGCACTATAAAAAACCTTACATCACTACACGTGCAACACCAAGCGATCAAAAAGGCATATGCCCCCCAAAATAGTACTAATCTAACTGTCACCTCATCCCGCAGAAAATGAGCTCCTACCTAAGACAATCGCCCAAAAAATTAAAAACAATATGTCTCTCAGACTATGGAGACAGAAAAACATGATTTTTTTGGTTTCAAAAATGCTTTTATTGTGTGTAATGTAAAAAAAATAGTAGACATATTAGGTATTGCTGCATTCGTAACAACCTGCTCTATAAAAATACTACATGACCTAACCCCCTCGGGTGTACACCAAAAAATAAAAAATAAATTACATCACAAAAAGTGTAATAGCAAGCGATTAAAAGTCATATGCACCCCAAAATAGTGCCAATCAAACCGTCATCTCATCCCGCAAAAATTAAACCCTACCTAAGACAATCGCCCAAAAATTATAAAAACTAGGGCTCTCAGAATATGGAGACACTAAAACATGATTTTTTTAAATAAAAAAATGCTGTTATTGTGTAAGACATAAATAAATAAGAAAAAGTATGCATATTAGGTATTATGCTCTATAGAAATACCACATGATCTAACCTGTCAGATGAACATTGTAAATAACAAAAAATAAAAACGGTGCCAAAACAGCTATTTTTTGTTATCTTGCCTCACAAAAAGTGTAATATAGAGCAACCAACAATCATATGTACACTAAAATAGCACCAACAAAACTGCTACCTTATCCCGTAGTTTCCAAAATGGGGTCTATTTTTGGAGTTTCTACAATAGGGGTGCATCAGGGATCTTCAAATGTGACATGGCAGCTTAAAATTGTCCCAGTGAAATCTGCTTTTCAAAAACCATATGGTGTTCCTTTCCTTCTGCGCAATGTTGTGTGCTCGTACAGCAGTTTACGACCACATATGGGGTGTTTCTGTAAACTACAGAATCAGGGCAATGAAATAATGAGTTTTGTTTGGCTGTTACCCATTGCTTTGTTAGTAGAAAAAAATTGATTAAAATGGAAAATCTGCCAAAAAAGTGGAATTCCATCTCTATTTTCCATTAATTCTTGTGGAACACCTAAAGGATTAACAAAGTTTGGAAAATCAGTTTTGTAGTTTCTAAAATAGGGTCATTTTGGGGTCATTTCTATTATGTAAGCCTAACAAAGTGACTTCAGACCTGACCTGGTCCTCAAAAAGTGGGTTTTGGAAATTTTCTGAAAAATTTCAAGATTTGGTTCTAAACTTCTAAGCCTTCTAACGTCTCCAAAAAATAAAATATAATTCACAAAATGATCCAAGCATGAAGTAGACATATGGGGAATGTAAAGGAGTAACTATTTTTGGAGTTATTACTATCTATTAAAAAAGTTGAAAAATTTAAATTTGGAAATTTGCAAATGTTTCGAAACTATTGGTAAATTTGGTATTTTTTTATAAATAAAAATGAAATTTTTTTACTCAATTTTACCACTGTCATGAAGTACAATATGTGACGAGAAAACAGTCTCAGAATGGCCTAGATAAGTAAAAGCACTTTTAAAGTTATTACCACATAAAGTGACAAATGTCAGATTTGCTAAAAGTGGCCTGAGCAGAAAGGTGAAAAATGGCTTGGTCCTGAAAGTGTTCAACTAGTTGTTTTGTCATGAATTTTTTTTATTGTTTTAGATCAGGGATGCCCAACCTGCGGCCCTCCAGCTGTTGTAAGACTACAACTCCCAGCATGCTCAGACAGCCTACAGCAGGGCATGGTGGGAGTTGTAGTTTTACAACAGCTGGAGGGCCGCAGGTTGAGCATCCCTGTTTTAGATCAATGTTTTATGTTTACAAAAAGTTTGGGTGATATATTTTTTAATTTATAATGTTGCTATCTACGTACTGTATATTAAAAATCCTGCACATTGACCAGCGAGTCTCACAACGAATTGACACTTCCTGTTCTATAGTCATCGCTTTTCAGCAGTCATCTCAATATCATGACAGGCAGGATTAGATTGCTCATTTATTACTAGGCAGATGGGAAAATGTGTGATGGGCTCGGCGTAGGGCCCTTTTATACAGGCTGACGCACAAGACAATGATCTGGAAAAAAAACTGGTAATTCACAATCATTGCCTGATTGTTGAGCAACAACAGACTTGCATATTCATGCAGCAATCATCCTCTCTGTAAGTGTATAAACAATCACTACCGTGATCATTCGTTCCCATAACAATTTACTGTTTGTGAGCAGCACATGCTTCTGTATATGTGTTCCATATGGTGTTTCCTTTGGGTACTGTGCTGAGACTGCAGTGTGGCTCCTTCATTCTGAGGATTTACAGTATATTTGTTTTTTCTAACTAAAAGAGCCTCTGTCAGCATGATCAACCCTGTTATATCAGGCAGTCTGGTAGAATTGATCATGCTGAAGAAAATAATACTCTTCTTTCCTTTGTAGCTTGCAAGGTTGTGGAGAAATGAGCACTTTTATCTTTATGCAAACCAGCAGCTGGAGCACCAAGGGGCGGGCTACAGTACTCGAGCACTGCTACTGCTTCTCATTAGTACTCATTATACTCCCCCCTCAGCTATTATTGGCAGGGCTAATAGCTCAGTGTGATGGTGCCTGCCGCTGTGACACACTGATAATCATTGGTGGTCCAGTGTTATATAAGCTATATGGAGTCATTGTTTGCAGCGGAGCAAGTGCTGTGCAAGAAGGAGATAATACACACTGCAGCCAGCAGAATGGAAAGGTAAGTATTACCTCCTTCCTGCACAGTGCTTGCTCTGTTGTCACCAATGACTCCATGTAACATATACAGCATTGGACCACCAATGACTATCAATGTGTCACAGTGGCAGGCACAATTACACAGGGCTATTAGCCTTGACAATCAAAGCGGCGGAGGGAGTATAATGAGTACTAATGGCGAGCAGTAGAAGTGCTCGAACACTGCAGCTCGCCCTTTGGTGCTCCAACTGCTAGTTTGCAAAAAGATAAATGTGCTCATTTTTCCACAACCGTGCAAGCTACAAAGGAAAAAAGGGTATCACAGTAGCAGACCTGACTGGAACTGACCTGTGATGTCACAGTAGCAGACCTGTGTGAAACTCACTTGTGATGTCACAGTAGCAGACCTGACTGGAACTGACCTGTGATGTCACAGTAGCAGACCTGACTGGAAGTCACTTGTGATGTCACAGTAACAGACCTGAGTGGAACTCAGTTGTAATGTCATAGTAACAGACCTTACTGGAAATAACTTGTTATGTAGTAGTAGCAGACCTGACTGGAAGTCACTGGTGATGTCACAGTACCAGATCTGACTGAAACTCAGTCATGATGTCAGAGTAGCAGACCTAACTAAAAATCTCTTGTGATGTCACAGAAACAGATCTGATTGGAACTCACTTATGATGTCACAGTAGCAGACCTAACTAAGATGCTATTGTGATGTCACAGTTGAGGACCTGACTGGATCTCACTCGTGATGTCACAGTAGCAGACCTGACTGGAACTCACTTGTGATGCCATAGTAGCAAACCTGACTGGAACTCACCGAATCCAAATTTCCTCACGGTTCATGGTAAGTAATCATATTTTTTCCTAAAATGGCTGCTGCACGTGTGAGGACATGGAGCAAAGAACTCTGGGAACGAGGGATCACCCACAATTTCATGCATGCAGCCAATCAGCAGCCAGCCCTGTGATGTCACAGCCCTATAAATAGCCTCAGCCATTTTGGATTCTGCCATTTTCCAGTGTACTTAGTGCAGGGAGAGACATCAGCAGGCGCTAGGGACAGTGCTAGGAAAGACTTCATTGTGCTGAAAAAACTATTTACAAGTTCAGGGAAAGATTAGTCAAGGTGTAGGGAAAGGATAGGGAGGCATCATCCACGCTATAAAGGGAGAACAGGGTGCAATAGGAGAGTGTACAGTCTGGGTAATAGGAGCAATTCTATTACACCTTGCTGCACTTATTGGGGACCCAAATTGGTGTTATACTGCTGCTTTTAGGTTGTTTGCACTATATGATACTGCAAAAAATAAGGAATATCGCAGCCGGCACTGCCACATGTGTCTGATTAATGACATAAATCGCCGTATCGCACTAACTCACTGGTATCAAGGTGGTGCTCTGCTGCTTATATAGTTCATGTGATGGTATATAAAAGTAGAAAAAAGTACAGCGGCACTCACCATCAATCTTGAATTGCAGTTTATTTCATGGTAACAAAAAGGGGGTGGACATAGAACAATGCACAAGTGTGCGAATCGGCAATAGCTGTTTCGCGCTGACCCGCACTTTGTCAAGCCTTAACAAAGCACAGGTCAGCGCGAAACAGCTGTTGCCGATTCGCACACTTGTGCATTGTTCTATGTCCACCCCCTTTTTGTTACCATGAAATAAACTGCACTATATGATACATCACTAATTCCAGCAAACCTTGCTTGTGATTGGGGTGCAAGTTCTGTGTGATACAGCCATTTACGGGGTGTATTATTAGTACATCCTATGTACATCCTATTAGCCATTCTGCATTGATTTTACATTGTTTACAATTTTTTGGGAGGGTGCATTAATATAAAAAAAAAAGGGGAAAATATATGTCATAATTGCTGTTCAGTGGTGAAGTTACATTGTACTACAGCCATTTACGGGGTGTATTAATAGGATAGATACATACGTCCTATTAGCCGTTCTGCATTGATTTTACATTGTTTAACTTTTTTTGGGGGGGTGTATTAATAGGGAAAAAATAAATAAAAATATAAAAGTGCAGTTCGATGGTGAAGTTACATTGCGCAAAATCCATCCATTGTGTATTAATAGGAAACATACGTCCCATTAGCCGTTCTGCGTTGATTTGACTTTCTTTTTTTTTGTGTACTAGGCCTCATGCACACGACCGTTGTTGTGTTCCGTTCCGCAAAATGCGGTTCCGTTGTTCCGTAATCCGTTTCAGTTTTTGTTTCGGTGTGTCTTCCTTTATTTTTGGAGGATCACCAGACATGAAGGAAAGTAAAAAAAAAGTCTAAGTCAAGTTTGCCATGCAAATGATAGGAAAAAAACGGACGGGGATGACAATCTTGTGTGCCTCCGCGTTTTTTCACGGACCCATTGACTTGAATCCGTGAAAAAAATAGGACAGGTTATTTTTTTTGACGGACTGGAACCACGGATCACGGAAGCGGATGACAAACGGTGCATTAGCCGAGTTTTCAACAGACCCATTGAAAGTCAATGGGTCCGCAGAAAATCACGAAAAACGGAACAACGGACATGGAATGATAAAAAAAGGATAAATATATGTCATAATTGCCGTTCAGCGGTGAAGTTACATTGTACTACAGCTATTTACGTGGTGCATTAATAAGAAAGAAACTTACGTTCCATTAGCCGTTCTGCGTTGATTTTACTTTCTTTTTCCCTTTTAAAAAAAGAAGGTAAAATCAACGCAGAACGGCTAATGGGATGTAAGTTTCTTTCTTATAAATACACCACGTAAATAGCTGTAGTACAATGTAACTTCACCGCTGAATGGCAATTATGACATATATTTTTCCCTTTTAAAAAAAATGAATAAATAAAAAAAAAATGTCATAATTGCCATTCAGCGTTAAAGTTACATTGTACTACAGCTATTTATGGGGTGTATGAATAAGAAAGAAACTTACATCCCATTAGCCGTTCGGCGTTGATTTTACATAGTTTTTTTGTTTTCGTTTTTTTTTGGGGTGTATTAATAGGAAAAAAAAAGGATAAATATATGTCATAATTGCCGTTCAGCAGTGAAGTTACATTGTACTACAGCTATTTACGGGGTGTATTAATAAGAAAGAAACTTACATCCCATTAGCCGTTCTGCGTTGATTTTACAATTTTTGTTTTTTGGGGTGTATTAATAGGAAAGACACTTACGTTCCATTAGCCGTTCTGCGTTGATTTTACATTATTTTGTTTTTTTGGGGGGATGTATTAATAGGAGAAAAAAAAGGGAAAAATATATGTCTTAATTGACACTCAACAGTGAAGTAACATTGTACTACAGCCATTTACATGGTGTAGAAAAAGGAAATATACGTATTTCCTATTAGCCATTCTGCGGTGAATTGTGATTGTTATATTTCTTTTTTTGGAGTGTACAGTAGTTATAGGAAAAATAATACGTCTTAATTGACCTTCTGTGGTGAATTGTGATTATAATACTTTTTGGGGGGAAGTTTATTAAAAGGGTTCTCTGGGAATTAAAAAAATGAAAATACCTAAATATTACTTTATTATAAATATATTCCCAAATACCTTTCATTAGCTATATTAGTTTGTTATATCTAGGGAGCAATCATCAGGAGAAATAAAATGGCCGCCGTCCTATCAGTACACACAAGACCTGTCCTAGTCACACAGAAGGATAAATCACTCAAAACACTGAGCTAAAGAGCTGTCTCATCCTCCACTTTACTCTGCTTGTCAGGGGTTATGATCCTGAATACAGTTTAATATGATTTTCAGCTGAATCTCTGAAGGAAAGGAGCTCATTAGGAGATATGAAGTACAAAGAGTATGGACAGAACAGACTGTGGTAATGGACACTGCGTGCAAGTGCTGCTGCTCATTACTCACATCTCCACCATCCTCTCTGTACTTCATGTCTCCTCATGAACTCCATTCCTAAAGAGATTCAGCTGAAGATCATATTAAACTGTATTCAGGATCATAACCCCTGACAAGTAGATCAGAGAGGAGGATGAAGCAGCTCTTTAGCTCAGTGTTGTAAAGTAACTTGTCCTGCTGTGTGATTAGGACAGGTTTTGTGTGCACTAATAGGACAGCAGCTGTTTTGTTTCCCCTGATGATTGCTCTCCAGACAAAAGGAGCCACTATAACTAATGAAATGTATTTGGGAATATATTTATAATAATGTATTATTTAAGGAATTTCATTTTCTTAATTCCCGGAGAACCCCTTTAATCAGAAACAAAATATATATATATATATATATATATATATATATGTCCTAATTGCCGTTTAGCGGTGAAGTAACATTGAACTACAGCTAGTTCTGCCAGGAGTACAGATATTCTAAATTCCCTACTGGGATTATCTCTACAGCATAGTGGAGGAGCCAACCCGGAAGGAGGCCATTTTAGATTTAGTATTCACACATGGGAATTTGGTATCTGATATTACTGCAGGGGAAAGCTTGGGATCTAGTGATCACCAGTCAGTGTGATTTACTATAAGTACAGTGACTGAGTCACACCACACAAAAACAAAAGTTTTAGATTTTAGAAAAACTGACTTTTCTAAAATTAGATTAGTAGTATACGAGTCTCTATCAGATTGGAACAGTTTCAATGGAGTCCAGGAGAAAGGGGACTACTTAAACGTGGCACTATTGAAGGCAACAGATAATTGCATTAGGCTTGTCAATAAAAGCAAAAAAAGGAAGAGACCACTGTGGTTCTCAGCAGAAGTGGCCAAAATCATTAAAAACAAAAAGATAGCATTTAGTAATTATAAAAAAAAAACTAAACGAGTGTAACCCTGTGAAGTTACACAGGTTGCATTATCTGAAATGCCCAGTAGATGGCAGATGGACTCAGTATGCTGTTAATAAAACATTGAGCATTGGTCACATGATTGTGACATCATCGCAGGTCCTGGAAGATTTCTAAAAGTTACCACATGCTCAGCCAAAGAAAGGACATGTGTCTAGTTGTGAGAGACTGCAGCACAGAGATAGAACCTTGCTGAGAGAACTTGCTTCACCCAAGATCACACCTGCTGAGAGAGGGACCTGCTGGCAAAGACAAGCACTGAGTCCAGACGTCTGGTGAATCCAGTGAGAGGAGACTGCTGCTGACTGACCTGGTTAATCGTGTTGTGAGGGTAAGCCAAACCTCTCCCTGTATCACCACAGGGCACCTGTCTCCTCACTAACAGTAAAGACTCTGAGGTCCAGTGACGGACATTACACAGCTCAGGCTGCTTCAGTAACCCTGCGGAGCAGGACTTATAAGGGCCCCAACTCTCCTATGTGCACTAACGGCCACTAGGGCGAAGATAAGGGGGTGGGATGCAGGTGTGCTGGTGGGTGGGTGAGGAAAATCCACATTGCATTGTTATCTGTGTTACTCTATTGTATTTTCCTTTGTATGTTGGTTCATTTGTACTTACTATATAAAGTTAATTCCAGTTAGGCTGTGTCAGTCTCATTGCACCAAGTATGTTCCCAGTGGGACCCCACATCCCTACCCCGGATGCTCCACTGGGTGGAGGCACTGCCGCAGACATGTACCCCAGCTCCCAGATAGCGGAGGCTCAGGATCCGCCTGTCAGGCATAGTGAGTTAACTAGGTTTAGGGACCCCAAAGACACTAGGGGGCGCCCTGAAACCCCCGTTACACGAGGATGACAGGCAAATTTATAAGATTAGGCAGAGAGAGGCCAAGCAAGTTATAAGAGCTTCTAAAGCACAGGCAGAAGAGAAATTAGCTCAGTCAGTGAAAAAGGGTGATAAGACATTCTTCAGATACATAAATGAAAAAAGGAAACTAAAAAAAGGAAGTACCAAATTAAAAACAAAAGAAGGAAGGTATATAGAATAAGATAAAGAACTAGCTGACTGCCTCAATTAATACTTCTGTTCAGTTTTTACAAAGGAAAAGGACCTCAGTTAGGAAGGAAGACTAATGAATGTCTAAAATTAATACAAATAAGTCACAGGGGCCTGATGGGATACACCCAAAGCTATTCAAAGAGCTTAGCTGTGAACTAGCAAAACCATTAACAGATTTATTTAACCAATCACTGGTAACAGGAGTCGTCCCAAAAGATTGGAAATGAGCAAATGTTGTGCGCATTAACAAGAAAGGTAGTAGGGAGAATTCAGGCAACTATAGGCCAGTAAGCCTGATATCAATAGTGGGGAAATTAATGAAAACCATATTTAAGATAAGATAAGATGCCTTTATTGTCACTGTACAATACAATGTAATACAATGTACAATACAATGAAATGTTGTTTGGAGCAATCCTAGATGCCATGGACAGAGGAACAAGAACTGACATTTAAACTAAAGCATTACACTAGAAAAAAAAAAAACATTGCACTAGAAAGCATTACTATTCACAGTTCATAGCATATATATAGCAAGAGCAAAGTAGGAAGTGCTTATGAGTGTATATATATACACACTGATTCAGACACCACTGCAGACAAGAGATCATCATGGGTTCATGAATGCAGCAGTCACTTTCAGTCTGTGGTAGTTTCTATCCTAGGAAGGGGCAATAATCTCTAAGCATTTAGGAGACTGATTGTTTTGGGGTAAAAGCTGTTCTTCAGCCTAGTGGTGCGGGCATGTAGGGCTCTAAGACGCCTACCAGAGGGTAGGGGAATGAAAAGGCTGTGGCCGGGGTGAGTTGGATCCCCGCAGATAATTTTTGCCCTGTTGCTGCAGCAAGCAGTGAAGATGTCATCCAGTGATGGTAACTGAGTACCAGTGATTCTGCCAGCCATTCTGATGATGCGCTTGAGGGTCTTCTTGTCCTCAGAAGAGCAGCAGGAGTACCACACTGTAATGCAGTATGTGATAACAGATTCTATGGTGCACCTCTTAAGGAAAGGAATGTGGAACATCTAAAATCCCATGGATTGAAAGATGAAAAACAGCATAGGTTTACTTCAGGGAGATCATGTCAAACTAATCTTATTGATTTTTTTGATTGGGTGACTAAAATAATAGATGGGGAGGTGCAGTAGACATTGCTTATCTAGACTTTAGTAAGGCTTTTGATACATAGAAGGCTTAGCAATAAATTGCAGTCTTTGTGCTTGGACTCCCATATTGTTGAATGGATTAGGCAGTGGCTGAGGGACAAGCAACAGAGGGTTGTAGTAAATGGAATATATTCAGATCATGGTCTTGTTACCAGTGGGGTACCTCAGAGATCTGTTCTGGAACCCATATTATTTAATATCTTTATCAGCGAAATTGCAGAAGGCCTCTATGGTAAGGTGTGACTTTTTGCTGATGAAACAAAGATTTGTAACAGGTTTGATGTTCCTGGAGGGATACACCAAATGGAAAAGGATGTAGGAAAACTAGAGGAATGGTCAAAGATCTGGCAACTAAAATTTAATGTTGAAAAGTGCAAGATAATTGAAAATAGAAAATTGGAGGGCACTTAAAATATCAGGAGACCAGATGGAGATACATATTTGCATTAATTAAAATCTAGTGAAAAACTATGTTACTATCACGACCAGCGTGCCTATCACATACATGACACAGAGGGAGGGAAAGAGGAAGGCCCTGTCCAAGGGAGAGGGAAAGGTGGTGACCCCTATCTCACCTTGAGGCTGGCACCTGACTGCCCTGAAGTCCCTAGACGGGTTCCTCACCCGTACGCCGATCACGTGCCTAAAACCCTGGCTTTCCCTAAGATGAGCCCTAGATAGTGTATAGGGTGGTGGGAACACTAGTCCGCACCACTAGCTCTAAAGGAAAACACCAAGGGGAGGACAGACAATACAGACTAAACATATAATCCCAGGTGGGCGACAACAGAAGACAACAAAAAGCCCAACAGGGATCCGGAGGATAACACTCTGGAACAACAACCAGGATTCACAGCTCCAGTGGGTCAGTATAGAAGTCCAGGCAGGAAGCTCTATATCTGGCAACTAGAGAAGTGTGAGAGGAGAATATAAGGAGGTTGGGAGTGACAGACAAGAAACAGCTGAGGAGGAGAAGCTACGGATCCCTGAGTGAGACAAAAAGGATTGCAAGACAAACACAGAAAACTATTATTAAGAAACAACGTGATCTTTAGACATAGAGCGCGCAGCCACCCGCTGCGACTTCCTGACCCCGGGTATAACGGAGTCAGACGTGGCTCTTGAAATGGCATGGAAAGCCTGAACTAACCTGTTGGCGTTTACCTCTGACGCTGGAACCCACATTCTTTCCTCGGGACCGTAACCCCTCCAATGCACCAGATACTGAAGAGAGCGGCGGACCAGACGAGAATCAACAATTTTGGATATTTGAAACTCCAGATTACCATCCACAATAACAGAGGAGGTGGCAGCGGTGATGGTTCTAGAGGTGGAACATACTTCTTCAGTAACGACTTATGGAAGACGTTATGGATCTTAAAAGTCTGAGGTAGCTCCAGGCGAAAAGCCACAGGGTTAATGACGGCTACTATTTTATAAGGACCAATGAACCTAGGACCCAGTTTCCAAGAGGGAACCTTCAACTTAATATTCCTAGTAGACAACCACACATAGTCATTCACTCCTAGGTCCGGACCTGGCGACCGTTTCTTATCAGCCATGCATTTATATTTACCTCCCATATTTTTCAAGTTAGCTTGCACCTTCTGCCATACCGATGAAAGAGATGATGAAAACCGTTCCTCTTCGGGAACCCCAGAAGACCCCCCCTCTTTGAAAGTACAGAATTGGGGATGAAAACCATATGCACCAAGAAATGGTGACTTGCCAGTGGATTCCTGACGGCGATTATTTATGGCAAACTCGGCTAACGGTAAATATGATGACCACACCTCTTCGTTTTCAGACACAAAACACCTTAGATATGTCTCAAGGTTTTGTTTGGTACGCTCAGTCTGTCCATTCGACTGAGGATGGAAAGCTGAGGAAAAGGACAAGTGTACCCCCAAACGGGAACAAAAAGCTTTCCAAAACTTAGAAATAAACTGGGTTCCCCGATCCAAAACCACATCGGAAGGGACCCCGTGAAGCTTCACAATTTCACTGATAAACACCTGAGCAAGAGTCTTAGCATTAGGAAGTGCGGGTAACGCAATAAAGTGTACCATTTTGCTAAACCTGTCTACTACTACCAAGATAACTGTTTTACCCGCAGACAAAGGTAAGTCAGTAATGAAATCCATTGACAGATGTGTCCATGGCCTATTGGGGATGACAAGTGGCAATAAAGACCCTGCTGGACGTGTATGAAAGACTTTCGCGCGTGCACAAGTAGAACAAGTAGACACAAAATCCATTACATCCTGACGCAACCTTGGCCACCAAAAACGACGAGACAATAGCTCCAAGGTTGCTTTACTACCCGGGTGCCCAGCAAGTGCCGAATTATGATGTTCCTTTAATAATTTGAGACGCAGGTTTAACGGTACAAACAATTTATCTGAGGGGCAAGAGGCCGGGGCGTCCCCCTGGGCCTCTAACACCTTCCCCTCCAGAACAGAGTGTACAGCAGAGACAACCACTCCTCTTTGTAAAATGGGTACCGTATCACTAACATTACCCCCTCCAGGGAAACTACGAGATAATGCGTCTGCCTTGGTATTCTTTGCCCCAGGACGATAGGTGATAAAAAAGTTAAATCTGGTAAAGAATAGCGACCACCTAGCTTGTCTAGGGGTGAGACGCTTAGCCGATTCGAGGGACAGAAGGTTTTTGTGATCCGTAATCACCGTGACGGGGTGGATTGCTCCCTCTAAGAAGTGACGCCACCCTTCAAACGCCAGTTTAATCGCCAACAGTTCTCTATTTCCAATATCATAGTTCTTTTCAGCTGTAGATAACTTTTTGGAAAAGAAAGCGCAAGGACGCCATTTGCCAGGAGACGGACCCTGAGACAATACAGCCCCCACTCCCACCTCTGACGCATCTACTTCAACAATAAAAGTCTGGGAGACATCAGGTTGAATTAGAACAGGTGCCGAGGTAAATCTCTCTTTTAGAGAGGAGAATGCAATTTTAGCGGCGTCAGACCATTTAGAAAAATCAGTCCCCTTCCTCGTCATGTCAGTAAGGGGTTTAACGATCACTGAATAATTTTTAATGAACTTTCTATAGAAATTTGCGAAACCCAAAAACCGTTGTAGAGCTTTAAGGTTCTCAGGAAGATCCCAATCTAAAATTGCCTGGACCTTCCTAGGATCCATACGGAAACCTTAAGCAGATAATAGATATCCCAGGAACTGTATTTCCTGAACGGCGAAGACACATTTTTCAATTTTTGCATATAATTTATTCGTCCGTAGGACCTGCAGTACCTGTCTGACATGTACTTCATGTGTTTTCAGATCAGCCGAATAAATTAAGATATCATCTAGGTATATCACCACAAACCTGCCGATAAGATGACTAAAAATATCATTAACGAAATGTTGGAAGACAGCAGGAGCATTGGTCAGACCGAAAGGCATGACTAAATTTTCATAATGCCCCTCAGGGGTGTTAAAAGCTGTCTTCCACTCATCCCCTTCCTTGATACGAATCAGATTGTAGGCCCCCCTAAGATCAAGTTTGGAGAACCACCTAGCACCCGCAATCTGATTAAAAAGGTCAGGAATGAGAGGAAGAGGGTATGGGTCTCGGATGGTTATCCGGTTTAGCTCGCGGAAATCTAGGCAAGGACGCAGACCCCCATCTTTCTTTTTAACAAAGAAAAACCCTGCAGCCACGGGTGAAGAAGAGGGTCTGATGTGTCCCTTAGCCAGACTCTCGGAGATATAATCCTTCATGGCTTGTCTCTCGGGACCCGAAAGATTATATAACCTGGTCTTGGGTAATTTTGCACCGGGAATCAGGTTAACCGGGCAATCATAAGGACGATGAGGTGGTAACTTCTGACAACCCTTTTCAGAAAAAACTTCCTCAAAGTCAGAAATAAATGTAGGTAGGGTAGCTATGGAGGCGACTAAGCAATTGCTATTTAAGCAATTCTCTCTGCAATGCTCACTCCACTCCAATATCTCCCTGGCCTGCCAATCCACCACTGGATTGTGCGCTACCAACCAGGGAAGACCCAAAGGCCTTCCAGAACGTAACATAAAGGCCCTCCAGAACGTAACATGAAAGACACTCATTATGGTGGTCCCCTACCCGAAGGTGTAAGTTATGGACAATGTGAGTGAGGTTTCTCTGAGACAGAGGAGCAGAATCAATAGCGAATATGGGAATAGGTCTCTGCAGCGTACAGAGAGACAAACCCATAGTGCAGGCAAAATGGGCATCTATCAAATTTACCCCTGCTCCACTGTCTAGAAAGAAAGAAATAGTCTCCGTCTTAACACCAAAAACAATAACCGCTGGCAACACAAATTGAGATGTTCGTATGGAGGAAACGTATACCCCCCCGGCTGACATCCTCCGCACAGCCTGGGGTTAGTAGTTTTCCGACGGTCTTTTGTTTTTGAGAAAGGAGGGACAGACATTAATGAAATGACCCCTTCCCCCTACAGAAAAAACAAGCCCCCTGCCTACGGCGAGCCTCAGGAGGATAGACCTGACGAGTAGTTCCTCCTAGCTGCATTGGCTCGTCTAAGTCAGTACAGACTAACTGCTGCTTGGGAGAGGTTACCAATTGCTCAGGAATTTTCAATCTCTCCCTAAGACGTCTATCTATTCTGATAGAGAGGGACATAACAGCATCAAGGGAAAGGGGGGTCTCATACAGCGCAAGCGCATCCTTAACCCTTTCGGATAACCCAGAGCAGAACTGACTCCTGAGAGCCGGGTCGTTCCACTGAGTATCCGTAGCCCACCTATGGAACTCTGAGCAATATTCCTCTGCTGGCCGATCTCCCTGTAGGAGTCTCCGTAACTTCGACTCAGCCAGGGCGACTCGGTCAGGGTCATCATATATCAGACCCAAGGCCCCAAAAAATTCTTCCACTGACCGGAGAGACTGGGAACCAGGGGGTAAAGAGAACGCCCAGGATTGCGGGTCCCCCTGAAGCAGGGAAATAACAATCCCCACCCGCTGTTCTTCATTACCAGAGGAGTAAGGGCGCAGCTTAAAATATAATTTACAGGCCTCACGGAACGTTAAAAATTTGTCCCTTCCCCCAGAAAATCTGTCAGGAAGAACAACCTTGGGTTCTGCAACAACCTGGTTACCCATAGCAACCGCTGGGCTTGCGGTCTGCTGCATTTGCTGCTGTCGCTGGAGGACCGACGCCTTCAATCCTGCCACCTCCAAAGACAGGCCTTGAAGTTGTTTTGCCAAAGCAGCAATAGGATCCATACTGGATTCTAAATAGAGAGAGAAAAAAAAAAATATATATATATATATATATATATTATATATTTTTTTCCTTCCCAAAAAATAAGGGCCAGATATAATATCACGACCGGAGTGCCTATCACATACGTGACACAGAGGGAGGGAAAGAGGAAGGCCCTGTCCAAGGGAGAGGGAAAGGTGGTGACCCCTATCTCACCTTGAGGCTGGCACCTGACTGCCCTGACGTCCCTAGACGGGTTCCTCACCCGTACGCCGATCGCGTGCCTAAAACCCTGGCTTTCCCTAAGATGAGCCCTAGATAGTGTATAGGGCGGTGGGAACACTAGTCCGCACCACTAGCTTTAAAGGAAAACACCAAGGGGAGGACAGACAATACAGACTAAACATATAATTCCAGGTGGGCGACAACAGAAGACAACAAAAAGCCCAACAGGGATCCGGAGGGTAACGCTCTGGAACAACAACCAGGATTCACAGCTCCAGTGGGTCAGTATAGAAGTCCAGGCAGGAAGCTCTATATCTGGCAACTAGAGAAGTGTGGGAAGAGAATATAAGGAGGTTGGGAGTGACAGACAAGAAACAGCTGAGGAGGAGAAGCTACGGATCCCTGAGTGAGACAAAAAGGATAGTAAGGCAAACACAGAAAACTATCATTAAGAAACAATGTGATCTTTAGACATAGAGCGCGCAGCCACCCGCTGCGACTTCCTGACCCCGGGTATAACGGAGTCAGACGTGGCTCTTGACACCCTCGTGACAGTTAAAGAATACTAAGATAAAAATATGTGCTAAAAAACTGGATACAATCAATAATGTACAGATATATAATAACATTAATTGGAGTTGATCCTAAAAGCGATGTCGATAAATAAACGCAGTAAATCCTTAATGGTGATTAGACTAACAATATTGCTGGTATTTTGTTCCAAGGAGAATCCCTGTGTGGGTCCCGCTTGGACGGTCTGTGTGGATATCAGCGCTCACTCCTTCATATGTGGTGTTTGATGAGCGCTGTACCTCACCCAGAGCGATAAACCAACAGCACTTGCAATGATAGCAATCAATAATTTAAAGTGACTCAAACCTGGTACTCTGGCGGAGGTACATTGATGATATTATCTTTATTTGGAAAAACACGGCAGAAAATTTTAAATTCTTTCTAGAGGACATCAATAACAATGATAGGAACCTCAGGTCACACATTAAGTTTTTGGATCTAAACGTTACAATTATAGATGGTAAATTAGTATGTAACACTCATCACAAACCGCTGATGAAGATAGCTACATACTATACTCAAGCTGTCATCTTTCAAGACCAGTCAATATCCCGACCAGTCAGTTCAGAAGATCGAAAAGAAATTGTACGGATAATGAACAATTTGAAGTAGAAGCTACACAATTAATAGAGCAATTTGTAGTAAAAAAACATATCCGGCAAATTAAATAGAGACATCAAGAGTAAGGGGTTTAGATAGAGCGGACTTTTTTAAAACCAAGGCAAGAGACACTACACAAGACAGCAATCTGAGAATTATACTCCCATTCTATGCACAATACAAGACAATAGAGAGGATCATAAATACACAATGGCATCATTTATTGAGGGACAGGATTATAGGCCCCCTATTGACCCACAAACCATTAATAACATACACTAGAGCACCTAATCTGGGCCTATTGGTTGCACCATCTATAAAAAATGGGATGTCATAGGGGACCACCACAAACTAGTTAGTGTCAAAAGGTTTCCATAAATGTGGATTCTGCAATAATTGCAGAATCACTAAATTTCCCCAAAAAAACACGGAAATCTATGCAACCCACAACTCTTTCCACTATAAAATCAGGAACAACCTGTCCTGTAACTCTACAGAAGTTATATACATACTGGAATGTCCATGTAAAAAACTATACATTGGACGGACAAAACAAACCCTAAAAAAAGTGTAGCTGAACCATTCAGTCTCATACCATTACAAACTATTCCATAACCAAGACCCAACTACCCTCAAATTCGCCGCCTTAGAAAAAATTAGGAGGTCATGGCGAGGGGGCAACTCTCTTGCGAAAATCTCTAGAGCAGAGGCAAGAAAAATATATGAATTTGATACATTGGCCCCCATGGGTCTTAACGCGGATATGGAATTATTCGGCTTTTTATAAATCAAGAAAAAGGACGGGGCGGGTGCCGATGGGGGGGATGAGGGGTCGGGACCAGGCTATTTACCAGCATCCCGACCTCTCCTTCCACGTTTGGTCCCCGTCCCTGCACAACAAACACCCAACAACCGTCCATATGTACACCATCCACACAACTGTACAAATCATGCTAATTCAATCAGGATTTTTTGGGGAAAAATTCATTGTTTTTGGGGAAATTATTAATGTACTAAAAATGTCTTTCATATATTAAGCATTCCGTACGTTTGTGTGTATATCTCATATTTAATATTTAATTTATATATTATTATATACAATACTTATGAGATCCTCCAATAATATCTACATTTGAATTCAGTGATTCTTACCTATCCATGCTATATATCATCCTCATGGGGTATCTAATAATATTTAGCCAGGGATAGTGAGATTTCATTACAGACAAGACCATTCAGTCTGTATCCATCAATTCAACAGTGATCCCTGTGAGAGACATGATGTGATCTGTAGCTTATACTTTGATAGTTTTTACATAGGATTTTTTATATAGAGTACAGACCAAAAGTTTGGACACACCTTCTCATTCAAAGAGTTTTCTTTATTTTCATGACTATGAAAATTGTAGAATTACACTGAAGGCATCAAAACTATGAATTAACACATGTGGAATTATATACATAACAAAAAAGTGTGAAACAACTGAAAATATGTCATATTCTAGGTTCTTCAAAGTAGACACCTGAAGGCAAAAGGGCCAACAAGGCAAAAGGGCCAACAAGTGCTAAGCATCTCTGGGAACTCCTTCCAGACTGTTGGAAGACCATTTCAGGTGACTACCTCTTGAAGCTCATCAAGAGAATGTCAAGAGTGCGCAAAGCAGTAATCAAAACAAAAGGTGGCTACTTTGAAGAACCTAGAATTTGACATATTTTCAGTTGTTTCACACTTTTTTGTTATGTATATAATTCAACATGTGTTAATTCATAGTTTTGATGCCTTCAGTGTGAATCTACAATTTTCATAGTCATGAAAATAAAGAAAACTCTTTGAATGAGAAGGTGTGTCCAAACTTTTGGTCTGTACTATGTATATATATATTTTTTTATGTATTGGAACTTCATATTTATATAAACCATGTATATACATTTTTGTTAGTCAGGCAGGTTGTTCTGTGGACGAAATACAAGAATATTATCGTTCTCATTTTTGTGATTGTATCATATTATTATATTACTATTTTTCGGAATATGTGGGACGGCTTTCTTTCACACAGCGGATTAGCCACACGGGATCCGATCGTGTTAAAGAGCCCTAAGCCCATTGCATGGCTACACTCACCTAGTCCTAATAAAATTTGGTCCTAATTCATCCAGGGTGTCGCTGGCGTCGGCGTGATGTCCGCTGGATCTAGAACAAGGCCCCTGTGGTGATAGAAAAAAAATATATCACATAAGGAAGGGATGGTGACTGCCCCTATGAAACTTCCAGCAGGGGGCGCTGTGCTGGCCTCGTAGACTGAGCTATGCCAATGTATAGCAGGGTAATTTAGGACATTTCCCCTAAGTGCTACCACACAGTACTAATGCCCACCTTGTGGTCCCTTCACAAAAGTTATGTCCTTCTTGTGGCCCCTCACAGCAGTTATGCCCACGTTGGTTCCTGTCACAGTAGTTATGCCCAGATATGGCCCCTCACAGTAGTTATGCCAAATATGAGCCCCATAACAGTAGTTATGCCAAATATGTGCCCCCTCACAGTAGTTATGCCCAGATATGTGCCCCTCACAGTAGTTATGGCCAGATATGTTCCCCCTCACAGTAGTTATGGCCAGATATGTGCCCCCTCACAGTAGTTATGGCCAGATATGTGCCCCTCACAGTAGTTATGACCATATATGTGCCCCCCTACAGTGGTTATGCCAGATTATGTGCCCCTCACATTAAATATGCCCACATATGTGCCCCTCACAGTGGTTATGCCAGATTATGTGCCCCCCTCACAGTAGTTATGCCAGATTATGTGCCCCTCACAGTATTTATGACCAGATATGTGCCCCCCCTACAGTGGTTATGCCAGATTATGTGCCCCTCACATTAAATATGTCCACATATGTGCCCCTCACAGTGGTTATGCCAGATTATGTGTCCCCCTCACAGTAGTTATGCCTTCATATGTGCCTACTCATAGTTATGCCTTTATATGGGCCCCCCTCACAGTAGTTATGCCAGATATGTGCCTCCCTACAGTGGTTATGCCAGATTATGTGCCCCTCACATTAGATGTGCCCCGCACAGTGGTTATGCGGTTATGCCAGATTATGTGCCCCCCCTCACAGTAGTTGATTTATGTGCCCCCTCATAGTTATGCCTTTATATGTGCCCCCCTCACAGTAGTTATGGCAGATTAGGTGCCCCCTCAGTAGAGATATCCACTTTTGTGCCCCCTCACTCTAGTTGTGCCCATCAACTCCCCCCCCCCTTCCTCTTTGCCCCTAGTCTGCAGAGTTAGGAAACAAAACAAAAAAACACATACTTACCCTCTTCCCTGATGTTGCGCTGCCACACTCACATCGCGCTGCTGGCTGTACTGAAGGCAGCTTCCCGGGCCTTCAGAGCTCCTCCCACAGCCAGAAGCGCAATGTGTGGCCAGCAGAGGGAGCGCTGGAGCTCCTGCTTCACAGATGATCTGGATACATTCCGGCAGTGACAAGAACTGCCGGGCCCAGTGTATGTGAGTGAGTGTGCGCGTCCCCCCTCTTTCTCCCCCCCCCCCTCTGCGCAAACCTCCCCCACCTTGCCTCATATTAAACATGTAATGGAGCGCCCTGATGGGGCCCAGCATTGTCACTGTACTTCATGCCGGGCCCCGTCACAGCGCTTCATTACATGTTAGTACAGCGGGCCCTCTCCCCCCACCGGGCCCGGGCGCAGTCGCACCCCCTGCGACTGCGCCTGGTATGTCCTATAGTTACATTGTTCTACAGCCATTTATGTGGTGTAGAAAAATAAAATAAACGTACGTCCCATTAGCCGTTCTGTGGTGAATTGTGATTGTTATATTTGTGCTCGGAAGGCTACATGTCGGGCACCTACCTACCTCCCTTCACTATGAAAGCAGTAGAGTTATGCCGACACTGCAGAACGGAGGGTAGGCTGAAGAGGCCAAAAAACAACCAGACATAGATTTAGGTGATTATATTTAATGATATTATTACAAGACCAGATTACTGAACGCTTTTAACATTTTACATTGCAGATCAGGTATGTATCGCATATGGCATGCTGACTTCCATCTGCCTAACTGTTTAATAATATGCACCGGAACATTATGTTTGGATGCCGCCGAGGCTGCTCCAATACGAAAAGAGTGCCCTGTTATTGCGCTGGGAACAACCCGTACATCGCTTAGTAATATCTGAATGAATCTCATAAAATTCTGGCTACTCAAAGGTGCCGCCCCGAGCAACAACAGGGGAGAATCGCCAGGGGAAACCCCCGGAAAAGCAACCATTCCTGTAAGACCTTCACAGGACACCCCCTTTTATTAGTGGGGAAATACCTAACTCCCACTTGTTGTCCCACTTCTTTGAAGAGGCTAAGGTAAGAGTGTAACAGGAACCATCCCATGTCAACTGATTCTCCCTTAAATAGTACCTACAATTAGCGGCACAAGTGAATTTGCCCGGTCTCAGAAAACTGTAAAAGGCTAGGTACATAGCTGTCTTGATCAATAAGAAAACATATTTGCCGAATAAGTTCCTCAGTAGTTTTTCAGACAGTGACCTGAACATAGCTCCTGTGAACAGCTGACGAGAAGGACGACCCACCACGGCCCCCTTCTGTATACCCTTCAATAGCATCCTTATCTGATGTGCTGAGAACAATGAGGGACGATCAGGGTGCAGCATATATAAATGATGTTGTATCCCAGCTAGGTACAACTTAATCGTGCTGTATGCCAACTTACGGTGAGCGTGGCAAAATGCGGCAAAAGCCAATAGGTGAGCTATGTCATCCACCCCTGCTGGTGAATAAGACCTTTTGAAGTTGTTTAATAACCTCCAGGCCATCCTGTAAGTCTTCCGAGTATTACTGGACAGGGCTTTGGACATGAGAGACCTGGCGGTAGCGATGTGAGTTCCTAATTCATCACTAACTGTTCGAGTCGGGGGGCGGGCGACTGTATCCAGTCCGCCTGTGGGCAAACCTGGAAAAAGAGTGACAAGTTACGCCTAGACATTGCATCCGCCGCCACGTTATTATGCCCCCTAATATGTTCACACCTGATGTGAAAATTGTGTCGTAGGGATAGCCAGACCAGCCTCCTGACAAAAGACATAATCTGCCTGGAGTCTGATCTACCTTTTCTAGGAATTTCTACTAATGCCTCGTTATCCATGAGAAAAAGAACCGTCTGGTTTTCCCACAGTCAACCCCAAACGTGGGCCGCGCCCACTAAGGGGTAGATCTTCTCAAACAAGGGGGAACACCCGGCAACTGAATAATCTCTGGTGGCCACAGATCAGCAAACCAGTGGGTGCCATAGATAGCTGCAAAACCCACAGTGGATGATGCATCCGTATGGACCACCAGGGAATCATTAGATACTGTCGGAATAAACAATGAGACACCATTCCAATGAGCCAAGAACTTATCCCACATAAGCAGATCGGCCGTAGCTTCTTGGTCTAAATGCACCGGACTATCCTGACCTAGAGTGTGAGGGAGCAAATTCAAAAGTCTGGAGATAAATGACCATGCCTTGGGGTATAATACTCATGGTGAAGTTGAGCATGCCCAGAAGGGACTGGAGGTCTGTTCTGGTGGTAACTCTGACTTGAGCTACTCTGTGCACCAATTCTTTGACCCTCAGTAGCTTATCTTGAGGGAGACTAGCTTCTATTTTAAAGAGGACCTTTCACCAGAATAAAACATCTAAACTAACTATACAGACATGCCTAACTATGAAGATACCGGAGGCTATAACGGGAGAACAGAGTGGCGCCCAGGTATAACAGTAAGTGCAGGGGGATCCCTGGGCGCCGCTCTACATGTCTGCATAGTTAGTTTAGATGTTTTATTCTGGTGAAAGGTCCTCTTTAACTGTGTCCAGACATATTCCCAGGAACGTGATTGCGGTATTGGGACCCTCCACCTTGTGTGGGGCTGTCGGAACTCTAAGGTCTGCAAATACTGACTGTAATACCTGCAGATCCTGAGGTGCTTGTGTCAGAGGTTCGATCAACAAAAAGTCATCCATATAATGGATAACGTGATTAACACGAAATAAATCCTGTAAAATCTAATGTAATGCCTGGGCGAATTGATTGAAAATCCAAGGGCTAGACTTTGATCCGAACGTCAATTTGTTTGCAAAGTAATATTGACCTAACCACTTCAGACCATGCCATTGCCACAATTCAGGTTGAAATGGGAGTAACTTAAAAGCGTCCGTAATGTCCGCTTTGGATAACCAGGTCCCCCTACCTAACGTCAGTATCAACTGAATGGCTTCATCAACTGAAGCATATTTCATGGCAAATTCCTCAGACGGGATTAAGGAATTAAGGCTGGGAATGGGTAAAGAATGTGGGGCTGACAAATCATAAATTAATCTCTTTTTATTATTGAATTTCCCGGAGACCTGAACCTCCAACATCTGAAGGGGGAGTGCTTCAATGGACCAATCAGATACCCCTTGTCCAATTCAGCCTGAATGAGCTGCGATATGGCCACGGGGTCTCTGGAAGCTGACTGCAAATTCTTACACTCATGGGTGGACTGTGGAAGTGCCACCAGACCTGTATGAAAACCCTTGGTCAAGCCGTTAACCAAGAATTGGACCCAATGAGGATCAGGGTGAGTTTCCAGCAATAAACTAAACAAATCAACATTCACCACGCCTAGTCATGCTGCATCCTAATTTTTGAGCGTACAAGCCACGTGAGGATGTGCACTGAAACAAATAAATGCAATAGGCGACACTGACTATAATGACATGCAGAATAGTTAAAGTTTTTGAAAATTTGGGATTTCCCCAAATACTTGATAGGCCATCCCAATTTGTTGAAAATTCAGCTATACTAAGCTTCCTATTTAACCTCAAGTCTTTAGATTTCAAAATTACCGATACTTCACTGCAAACTATGGATATATAATCAGGTGCCTCATGGGCTGCTATCAACAGTGAAGCGAGATTTACATCTTTGCCTTCAATTATGTCCTGCCGTATGTTGGCAGGGATAAAATGAGATGGAGCAATTGAAGGAGTCGGACCTGACCCACCAGAACACTAGCCTGAGGGCTGGGTGATCCTGCCCGACTCTGACCAATCAGACGAGATGCTGTAGAAGTTCGACATAGATGTTGCCATGGAATTAATGGCTGCGTGCATTTGGGTGAGGGAGGTCTAAATGGTATCCGTGGGTACCCCCATCTGGCCTAAACCATCCCCCTCTGATGACAGCCAGCGAAACAGTTCCTGCTTCCTAGCAGAGGCTGGGAATGGTATTCCTCTTCGGGCAAGTTCTGCTGTCAACTTGAGTACAGTCCAAGATCTTAAAGACGGCCTTAGATCTCCTCCTGAAAGCGACATGACACTCCCGTGAGACGATAAGTTATCACCCACGAGGGACTCTTGAGACATGTTCCTAAATAAAAAATATGACATGATTAACACCACATGGCTGTAGACAAGACAGTCGTAATAATGCCTGAAGTCGTGACAGTAACCAACGTGACTATAAATGAGGCGGAGTTGCTGACATGCAGAAATCTTGGCGTCCTATGACGTGCTAGAGCCCGCTGTGTATATCCCTATCAAACCCTTAACAGGAAAAGAAAAAGAAAACATATTTTTTTCTTTTACCGCCACCATTGCCCAGTGTATGTGGAACGTGCCCTAATCTACCGCCACATTAGACCATGCCTGACTGCTGGAAGAAATTACGTAGCTAATGGAGGAAGAACAGAGTATTAGAAGTTGAACCTTGCCCCTCGTGACCATGACCCCTCTATGCCCCCTCAAAAGCTTACATTCCCCTGTTGCGAAGATGGTGCTTAAGTTTGTGTTGTAGCTACTGAAGTTGGACCCAATCCAGAACTTGTAGTAACACAGAACCTATAGGGGAAACAATATACAAACAGCATGCTGATTATTCAAAATACAGATGACCCCCTGGGCCACATGAAAACACTACTACTTTTAGGAGCCGCAAGCTGGACGCAGCGCACAATAATGCGACCCCCTTTTGACCGCTTCATAGCCCCCTATGTCGAATTTGCAGCCGTTACATGGTTAATACTGAATAGAGCATTGTTCAGCATGCAGTACCAACAGATGGAGATTTGTGGCCAACAGATGGAGCGCTTGCGCCAGGCAAAATTAGACCGACAATTCCAGCAGACGCCTCCGAAGCCTGCTGTCCACCTGGTTGGTAAGCAAAGCCACAATACTACACCACGCTGATGAGACCGGAAGTGAGGTGAACAAGCTGTCCCGCAAAACGAGCTGTCTGCAACCTGCAAATGCCGCAGCGAGTTTAAATAATGCTAGCCCCGCCTCCCCTTGCACAAATGCGGCAAGATACTCTTGCCTACAGCTTCTTTTTTGGGGGATATTATTTTAATTTTAATATAATTCTTTTATTATACAGTATGTTAGACAGACAGGTGACAGGCCCTTCAAAGGGAACGGGCAGTGGTCAAAATGTTTCTGTTGCAGGGAGCAGAAGAAAGAAGGGGTCGCAGCAGAAGTCACAGCGAGAGGCCATGTCTTGACCAGCAACCCAGCGGTGCTTGAATGGTGGACTCGGTCTTCGACTTTGTCGCAAGTGACATCATACACCCCCAGCCAAGAGTCGGTGGGTTCCTCTGACATGAAACTTAGTTGGCATGACCCGGGATCAGGCCCTATGCCCCCACCTGTCCTGAACCTTCCTCTGTCATTTTCAGTTCCCTCAGCGCGACAAGTATTATATGCCGTAGGCTCGGCTCCACTTTTAAGCGAGGAAGAGCTACTAGAGAACAGTCAGCAGCTACTGCCCAACCAAGATCTGGAGGAGACATCCGCCGCTTCCTCCGGTAGGAGGGCAATTGGTGATTATGAGAGTTGCGTGGGAGCAGGTGTTCCGAGCGGTCAGGCTCCAGGCCCTGATACCGTTGAGGGGAACATCAGTGTCATTTAGACAGTAGTGGGTGATGATGATGATGTAGCCGATTGCACTTGGGAGCTGGGTGAAGAAGGGGCTTCATCATCATCATCAGGAGAAGAGGGTGGCAGCTTGCGCGTAAGGCAATGGCTGAGCCCCAAGGAAAACTCGCCTGTCCACCCAAAATGTGGAGAAACTGACCTTTGTGAAGATTAATTAGGCGTGGATCAGACAGGATTTTCAAACACCTGTGCCTGATGTATCAGACTAGATCATCCATGGTGCCACATCAAAACTTTGACAAAAGAGACCTGTTTCTTCTGGCTACCTGCTTCAGCTACTATTCTGATGCTGCCATCCGCCTGATGCCACACCTGCTTCCAGGTGGTCCTACTGCTACCCACCATCTTCAGCTGGTACTGGTATTGCCCCCCATCTCCCCACTTTGTCACTGGGCCACTCTGTGGTCTCCTCATGCTGCTGCCACCTCACCACACTGTGGTCTCCTCATGCTGCTGCTACCTCAACGCTATGTCACTGGGCCACTCTGTGGTCTTATCATGCTGCTATCACTCTGTGGTCCCCTTATGCTGCTGACACATAACAACTCTGTGGTCTGCTCATGTTGCTGCTACCTCAACACTATGCCACTGGGCAACTCCGTGATCTCCTCATGCTGCTGTCATTTCACCACTCTGTAGTCTCCTCATGCTGCTGCCACCTCAACACTATGTCACTGGGCCACTTTGTGGTCTCCTCATGCTACTGCCACTTCACCACTCTGTGGTCTCCTCATGCTGCTGCCACTTCACCACTCTGTGGTCTCTTTATGCTGCTGCCACCTCAACACTATGTTCCATTTAGTATGTGTTGCACAATTGACAACGCAGTTCAGTGCACATCTTGCATGATGTATGCAGTCCTGGAACTGCCGTTCAAGGGTGTATATCTTTGTTCAAGATGTGAGAAAATTACACGTTTGGAATCGCAAATCAAGTCTCTAAATGGGCAAGTTGCAACACTGAGAGGCATTGACAATTTGCAAAAGAGTTTTCTTCTCACCGAGCAAGCACTCTTTGGGGTAGATGAAGGGGAGGGTGACAGAGAGGAGGCTGAGGAAAGTGATGTAGCTAGCTGGGTAACAGTTAAAAAGCAGGGTAGAGGGAAGAGTGCCAGGGAGGCTAGCCCTGATCTAACACACCCCAACAAGTTTGCACGTTTGGCAGATGAGGGGGATGTCAGTCCAGGGACGGCACTGCTGCAGCCGGACACTTCCTCTGCCAGTCAAGGGAATGTCAGCTCCAGTAAGCAGGGAACCAGGAGAGCAGGGCAGGCCAGACAGGTGCTGGTAGTGGGAGACTCCAATATTAGGGGAACAGATAGGGAAATCTGTCACAAAGACCGTCATTGCCGAACAGTGTGCTGTCTTCCTGGCGCTAGAGTTCGACACATCGCGGATCGGGTTGACAGATTACTGGGAGGGGCTGGAGAAGATCCAGCGGTCATGGTCCATATCGGAACCAAAGACAAAGTTAGAGGTAGGTGGAGAGTCCTTAAAAATGATTTCAGGGATTTAGGTCAAAAGCTTAGGGCAAGGACCTTAAAGGTAGTATCTTTTGAAATACTGCCTGTACCACGAGCCACACAAAAAAGGCAGCGGGAGATTAGGGGGATTAACAAGTGGCTCAAGAACTGGTGTAGGAAGGAGGGGTTTGGATTCCTGGAGAACTGGGCCGACTTCTCTATCGGCTACAGGCTCTATCGTAGGGACGGGCTGCACCTCAATGGGGAAGGGGCAGCTGTGCTGGGGAGAAAGATGGCTAGAAGGTTGGAGGAGTGTTTAAACTAGGGACTGGGGGGGGGAATTACATTATAGGAGGGGAAGATAGGGCAGATAGAGACCGGGGGCAATGTAGTGGGACTGGGGGAGGAATGGAAGGAGGGACTAGAACAGTTCAGAAGGAAAGGTGTAGGGTAAAAAATATGCATAAACCTCTCAAATGTATGTATACTAATGCCAGAAGCCTGACTAATAAAACTGGGCAGCTGGAATTAGTGATGTGTGAGGAGAACTATGACATAGTGGGAATAACTGAGACATGGCTGGATGATAGCTATGACTGGGCAGTTAATGTACAAGGTTACAGTCTGTTTAGAAAGGATCGTCAAATCCGGAGAGGAGGAGGGGTTTGCCTTTATGTAAAGTCTTGTCTAAAGCCCACACTCTGTGAAGATATAAGTGAGGTACATGAACACGTGGAGTCACTGTCGGTAGAGATACATGGAGCTAAAAACAACAATAAATTGCTAATAGGAGTTTACTATTAACCACCTAATATACCAGATTCCACAGAAAATCTACTACTAAACGAGATAGATGAGGCGGCAAATCATAATGAGGTGGTTATTATGGGGGACTTCAACTACCCAGATATAGACTGGGAAACTGAAACTTGTATATCTCATACGGGAAACAGGTTCTTGGCAATAACCAGACAATTACCTCTCCCAACTGGTTCAGGACCCGACTAGATGGGACGGCCATACTGGACTTAGTATTAACCAATAGGCCTGACAGAACAACAGACGTGCAGGTTGGGGGACACCTGGGAAATAGTGACCATAAAGTAATAACCTTACAATTAGCATTCAAAAGAGCGTTTCTACAGGGAGGAACAAAAATACCAAACTTCAAAAAAGCTAAATTTAGCTAACTAAGAGAGGCCATAGGCCGAACTAACTGGGACAAAGTCCTCAAAAATAAAAAATACAGCCACAAAATGGGATATCTTTAAAAACATCCTAAAATCTCATTGTGAGAGGTACATACCGTATGGGAATTAAAGGTTAAGGAACAAAAAGAAACCAATGTGGATAAATAGAACTGTAAAGAAAGCAATAAATGACAAAAAGAAAGCATGTAAATCACTAAAACAGGAGGGTAGCACGGAAGCACTGAAAAACTATAAGGAAAAAAATAGAACATGTAAAAAACAAATAAAAGCGGCCAAACTAGAGACCAAGAGATTAATTGCCAAAGAGAGTAAAACTAACCCTAAAATGTTCTTAAATTATATAAATGTTAAAAGGTATAAATCTGAAGGTGTCGGCCCTTTAAAGAGTAATGAGGCGGGAATCGCAGAGAGCGACGAGGAGAAAGCAAAGCTGTTAAATATTTTTTTTTCTCCAATGTATTCACTGAGGAAAATAAACTGTCAGATGACATGCAAAATGTAAAAATAAATTCCCCATTAAAAGTGTCCTGTCTGACCCAGGAAGAAGTACATCAGCAACTTAAAAAGATTAAAATAGACAAATCGCCAGGACCAGATGGCATACAAGTAATGTCATAGCCAGACCCTTATTTCTGATATTTGCAGACTCTATACTGACAGGGAATGTCCCACAGGATTGGCGCATGGCAAATGTGGTGCCAATATTAAAAAAGGGTCCAAAAACAGAGCCTGGAAACTATAGGCCGGTAAGTTTAACATCTGTTGTGGGTAAACTGTTTGAAGGTTTTCTGAGAGATGCTATCTTAGAGCATCTCAACGGAAATAAGCAAATAACGCCATATCAGCATGGCTTCGTGAGGGATCGATCATGCCAAACTAATTTAATCAGTTTCTATGAGGAGGTAAGTTCTAGACTTGACAGCGGTGAATCAATGGATGTCGTATATCTGGACTTCTCCAAAGCATTTGACACTGTACCATATAAAAGGTTAGTATATAAAATGAGAATGCTCGGACTGGGAGAAAACGTCTGTATGTGGGTAAGTAACTAGCTCAAAGATAGAAAACAAAGGGTGGTTATTAACGGTACACACTCAGATTGGGTCACTGTCACTAGTGGGGTACCTCAGGGGTCAGTATTGGGCCCTATTCTCTTCAATATATTTATTAATGATCTTGTAGAAGGCTATCATAGTAAAGTATCAATTTTCGCAGATGACACTAAACTGTGTAAAGTAATTTACACTGATGAGGACAGTATACTACTACAGAGGGATCTGGATAGATTGGAGGCTTGGGAAGATAAGTGGCAGATGAGGTTTAACACTGATAAATGTAAGGTTATGCACATAGGAAGGAATAATGCAAGTCACCCGTACATACTAAATGGTAAAACACTCGGTAACACTGACATGGAAAAGGATCTAGGAATTTTAATAAACAGCAAACTAAGCTGCAAAAACCAGTGTCAGGCAGCTGCTGCCAAGGCCAATAAGATAATGGGTTGCATCAGAAGGGGCATAGATTCCTGTGATAAGAACATAGTCCTACCACTTTACAAATCGCTAGTCAGACCACACATGGAGTACTGTGTACAGTTCTGGGCTCCTGTAAACAAGGCAGACATAGCAGAGCTGGAGAAAGTCCAGAGGAGGGCAACTAAAGTAATAACTGGAATGGGGCAACTACAGTACCCTGAAAGATTATCAAAATTAGGGTTATTCACTATAGAAAAAAGACGACTGAGGGGAGATCTAATTATTATGTATAAATATATCAGGGGTCAGTACAGAAATCTATCCCATCATCTATTTATCCCCAGGACTGTGACTGTGATGAGGGGACATCCTCTGCGTCTGGAGGAAAGAAGGTTTGTACACAAACATAGAAAATGATTCTTTACGGTAAGAGCAGTGAGACTACAAAACACAGAAAACATGCAAAGACTCCATTCACATGTCATCTCTGTGTTGGATCCACTCCTGTTTCTTTTTTGCTTTAGCAATAGTGATTAATTACTGACCAAATTCTGACCGAGTGAAGGCAGATGCTCCACAGACAGGATCTGTTTTTTGGGGGTTATTGTTCTGACGGATCAGAGAAAGGGCAAAATAATCGGTGACGTCAACACAAACTTACTGCTGACACCCTTTCCACTCTGTCGGGGGGCTCTACTTGTATAAGCGTTTAATAGAACAGGTTCTGTAGACATCTTTGTGGAATCAGCTGACGACGGTGTAAAAGGAAGGCACTTCTTCTTGGAGCTAACATCGACCTGTAAGGCTGAGTTCACACTTGAGTTATTTGGTCAGTTTTGGCCCCAAATAAGTGAAGTGTGCAGTGATTCTAAGAGTGAAGCCTGTCATGTGCATGTCATACTGACTCACAGTATCGTTTCACTACCACAGCAGACTCCCTATGCGTGTTACTGCAAGGCACAGTGTTCTACACCACTATACAGTCTCTCTCCACCCTGGAAATAGCTGTTTTTTAACACGTTTCGCCACAAATAAATTAGTATCAAATCTTTTCTGAAAATTCGGTGAACCGACCTAATCAAATTTTAAAAAAATTCGCTCATCTCTATTCACAGTAACAGATCTGACTGGAACTCACTTGTGATGTCATAGTAGCAGATGTGACTGGCTCTTACTTGTGATGTCATGGTAGCAGACCTAACTAAAACTCTTGTGATGTCACAGTAGCCGACCTGAATGGAACTCAATTTTGATGTCATAGTAGCAGACCTGACTAAAACTCTCTTGTGCTGTCATAGTAGCAAACCTGACTGGAATTCATTTGTGATATCATACTAACAGACCTGACTGGACCTTATTAAAATTCACTCGCAATGTCATAGTAGCAGACCAGAATAGAACTCAGACATGATGTCACAGTATCAGACCTAACTAAAACTCTCTTGTGATGTCACAGTAGCAGACCTGACTATAAGGCTATAGTGATGTCATAGTAACAGACCTGACTGTATCTAACTTGTGATGTAGTAGTAGCAGACCTGACTGGAACTCACTTCTGGTGTCACAGTAGCAGACCTTACTGGAACTCACTTATGACGTCATAGTAAAAAAAAACTGACTCAAACTCACTTGTGATGTTACAGAAACAGATCTGACTGGAACTCAATTGTGATGTCATAGTAGCAGACCTGACTAAAAGTCTTGTGATGTTATAGTAGCAGACCTGAATGGAACTTACTTGTGAATTTTAAAGAAGACCGAGGGCTGGGCCCACAGGTACAGGGGGTACACGATGCCACACAGACAATGGTTCTTTCCCAGCAGTTGAGTTTACTGAACAAGAAGATGAGAATATATAAAACAGATTGGTAACAGAGAATAAACCAACAGTCAATGTAACACTGTCTAACAATAAACCAGTAAATGTGATGTTTTCCCCAAAGTCTATTAAACAGCCTAGCTGCACTTGTATGTTACTGGGCGAATTCCTCATTGGGGTGCACCCTAAGTATTGCGCAATACTATTTGTAATCCACAGGGAAATGATGTCTGTCTCTTGTAACTTTAATCCTTACTCCAGCTCCCAGCATATAACACCCTATGAGCAGAAAGAGAAATAGGAAGGTGTCAGCGGATGAGTCCCTTAGGGCTATGCATTAGCTTGCAGCCTGTACACCACAATGTAACTGTACTTGGAATGTTATTGTATGTCCAAATGCCACTTCAACAGTGTGGTGCAATGTGACGTGGCAAAGCCGCACTTACAGTTCCTTGAGCAGGTTCTTGGTGCTTTTTCTTATTTCCTGGTCTACTTCAGAACTGGATCCTACAGACACGACACTCCTGGGATCGTCGCTGCAAACCTCCCCTTCGTACTGTCGCCTGTCTCCACCGTCAGCCGGTCCATTCCTTTCCAGATTCAGCAGAGATTATCTCTTCTGGTTTAGAGCAGCACCAAGCACAGCATCCGTCTGCTCACTTCCTGCTTCTAGAGGAACCTCCTCCCCTTACACAGGGAGAGTGGGATGCAATAAGTCATTTGCTAAGTGCAGTGTCAAACCTGCATATTCAGTTTGCTATCACACTTGTGAGGGTCCAAACCAGCCCATAAATTAGCTATTTTCCAACTTTGCAAAATAAATAGGTTATTAGTATTCCTCTGATAGGCAGCTCCAATGTAGGCTTTTTTAATCTTAACCTTTGCTGCCATCAACTGACCAAAGTGAGATGTTGCAGTACTTATGCAATTTACAACATAGCAGAGTAATACATTTAAGGTCACTTGCCCCACATCCTTACTATTTCACAGTAGCAGACCTGACTGGATCTCTCGTGAAGCTACAGTAAAAGACCTGACTAAAACTCACTTGTGATATCATAGTAGCAAATCTGACTGGAACTCACTTGTGATGTCACAGTAACAGATCTGACTGGAACTCACTTGTGATGTCACAGTAACAGATCTGACTGGAACTCACTTGTGATGTCACAGTAGCAAATCTGACTGGAACTCACTTGTGATGTCACAGTAACAGATCTGACTGGAACTCACTTGTGATGTAAGTGCCACGGCCTATGGTGTGTGCTGTGACACTGTTGCTACACTTGTGGTTGCCCACGGCAACGTGTTGCTGTGTGTGCATTCGGTGGCAGTGTCTCGGCCTTCTGGGTGATTGCCGTTACATGGTTGCCACGCATGTTGTTGCCTGCGGCAACGTGTAGCTTTCTATACTTGTGTGTGCACTTCCCCTTTAAGTGGCTTCCTTCTCTTGTTTGGTGTTGGAAGAGTTAACTCCCTTCATAGTGTTTTGTTAACACTGGGTTTATGTGTGTGCGGGTGTGGCTGCTTGGGCTATTTAGCCTCTGCTGGATGCCTGAAGCTCTGGGTTCCTCCAGCCTTGGTGTATGCTGTAGGTGCACGGGTCTTGGCATATTCCATCTGTCCAGTGAGGGCCACCCTTGTGGTCATAGATGTTTTTATGGTGTCTCACGTTTATTGCAGCTGTGGGTGTCCTGGGTTCCTGTGTGGTTGTGGTGTGTGCTGTGTCCTTTTAATGTTGGTGAGGACACCAGCACTTGTGCACGGGTTCCAGTCAGTGTGTCTGTGGCAGGTAAGTGTGTTACTAGTCTCGCTTACCTGCCATCTCTTTAGCTGTATGTGTTCCCTTCTCGCTGCAGCCTGGCCTCAGATAGAGACTCCTGTTCCTCCATGACTAGAATGAACAGGTTGTCTCTCCCCTGCTCCTAAGTGAGGGATTACCAGGGCGACTTAGGGTTTCTAGGAATCCTGAGTATGAGTCGTCCTACCATCGGGGTCCGCTCATACAGTGAGAAGTCCTGCTCCCTTATTACTCCTTTTGGTCAGGCTGATCCCCTTTACCCTTTGACACCACACGGTGGGGGGTTTCCCCCACTCCCCGTCGTGACAGTATAACCACAAAGGCTCCTTGCTTGGTGCCTTTGGAAGAGGGCCCAGCATGTGTCGCCTGCCATTTTCTGGCGCACATGCTTATCCTCCGGAGGGAGGATGTGATGTCACAGTAGCAGACTTGACTTGAACTCACTCGTGATGTCACTGTAACAGACCTGACTGGAACTCACTTGTGATGTCATAGTAGCAGACCTGAATGGAACTCACTCGTGATGTCACAGTAGCAGACCTGACTTGAACTCGCTTGTGATGTCACAGTAACAGACCTGACTGGAACTCACTTGTGATGTCACAGTACTAGACCTGATTGGAACTCACTTATAATGTCACAGTAGCAGACCTGACTAAAACACTCCTGTGATGTTATAGTAGCAGACCTGACTAAAACTTGCTTGTGATGTCACAGTAGCAGACCTGACTAAAACTCTGTTGTGATGTCACAGTAGCAGACCTCACTAAAACCCTGTTGTGATGTCACAGCAGCAGCCCTGACTAAAATGCTCTTGTGATGTCACAGTAGCAGACTTGAATGGTACTCACATGTGATGTCACAGTAGCAGACCTGACTGGAACTCACTTGTGATGTCACAGTAGCAGACATGACTAAAACATTCTTGTGATGTCACAGTAGCAGACCAGACTAAAACTATTGTTATGTCATAGTAGCAGACCTGACTGGAACTCACTTGTGATGTCACAGTAGTAGACTTGACTTGATCTCACTCATGATGTCACAGCAGAAGACCTGACTGGAACTCACTTGTGATGTAAGGCTACTTTCACACTTGCGTTCGGGGCTCCGCTTGTGAGTTCCGTTTAAAGGCTCTCACAAGCGGCCCCGAACGCATCCGTCCAGCCCTAATGCATTCTGAGTGAATGCGGATCCGCTCAGAATGCATCAGTCTGGCAGCGTTTGGGCTCCGCTCCGCTCAGCAGGCGGACACCTGCTTGCAGCGTTCGGGTGTCCGCCTGGCCGCGCGGAGGCAAACAATAGAAGTCAATGGGGGCGGATCCGTTTGAATTTGACACAATATGGCTCAATTTTCAAACGGATCCGTCCCCCATTGACTTTCAATGTAAAGTCTGGACGGATCCGTCTGCGGCTACTTTCACACTTAGAATTTTTTTTACAATATAATGCAGACGGATCCGTTCTGAACGGATCCATCGTCTGCATTATATGAGCGGATCCATCTCAGACGGATCCGCTCTGAACGCAAGTGTGAAAGTAGCCTTACAGTAGCAGACTTGACTTGAACTCACTCGTGATGACACTGTAGCAGACCTGATTGGAATTCACTTGTGATGTCATAGTAGCAGACCTGAATGGAACTCACTTGTGATGTCACAGTAGCAGACCTGACTTGAACTCACTTGTGATATCAGTAGCAGACCTGAATGGAACTCACTCATATCACTGTAGCAGACCTTACTGGAACTCACTTTGTGATGTCACAGTAGCAGACCTGAATGGAACTCACTCATATCACAGTAGCAGACTTGACTGGAACTCATTTGTGATGTCACAGAAACAGACCTGACTGGAACTCACTTTCATTGTCACATTGGCACATTTTACAACTCCTTAGTTATATCCGGTTTCTGAACATTTACTAAACCGCCAAGTAAATGGGATGGATTGTGCGGTGGTTTCCCTTGGTGTGGTCAAAGCTTTTGACTGTTTTAAGGCTGTCTATTATCTCCACTTTTTTGTTTGCAGTTATGATGGAGCCTTTTGCAGCTTATATCCGCTCAAGACCAGACATTGAGGGTTTTAGATACGGATCCTTTAGATGATGTGTTACTCCTATTGTTACTCTAAATGTTGAATATTCATTTCCAAAGTTGTAAGAGGTCATTTTAATTTTCGGTAAATTTTTAAGAGTGAAAGTAAATTGGAAAAAAAAATGCTTTTCTTGCTGTAGATAGGGAAACATCTTTTACCTTTGGAGATAAATTGATTGATACTGCAACTTACTTTAAGTATTTAAAGAGAACCTGTCACCTGGATTTTGTGTATAGAGCAGAGGACATGGGTTGCTAGATGGCTGCTAGCACATCCGCAGTCCCCAGTCCCCATAGCTCTGTGTGCTTTTATTGTGTAAAAAAAACCGATTTGATACATATGCAAATTAACCTGAGATGAGTCCTGTCCCTGAGATGAGTCAGGGACAGGACACATCTTAGGTTAATTTGCATATCTGGAATGCACAACCTTTGAGGTATTTATGTACAGTTAGTGTCACACCTGTGACAGGTTTTAGAAGATTTGAAAGATTATCTGCCTCTTTTGGTTTCACTTTGTCTGTGTGTTGCTGGTATGTCCACACCTCCTCAGGTGTGGATCATGTGACTTTTACCTATCCCTATTTAGTTTGACTTTACCCATCACTCCTTGCTCTGAATAGCTTCATTTGGTTTTGGAGGAGCTGGAGTGTGGTTCTTGTTGAAGTCCTGTTCGTCCATCATCCTCAGAAGTTGTGTTCCGCTTGTTGTGTTTTGTATCCCCCCCCCCCCCCCCCCGGTTGTTTACTAGGCCTCAGCGAGACGCTGGTTCCTTCACCAGGGAAGGAACAGGTTGTCTCTGGCCTGTCATTACCTTTAGGGCATCCGAGGGTCACTAGGGTTTTCTAGGTTCCTGTGTATGGGCATCTCTACCATCGAGAGGTGCCCATACGGATAGGAGTTAGGGCCAGGAGCAGGGTTTTATAGGTGGGGACCCTTTTCCTTCCCTAGCGGTGAGGCCTAGTGTCTTTCCCCTTCCTTCTTGTTGTCTTTTGGTGTTCTCCCCTACTACATCTGTGACATTATCCAGAGCCAATACCGCCATTTTTGTTCTGATCTGTGCAGCTATGAATACTATGTCTGCACTAGTCGAACAGCTGCAGAATCTGACTTTGGAGGTAGCAGACCTCCGTGTGATGCTCTTGCAGATTCATAGTCCACAGGCAGCTGGTTCCAGTGGTGGGTCCCAGGCCTGCCCTGAACTGAAGATGGCTCTCCCTGACAGGTTTTCCGGAGGTAGTGACAATTTCATCTGGTTCAGGGAGTCATGTAAATTATACTTTAGGCTGCGTCCATACTCTTCTGGGGATGAGTGTCAACGTGTGGGTATGATTATTTCATTGCTTAACCGCCTCCGGACCGCCTAACGCAGGATTGCGTTCTGGTGGCGGTCAATCTGTTCCTCCTTGCCGCACGTCATCTCGTGAGACGCGAGATTTCCTGTGAACGCGCGCACACAGGAGCGCGCGTTTACAGGATCGGGAGGTAAACGAGTGGATCTAAAGCCTGCCAGCGGCGATCATTCGCTGGCAGGCTTTAGATGCAATTTTTTTTTTTAACCCTTGAAAGGTATATCAGACGCTGTTTTGTTAACAGCGTCTGATATACCTGCTACCTGGTCCTCTGGTGGTTCCTTTTGCTTGGATTGACCACCAGAGGACACAGGCAGCTCTGTAAGTAGCAACAAACACCACTACACCCCCCACCCCCTGTCACTTATTAACCCCTTATTAACCCCTGATCACCCCCCTGTCATTGATCACCCCCCTGTAAGGCTCCATTCAGACGTCCATATGTGTTTTACGGATCCACGGATACGCAAAACACATACGGACGTCTGTATGGAGCCTTACAGGGGGGTGATCAATGACAGGGGGTGATAACCCCATATAGACTCCCTGATCACCCCTTGTCATTGATCACCCCCCTGTAAGGCTCCATTTAGACGTCCGTTTGTGATGTTTCTGTGACATCACAAATGAGTTCCAGTCAAGTCTGCTACTGTGACATCACAAGTGAGTTTCAGTCAGGTCTACTACAGTGATATCATGAGTGAGTTCAATTCAGGTCTGCTACAGTAGAACAATCCTGCTCTCCGTAGCCAATTCTGTCAGGGTCTCTCTAAGAGACTGCAGGATGCGTTGGCTTTTCATGAAAATCCTGAGTCATTGGAAGCAGCTATGTCCCTTGCTGTACGTCTTGATAGATGCCTGAGGGAGAGATCTAGGGGTCCTCACCTTCAGGACGTACTGTCGAATAAGGGTACTGCTTCCTTGGACACTTATGGTGGAAAGACACTGGTAGTTACACCTTGCGAGGAGCCTATGCAGTTAGTAGGAGCTACTCCTGGAACTACTGGCAAAAGTTTGGGTCATGTGAAAGGAGTCTGTTTTTGTTGTGGCAAGAAGGGATATTTTGTGAATATTTGTCCGTACTTGCAGCATCAAGGTGTAAACATTTAATCCCTAAATTACTATTAGTGGTCTGAGTGGGGAGCAAGAAAACCTACTTTAGTTTTTACTGGTAGTACCCGTTTTTTCCTGTCTGCCGAGGTGGCGCTAGAGTCCAAAACTGTGAAAATCGGAGCATTTATCGACAGTGGGGCAGGAGTTAACTTGATTGATGGACAGTTTGAACGAATTCACAGGTTGACTACCAATGCATTAGAGAAAAGTATTTCTGTCTTTGCAATTGACTCAGCACCTCTCACCCAAAAATGCCTGTCGGAGGTAGTGAATGACATTCATTTAAGAATTGGTGATTTCCATCAGGAATCTATCTCCTGTTATGTGTTGGGGGGGTCTACCTGCTCCGTTGGTGTTGGGCTTACCATGGTTAAGCAAACATAACCCTAACATCGAATGGCAAGCGAGACAGATTCTCGATTGGAGCGATTTTTGCATGGACAACTGTCTTAATGCATCGTTCTCTATGGTTACCACTAAAAATGTACCCTCGTTAATTTCTGAATTTTCTGATGTGTTCTCTGAGAGTGGTAATCAGGAGTTGCCTCCGCACCGGGAGTATGACTGTCCCGTCAATTTATTCCTGGAGATAAATTACCCAAATCTCGGTTGTATAATCTTTCGGAACCCAATAGAAAGGCCATGCGAGAGTATATTACCGAGAGTTTGGCAAAGGGACATATTAGACCATCCAAGTCCCCAGCAGAGAATCAGGAAGAGTGGTCTTCATTTTTGTTGTTAGCTGAGTTCACTATAAATAACCATAGACAGGAATCCACTGATAAGTCGCCATTTACTGTACTGTATGAATGCAAAGCCCTTTGCCTCTGTTCTGGGACAAGTGCTGATATTCGCCTGTGCGCTAATAAAATCGCCTTACAAAGATTCGCGCCTCAATCACTTTCTAGGCAATGTGAGTAAGATCTGAGCTTTTGGACTTTTGTGAATCAATCGAGATACAGTGGGGGGTGATGACAGTAGTTGACAGAGTACAGATCAATGTAATCTGTAAGGTGGAGACTAAAATAAAAAATACGAATATTCGTAAATCGAATTTTACGAAGTTCGAAGTATTCGCGAATATGGTGCTATACTATATGAATGCACAGGCCTTTGCCTCTCTGTTCTGGGGACAAGTGTAGATATTCGCATGTGCGCTAATAAAATCGCCTTACGTAGATTCGCAACTCAATTCAATCACTAATGTATGAATGCAAAGCCCTTTGCCTCTGTTCTGGGACAAGTGCCGATATTCGCCTGTGCGCTAATAAAATCGCCTTACAAAGATTCGCGCCTCAATCACTTTCTAGGCAATGTGAGTAAGATCTGAGCTTTTGGACTTTTGGGAATCAATCGAGAAACAGTGGGGGGTGATGACAGTAGTTGACAGAGTACAAATCAATGTAATCTGTAAGGTGGAAACTAAAATAAAAAATACGAATATTCGTAAATCGAATTTTACGAAGTTCGAAATATTCGCGAATATGGTGCTATACTATATGAATGCACAGGCCTTTGCCTCTCTGTTCTGGGGACGTGTAGATATTCGCATGTGCGCTAATAAAATCGCCTTACGAAGATTCGCAACTCAATTCAATCACTAATGTATGATTCATACATTAGTGATTGAATTAAGTTGCGAATCTTCGTAAGGCGATTTTATTAGCGCACATGCGAATATCTACACTTGTCCCCAGAACAGAGAGGCAAAGGCCTGTGCATGTGCATTCATATAGTATAGCACCATATTCGCGAATACTTCGAACTTCGTAAAATTCGATTTACGAATATTCGTATTTTTTAGTTTAGTTTCCACCTTACAGATTACATTGATCTGTACTCTGTCAACTACAGTCATTACCCCCCACTGTATCTCGATTGATTCCCAAAAGTCCAAAAGCTCAGATCTTACTCACATTGCCTAGAAAGTGATTGAGGCGCGAATCTTTGTAAGGCGATTTTATTAGCGCACAGGCGAATATCGGCACTTGTCCCAGAACAGAGGCAAAGGGCTTTGCATTCTTACATTAGTGATTGAATTGAGTTGCGAATCTTCGTAAGGCGATTTCATTAGCGCACATGCGAATTTTGCATCTCATAATATGTATTATGCGATGCGAAAATTCGAATTATCGCATATGCGAAATAATAACGAATTCGAATATTCGCGAATATTTTACGAATATTCTTTCGAATATTCGCGAAATTTCGCGAATTCGAATATGGGACATGCCGCTCAACACTAATCCTGATAAGGTCCGTCCTAGGTGTCCAGAGGTCACCCGTAGAAAGGGAGTACTGTCACACCTGTGACAGGTCTTAGAAGGTCTGAAAGATTATCTGCACATTAGTGATCTGACAGCCTCTTTTTGTTTCACTTTGTGTGTTGCTGGTATGTCCACACCTCCTGTTCAGGTGTGGATCATGTGACCTTTACCTATCCCTATTTAGTCTGACTTTACCCATCACTCCTTGCTCTGGATAGCTTCATTTGGTTTTGGAAGAGCTGGGGTGGGGTTCTTGTTGAAGTCCTGTTTGTCCATCATCCTCAGAAGTTAAGTATTCCGCTTGTTGTGTTTTGTATTCCCCCCCCCCCCCCCCCCGGTTATTTACTAGGCCTCAGCGATACGCTGGTTTCTTCACCAGGGAAGGAACGGGTTGTATCTGACTTGTCATTACCTTTAGGGCATCCGAGGGTCACTAGGGTTTTCTAGGTTCCTGTGTATGGGCATCTCTACCATCGAGAGGTGCCAATACGGATGGGGGTTGGGGCCAGGTGCAGGGTTTTATAGGTGGTGACCCTTTTCCTTCCCTAGCAGTGAGGCCTAGTGTCTTTCCCCTTCCTTCTTGATGTCTTTTGGTGTTCTCCCCTACTACATCCTTAAGTGTTTTGCAGTCCGCAATTTGCGGATCCACAAAACACGGATACCGTGCCCTATGATAGAAATGCCTATTCTGGTCCGCCCTAGGACATGCTCTATCTTTTTTGCAGGGCCACGGAATAGAACTATGGATGCAGACAGCACACCGTGTACTGTCCGCATCTTTTGAAATGAAATGAATGGGTCCGCACCCGTTCTGCAAAATTGCCAAACGGATGCAGACCCAGAACTACGGATGTGTGAATGGAACCTAGGTCTGATGAATTCAGTCACACCTCCTATCTCAATCATTTTTCTTTTTTGTAAGTTGGATTTATCACTTAACACTATAGATGTTATCCAAGACTGTATGTGGTGCAACAAGTTAGAGATAGGGTTTAACAGGTTTTTTACCATTTTTCCCCATTATGGGGTTATATTTGGGATTACTTTAGAGATTTCTATTGTAAAATGTTTTGGTATAAAAAACTGTTATAATATATGTATCAGAGTATAGAGGATCAGGAAATGAAACTATTTGCACAGTGAAAATGTTGATATTTGGATGCAAGAGATTTTCTGTTTTTTTTAGGTATATCAAATGCTGTGTATGCCAAATTAAGGATTTTAAGGCAAAGTTTTCGGAATTTTTTAAACACTGTAAAGTGGGAGTACTTTCTAAATTGCAAAGGATATTGATTTTACAAAGACCGGAGGATAGGTGGATGAGTTACAGTAGATGGGAGACAGAAATAGATAATTTTTCTGTGGATAGATGGCGTAATGTATTGCTCCTGTTTCCAATAGTTTTAAATAATGATATGCACGATCTTCTCAGTTATATACACTGTATACGGCTTACTATCCACCTAAATTAATGTCATTTTTTGTACCTAATATGATGGATAAATGCCCGAGATGTGACGGTAGAGGAAGCCAGTTCAATATTGGGAAGAGATACACTATGTATAGCAAGATACCATTCAAGTACACTATGCTTATGTTATCTACTTGTGTGTGTTCAGTGTAGATCTCCAGATTTCAGGCTCCTGCAAGATTAAAGCAATTTTAGCTAAAGCTCTATTTTTAGCTAAGGCGGTTATCTTACTTAATTGGAAAAAAATACACTCCTCTGGTTGCTATATCATGGGCCCATCTTATTACAAAGGAAGCTATTTTGAAAAATATAATTTTTAAGATAAATAAAGGCTATGTATACCTTTGGGGGCAATTTTTTTATTATTGCATTTTCCTAATTTTTAGCTAAAAATTATTTTTAAATTGGTCTTTATTAAAAATAGAAAGTCCTTTTTTCTGTACAGATCTGTCACCTCAGGAGCTGATGGACTCCTTATCTCTGCTCTGTGACCTCTTAAAGGGCTTCTGTCACCCCACTAAAGTAATTTTTCTTTTTGGGGGCTAGTTAAATTCATTATACTGCGATATATGAAAATATAATGCTCTTACTTACTTTCCTTCAGCAGTTTCTTATAAAAACGAACTTTTATAATATGTAAATCAGGTCTCTACCAGCAAGTAGGGCGTCTACTTGCTGGTAGCCGCTGCAAAAAAACGCCCCCTCGTCGTGTTGATTGACAGGGCCAGCCGCGATCTCCTCCGGCCCTGTCAGCATTTCAAAAATCGCGCGCCTCTGTTCATTCGGTGCAGGCGCTCTGAGATGAGGAGGCTCGCCTCCTCAGAACTCCCTCAGTGCGCCTGCGCCGATGACATCACCGAAAGAGAAGACGTCATCGGCGCAGGCGCACTGAGGGAGTGCTGAGGAGGCGAGCCTCCTCATCTCAGAGCGCCTGCGCCGAATGAACACAGGCGCGCGATTTTTGAAATGCTGACAGGGCCGGCCGGAGGAGGAGATCGCGGCTGGCCCTGTCAATCAACACGACGAGGGAGCGGTTTTTTGCAGCGACTACCAGCAAGTAGACGCCCTACTTGCTGGTAGAGACCTGATTTACATATTATAAAAGTTTGTTTTTATAAGAAACTGCTGAAGGAAAGTATGTAACACCATTATATTTTCATATATCGCAGTATAAGGAATTTAACTAGCCCCCCCAAAAAAATGACTTTAGTGGGGTGACAGAAGCCCTTTAAACACTCATTATAGCTCAGATCTTATCTTACTGATAAGAATGTGGATTAAATAAGCTTTTATGACCTCAGTAGTTTTAGAGATAACTGGTTTATTAGATGACTGGCACAAAGTGAAAGTACCAGTCACACAGCTAGAAAAAAAGTTAACCCTTTGTGACACAACAGCTCATTTTTAATAAAGGCCAATTGAAAAAATGATTCTTAGACAAAAATGAGTAAAATGCAATCATACAAAAAATTGCCTCTGAAGGTGTTGTTGTGGCAGACCAAGGGTCAGTCACGTGAGGATCGATACCATGTGTTCAGGTGAATGACGTTTCAGAGGAAAATGACAGAGCACAGTTCAAAACTCTGCCAGGATCCCAAAAAGGGAGTGTCCTAGGCCCTTTATTTATACCCCTTCCAAGGGTGTAACCTCTTAAAGAATTGACATGATTGGTTTACAAATATTTCAACAATAACTGATACACAAATAATACTTCTAATTGGACAGAACTGAAAACATCTATTGATTGGTTAGTATTCTGTGGGCTTTCTAGATTCTACAAACAGGTTAATTGCTAAGACTATGTTTTTTTTCTTACAAAATGCATACTTGGTTATTAGCACGTTCACACAGCTTATGTTATCTTAATACACAGATGCTAACATTGTTTTTTAGCTACTAGCCATCGCCATTTTCTTGTTGCGCACATAGAAATAATATGGTAGTCGCAGGAAACGGAATACTTCTTTAACATTTCCCTCCTCTTGTTTCAATTTCTGAGGGCACCGATGAATCTCTTCACGTGGGAGACGTTGTCTCTGAAGGTTCCATTGTATCATTTGTGTATTTATCTTCCTAGCTACTAACCTGCTTAACCAAACAAATGACACCTTAGACAGCCGTATATCACAGGGTATACAGATAAGCTGCATAAACCATGCAATGCAAGCATCGTTTCAGGTCTGTCTGTCTAGTAGTTGTCGTTTATCCGAAGCATTCATACATTTTATTAAAACCACACAAGGCACACAAGCACACACTATCTAAGTGGATGACAAAAGCAACCAGAGATAATATCACAGCACGGGAGCTTCCAGACTGTCATCTCCAAGGCTGTTGTGTCATCTGTTTTTCAAGGGATGGGGTTTCCCCTACTACAACGAGAAATAAACAGCATTAGTAATTTCCAGACAATTAACAATGTCAAAACCAGGCTTACCACCACTATGGGCTTTAGCAAGTCAGAGATCATATTGGGGTTTTATCCTTCTTTAGCTATGTCTCTAGCCTTTTGTTGGAATTCCTTCACCTTATTCATGTGGGCCTCTATGGCATCATGTGAATCTTCGATCCAGGTGCAGCATTCCTCTCCTATGGCAGCACAAGTCCCACCCTCTATAGCCAAGAGGTAGTCTAAGGCCATCCTATTTTGGAGAGCCACTTTCCTGACTTGCACCTGTTCCTCATTAAGGGCATGGATTGAACTTGTAGTTTTGTTAATAATTCCATCCATAATACTGGCATATTTGTTTAATTTGTTTGCTAACTCAATTCCCCAACCTGTCCAGGAAGGGAACCACATCCAGGCTTTATCTGCTGATGTGAATAGCTCTCATTTATTTCTGGTCATCTCAAGAAGGGTTTCAGGTGCACCAGTAAATTAAATGTTTGGGCGCGGTCTGATGGCTGGGACAACTTTTCTTATGGTACAGTTGGCCCATGCCCCCATAGGGAGCCATGAGTAAGCTCTGTTACCACAAATGTAGTATAGTCCTTGTTTCAGGACTTTGGGAATCATCCTTACATGACGTCCCAGCCATCCCTGAAACCATATTACTATACAATTTGGTCTCACAATTCCATAGTTGGACAGAAGCATAAGCTGTTGTAGTCAGTATCCACTATGTTACATGGATTACTCTCAAATTCCATATTATATTACCAGAGTAGCATTTCTACAATACCTGTGGTAAACTGACAAAGCAGCCCTTTATCTTATTAGCTACATGGTTCACATACATAGGCCCCAAACATATACAGTTGCAAGAAAAAATATGTGAACGCTTTGGAATGATATGGATTTCTGCACAAATTGGTCATAAAATGTGATCTGATCTTCATCTAAGTCACAACAATAGACAATCACAGTCTGCTTAAACTAATAACACACAAAGAATTAAATGTTACAATTTTTTTTATTGAACACACCATGTAAACATTCACAGTGCAGGTGGAAAAAGTATGTGAACCCCTAGACTAATGACATCTCCAAGAGCTAATTGGAGTGAGGTGTCAGCCAACTGGAGTCCAATCAATAAGATGAGATTGGAGGTGTTGGTTACAGCTGCCCTGCCCTATAAAAAAAAAACACCAGTTCTGGGTTTGCTTTTCACAAGAAGCATTGCCTGATGTGAATGATGCCTCGCACAAAAGAGCTCTCAGAAGACCTACGATTAAGAATTGTTGACTTGCATAAAGCTGGAAAGGGTTATAAAAGTATCTCCAAAAGCCTTGCTGTTCATCAGTCCACGGTAAGACAAATTGTCTATAAATTGAGAAAATTCAGCACTGCTGCTACTCTCCCTAGGAGTGGCCGTCCTGTAAAGATGACTGCAAGAGCACAGCGCAGACTGCTCAATGAGGTGAAGAAGAATCCTAGAGTGTCAGCTAAAGACTTATAAAGTCTCTGGCATATGCTAACATCCCTGTTAGCGAATCTACGATATGTAAAACACTAAACAAGAATGGATTTCATGGGAGGATACCACAGAAGAAGCCACTGCTGTCCAAAAAAAACATTGCTGCATGTTTACAGTTTGCACAAGAGCACCTGGATGTTCCACAGCAGTACTGGCAAAATATTCTGTGGACAGATGAAACCAAAGTTGAGTTCTTTGGAAGAAACGCACAACACTATGTGTGGAGAAAAAGAGGCACAGCACACCAACATCAAAACCTCATCCGAACTGTAAAGTATGGTGGTGGGGGCATCATGGTTTGGGGCTGCTTTGCTGTGTCAGGGCCTGGACGGATTGCTATCATCGAAGGAAAAATGAATTCCCAAGTTTATCAAGACATTTTGCAGGAGAACTTAAGGCCATCTGTCCACCAGCTGAAGCTAAACAGAAGATGGGTGTTCCAACCGGACAATGACCCAAAGCATAGAAGTCAATCAACCACAGAATGGCTTAAACAGAAGAAAATACGCCTTCTGGAGTGGCCCAGTGAGAGTCCTGACCTCAACCCGATTGAGTTGCTGTGGCATGACCTCAAGAAAGCGATTTACACCAGACATCCCAAGAATATTGCTGAACTGAAACAGTTCTGTAAAGAGGAATGGTCAAGAATTACTCCTGACCGTTGTGCACGTCTGATCTGCAACTACAGGAAACGTTTGGTTGAAATTATTTCTGCCAAAGGAGGTTCAACCAGTTATTAAATCCAAGGGTTCACATACATTTTCCACCTGCACTGTGAATGTTTACATGGTGTGCTCAATAAAAACATGGTAACATTTAATTCTTTGTGTGTCATTAGTTTAAGCAGACTGTGATTGTCTATTGTTGTGACTTAGATGAAAATCAGATCACATTTTATGACCAATTTGTTCAGAAATCCATATCATTCCAAAGGGTTCACATACTTTTTCTTGCAGCTGTAGTGGGTGGAGAGATTATACTGGCAATTTCTAAGTATATCCCCTGATCAGAAATGGCATTATGTGAGGTGTGATCTACATCTATATTAACATCATAACTATAGTCTGTGAGATTCAAATAATTCATAGAGATTAGAACACCTATCAGAGGGATTCCTCTGTGGTTAGCGGGGATGTGAGAGCATATCCAACAGTCAGTAGCGTTCAGCTGCTTGGCAGACTGCTGATGTAGTTGCTAAATGAAATTTTTATGTTTTCCTCCTTTTACCTGTGCACAGAAACAACGAATACAAAGAAACAGGCAAGGCAGGACATGCATTGTGATAGTCTGCTAATCCAAGTTACTCTTACAACTGGTTGGATCCGTATCAGTAGGACTGCTTTCCCGTTCGTGACTGTCTGTCTTCAGAACCTTTTTGCAGTGGCTTGCATGAACCCAGACTGGTCTCCCGTTCAGCTTAACAGAGGTGTGTGTGGTCAGTTGCACCTGATATGGACCATTAAACCTTGGCTCCAAGGTCTTTCTCATATTCCTCTTCAGGATTAGCCAATCTCTAGGAACCAGAGAGTGTGTACCTTCAAAAGAATTAGGATCTGGTATAGAAGAGAAAACACGTGATTTGACAGATGTTCATGCAACTCTACCAAGTATGAAGTCAGGGTAGAGTAGTCTGCTTGCAGCTGTTGAGGAAAATATAACCCTGTCCTTGGTGCAGAGCCAAATACAATTTTAAAAGGACTAAGCTTTTCTTGTCCAGTAGGAGTCGTGCAGATGGCATATAATACTACTGGCAAAGCTTCTACCCAGTTCATAGAACTGTTTGAGTCTAAATACATTTGCAATTTAAATGTATTTGTCCGGTTAACTCTTTCCACCTTTCCGCTGCTTTCTGGGTGATGGGAAGTGTGCAGGGCTTGTGTGATCCCTAGCGTCTTCAGTATGTGTCCCATTATCTCCCCAGTGAAATGAGTACCTCTGTCTGACTCTATCACCTCTGGAATTCCATATCTGTAGACTACTTCTGACAATATTTTCTTAGCAGTGTTTTTGGCTGTAGCCATAGTTACTGTTCAGGCTTCTGGCCAGCCTGAGAATACATCAATGGCTACAAGGACATACTCATATGCGCCCACCTTGGGTAGCTGTATATAATCCACCTGCACTCTTTGGTAATAAGGTTTGGGAGTGTGTTTCTTGGGGGTCTTTACGAACCTCCCAGGGTTATGTCTTGCACATGTAAGACAACCCTGAACAAGCTTTTCAAAGAGGGTCTGAATTTCAGGTGCAAACCAATGTTCTAAAACTAGTGCGCTCATAGCTCCTTTTGACAAATGAGTAGGACCATGTGCAAAATTGGCCATCATTGGATACAAACTCCAAGGCAAACATGTTCTACCATTTACCTGCCAGAGCCCCCGCCTTCATCTATACCTTTTTGTCTTGAGGCGTTATCTGAGCCTGTAGTTATTTCAAGAGCAATAAGTCTGGCATAGTTGGCAAAGACAATGTCAGGAGTGGCAGACCGGCTGCTTGTTTGGCTGCTTGAGCGTTTCCCACGGCTTGTGGATCATCTTTCTTCACGTGGGCTGGTACTTTAACAATGGCTACCTTTGTGGGCAGCTCTAGGGCCTCTATGAGGCTCTGTACTGCTTCTGAATTCTTAATTGGCTTGCCCAATGAAGTCAAAAATCCCCTAGTTTTCCAGATAACACCAAAGTCATGTGCTACCCCGAAAGCATACCTGGAATATGTGTAACAATTAATTCTCAGTCCCTTACCCAATGTACATGCGTCAGTGAGTGCCTTCAATTCCGCCTCCTGTTCAGAAGCACAAGATGGGAGTGGTTTTTGTGTAATTACCTTACCATCTTGGATTACCGCATACCCAGTGACAAAGTGTCTACAAAATCTTGGATTACCGCATACCCGGTGACAAAGTGTCTACAAAATACTCAGCATCAGGGTTAGTTAATGGTGTTTCAGTAACATTTTGTAACCCTTTTGTTTCTGCAATCATCAATTCATGACAGTTATGATTTGCAATTGGATTAGACATTTCTACTGCTCCCACTCCCTCTCCTCTTCTAAATCCACTGGCAACAAAGTAGCTGGATTTAAAACGGTACATCGCTGTAAGGTAATGGAGGGACTGAGTAGTGTCATCTCATATTTTGTAATTCTGGCTTGAGACAAATGTTTCATCTTGGTGGTGTGTAGTAGTTCAGCAACTGAATGTGGTACTTGTAATGTGAGAGGGTGTTGTAGTACCAAGTCTTCTGTTTTAGCACTAATTCAGAGGCTGCAGCAACAGCTCTTAAACAAGTGGGTAGTGCTCTGGCAATACTATCTAGCCTGGTAGAATAGCATGCTATGGGCCGCATACGGTCCCTGTGTTTTTGCGTCAGTACACCTGAGGCAAATCCCCCTTGTTCATGACAATACAATGTAAATTTTGTTAGTAGTTGGGGATGCCCAATGCTGGTGTTGTGGCGAGAGTGAGTTTTAATGCATGAATTGCACTCAGTTTCTGGTGTTAGTTCAAAAGTCTCTACTTTGAGGCAGTCATATAGTGGTTACATCATCTAAGAGAAATCTCTAATCCTGGGGCGACAGTAACTGACAAGGCCAATAAAGGCACACAGAGCCCTTGGAGTTCTTGGCAGGGGGTGCTGCTGTATGGCAGTAACCCTCTCACATGTAAGGTGTTTAACCCCTTCAACCCTAGGCCTGTTTTCACCTTCCTGCACAGGCCATTTTTTGCAAATCTGACATGTCACTTTATGTGGTAATAACTTTAAAACGCTTTTACTTATACAGGCCATCCGTCACATATCGTACTTCATGACAGTGGTGAAAATGAGTAAAAAAAAAACATTTTTATTCATAAAAAAATACAAAATTTACCAAAAATTTATAAAAATGGGCAAATTTCCAAATTTTAATTTATAGTAATACCTCAAAAACTAGTAACTACTTTACATTCCCAATATGTATACTTCATTTTTGGATCATTTTGAAAATTACATTTTATTTTTTGGGGACGTTAGAAGGCTTAGAAGTTTGGAAACAAATCTTAAAATTTTTCGGAAAATTTCCAAAACCCACTTTTTAAGGACCAGTTCAGGTCTGAAGTCACTTTGCGAGGCTTACATATTAGAAACCACCCATTTTTTTTAGCACATTTTTTATTAAATTATTTTGACGGTGTTCATCTGAGGAGTTAGGTCTGATTGGTACTATTTTGGGGGGCATATGCCTTTTTTATCACTTGCTGTTGCAATTTTTGTGATGCAATGTGACAAAAATGGCTTTTTTTTTTACACAGTTTTTTATTTAGTTATTTTTACGGTGTTCACCTAAGGGGTTAGGTCATGTGATATTTTTATAGAGTTGGTTGTTACAGACGTGGAGATACCTAATATGTATACTTTAAAAAAAAAAAGGAGGACTCCCCTGCATAACGGAAACGGGACAGATCCGTTATGCAGTCCATAGACTTTTATTATGACGGAAGGAATAACGGAATGTCTCTAAAGGCATTCCGTTATGCATTCTACGTCATAGAATTGCGTTATGGTCTCTGGTAACGGAATCCATAATGCAACTCTGCTTCTACCACCAAACGAAGTGTAAACAAATTTCAAAATCGGAAATTCGCTCATCTTTACCACTGTGTGGAGGGGGCAAAGAGGAGACAAAACCCACAGTGTGGAGAGCGCACAGACGAGGCAAAAGCACCTTATGGAGTTAAAGGGAGTCTGTCATCAAAGTTTCACCTTTTTAACCCTTCCCATGGCTTTCTAGCAGCCTTGCAGTTAATAAAAACATTACCTTTTATGAGCAATCCTGGACTTATAAAACCGGCAAAAAACAACTTAGTAGTATATGCAAGTGAGGGCTCGCAAGTGCCCAGGGGCGGCGTTACCCTCGTAGGTGCCCAGCTAACTCAGCTTTATTGTCGCTTCCCCCACCCATTCTTTCCCTCTGACCGCCCATCTACTTACTTCTTGCTTCGCCGAGATCGTGCGCCTGCGCACTTAGTCCATTAATTACTGTGATGCCGTACAAGGAATGGGCATCGCAGTGCGCATGCGCCGGCCGACAGACTCCCGGGATCTCTGCGAAACAAGAAGTAAGTAGATGGGCGGTCAGAGGGAAAGGATGGGCGAGCAGAGGGAAAGACAGGGCGGGGTGAAGCGACAATAAGGCTGAGCTAGCTGGGCACCTACGAGGGTAACGCCGCCCCTGGGCACTTGCGAGCCCTCATTTGCATATGCTACTAAGTTGTTTTTTGCCGGTTTTATAAGTCCAGAATTGCTCATAAAGGTAACGTTTTTATTAACTGTAAGGCTGCTAGAAAGCTATGGGAAGGGTTAAAAAGGTGAAACTTTGATGACCGACTCCCTTTAAAATACCTAATGTAAGGGGATGTACTGTATGGTGAGCAATGTAACTGTGGGTGACTTTATAAAAGCTTCTAGCAGCTCTCACACCCCTTATATACTGCACTACAATCTCCATAAAAATACAGCCCCCAAACCCCTGACCAGAAATCACTGACCACAGCATACTGTAAGTGCCTGCACTCTCCCTGCTCTGGACGCTGCTCTGCTTCTCCTTACAGCCCTTTTCCTGCATCTGGCTCAGTCTGTAAGGAGCGGGAGGAAGAGGTCACATGATCTTATGACATCATTCCCTCTAAGAAGCCAATACATTCTAGACCTGTCCTGAACCTATGAGGCAGAATGGAAATGCCTGCTTTCCTCCTTTAGAAAATGCCTGCTGCCGGGCGCCCCCTGCAATTTGGCGCCCGGGGCAACGGCCCCCCCCCCCCCCCACGCTACGCCCCTGAGAGGAGGCACTGAGCATCATTAAGGACATAAGTGCACACAAAGTCTCTTCAGGCACAGGGTTTGTGATTTGGGGTTTTCCTGAAGAGAAATCCACAGATGCTTTCATGGCACTAAGCACATCAGTCCCCAGTAAATTGTATGGACTATCTGATCTTGCCAACACACGTGTGACAATAGATAAGGCATCATGAATGTTAAGTTTAACAGGTTTTGTTAGTGGGAGTTTAACAGACGTTCCCTCAACCCCTTGACAATAAATGTAATCTGAGGAGATGAGCTCCTCAGGCACATATTTTTCTTGTATTAGGGTATTGGCTGCTCCTGTGTCTACCAAAAAGTCAATTGGATTCCCCGTGTCCTCATACGTGGATGTGATGATTAGTTACGGACCTGGGTATGTGTCAAGGGGGTAGTTAACATTGAGGGAACTCACAGGATTGACGTCACTTCATTGGACTCTCCGGGGACATTTGACTGAATAATGCCCCTTTTTACCACAATTCCAACAGGTTACCTGGTCCCAGTTACGTGGGGACTGGGCTCCACCTGGTACCTTATTCTGGAGCCTGCCCTTTGTTTTGAAGGGTTGATTAGCCATTATTGGCTGCTTTTTATTTTGTAAGTCTAGCTTAACTCCCTTTGCTATGGCCACTAGGTCAGGGAACCGGCAGGTCTGCCAATCAGAGTGAGCCTTTTTTACAGCATTCTGTATTGGTGCTTTTAATCCAGACATGAATGTATGTTTTAGTAGTCTCATGTCTTTACTGTCTCCTGTCTCATACCCATAGTCAAGCCAGAGCTGTTCTAAAGCTGTGGCGTAGTCAGCTACAGTCTGCTTGGCGTCTTGTGTTTGCGTCAGAAAGGTATCAGTCTGATTGTCCTGTTACTCTTTCACCCAGGTCTAAGAGCCATGATAAGTTCCTGGCCCGACTGGTCTGTGGCCTTATCTATAGGGACAGCACCAGGGGCCATTGCCAACATTTGATTCTTAAGTACTTCCCCTCCTTTTGCCTCTAGAAGACTCTCCAGATCCGCCCAAGTGGCTTTATATGCGGTCTGGATACTTTCCAATTTACAAAGGAAAGTACTGGGGACAGTACGGGGGTCTGGCAAAGTGTTACACATAGCCAGCAACTCACTAGGGGTCCATGGCCGATAAACATTATAATCATGCGTTTCCACTTGCCCAGCTCTGACTGTGGGGAGGGTCTTATTGACCAGTGGGTATAAGCCCACACAGGAGTTTGGTTTGGGCCCCCCACAGGCTGAGCCTCTCTCTCTCGAGTCTGGGTTTTGTTGTCCACACTTAGGACATGTCCACCCCTCCGGGCCATTATATGGAGGTGGTGCTGTTGGAGAGAGAGATTTGTGTGGGTTATGGGGGCTAATAGACCGTACTTCATGAGGGAGGATTAATTATTTGTTGGCAATTTAATTACATCCCATATTTCATACACGATCCCTTTGTCAGTGTTTTTTGCCTTATGGGCAGTCATAGTCATTCCCTGGGCTACATCATACCACATTGTGGCCTGGTCATATTTGTTATGGTCCTCCAACCACCCCATTAAAGTTAGTAAGATATTTCTGCCATACTGATTCATCCAATGTTCCATTCACACCTGCTCCTAATTTCTTTAACATTTGTTTACAGTCTTTGGTTGCTTCAGTGCCCTTTGCGCATTGCACAATATCTATTGCAGAGACCGATTTCTCTGCTTCCTTTTCAGAGGAACATTTACTCTGTGTAGCCCCCATCCCATGGCTGGCTCCTTGTAATTCACTATCCAGGTACTCACACACCTGGTGAATTACAACAGTGCTGTTGGACACACTTCCGAGGCAGAACTATTAGTGGTGCCATGGGCACACTTCCGATGTTGCACCACTTTTCTCTACTACTAGTGGTGCTGTGGGCACTTTCTGAGGCAGCACTATCCACTGGTTGGCAACACTACATGCCCATACACAGAGTAACGCACACGTCCTTTCTGGGGTTGCGCGCTGGAAACCCATTAAACACCTCTACGTTCTTTCTATGGCACAGGAAGCACACAAACACTGCTATAAAAATTATTATATACCTACGTTCGTATACAATATGCAGCACAGGAGTTAGCAGTAACACAGTAATTCTTACAATACAATATCAGCAGGCACTCAATACATGTGAAATCACACAGCATGACATAACATTGGAACAACCCCTGACCTCTGGCACCTTTTTCAGGTACTAACAAGGAACTGCAAGGCCCCTATCCAATCTTACTGGACAGCTTTATACACTGCCACTTCTCACACCCTCCTCCAAGATAGGTCCGTGAACCTTTTTCTCCACCAGAACCAGAGGCCTCCAGAGACAGGGACCGGACAAACTAGTCAGCGAGCTCTAGACTTTCAGCTTGACCCAGGGGGAGCAGGGCCAGACCCTTCCTAGATTCAGCTTTTCTGAGCCACTCACACCTTCGTGCATTCATACGCCTAGAGATAGTTTGCACATATAGAGGAAATTAAGCAAAACATTAACCAGAACATGGTGCATGCACCACATTCACACACCACACTGCAGAACAGCGAGCAGAGCTAAGGAGACAGCCAGTATAACACAATGGGTTACTTACTGCGGTCTTCCTGGGTCCTGGTGTCTGTCTTCCTGGGTCCGTATCGGGGTCTGCAGCTAGGAGCGTTGTTGTTTTGCCCGCATTCTCCACCAGAAAATGTTGTGGCAGACCAAGGGTCCGTCACGTGAGGATCGATACCACGTGTTCAGGTGAATGACGTCGACGGAGGAAAATGACAGAGGTCAGCGCACAGTTCAAAACTCTGCCATGATCCCCAAAAGGGAGTGTCCTAGGCCCTTTATTTTTACCCCATCCAATGGTGTAACCTCTTAAAGTATTGACATGATTGGTTGACAAATATTTCAACAACAACTTCTGATTGGTACACAGATGATACTTCTAATTGGTCAGAACTGAATCCATCTATTGATTGGTTAGTATTTTATGGGCTTTCTATATTCTAACAACGGGTAATTGCTAAGACTATGTTTTTTTTTCTTACAAAATGCATATCTTATCTTAACACACAGATGCTAACATTGTTTTTCAGCTACTAGCCATCGCCATTTTCTTGTTGCGCACATAGAAATTAAAACACAAAAAGTCTCTTTATAATATGGAAGTCGCAGGAAACGGAATACTTCTTTAACAGTGTACATAGCCTTTGAGATCGATTTGCACTAACTTTGGAAAAAATGGTTGGAAAGATACTTTAATAAATGCTGATTGGAGTTTTTTCTGGGTGGGGCTGTCAGGGATGTAGTTATTGTGCTTGTTTGGCATTTATTGTATTTTGCTGTTTTGATGGAGTAAAATTATTATATCTAAAAAAAAATGCCAAGGAAAGTGTAGAAAGTATCTAAAACCCAAAATCAATGTGGCACATGCATGTATTCCACTTACTCTCCTTTTTGGATACATTTCCACTGGTGTTTTTTCAGTTATCGAATTCCCCAGACTGTTATAAATGACCATTTATATTTACTGCACTGGCACACAGCTCTGCTGCAGAGAAATCTACTTGTACACATTTTAGGCATATACAGCAGGTATTCTTCATCTTTGCCCACTGAACCCTTCTGACATAGGGCTCCTCTGTGCCCCCAGAGTATCAGACAGCCTGTACAATAACGGAAGCAGACAGGTATATGGCAGATTTCTACTGGCTGCAGTGAGCAGTCCATGTTATGTGCTAGAAATAAATGTGAGATTGGTTCAGACACTGGTACGGTGAGTGCATCAAGGTGCCAGCCTGTATGGCTGCCAGACATGGGGAGCATAATGGATTCAGCTCTACATAAGACATCACTCTCAGCTTTTATTCATTCTGTACAAGACAGATTCACAGTTTACGTTTTATCACAACAGTTCTGTTTGTTGCACCACAAAGAAAGTAAAGTGTCGGTTCATTACCAGGGTAATTTCTATAAAGATTTACCTTCAGCTCTGCTCAATTAAATCTGATTCACAGATGACTTGAGGTGGTAAATGACTTGTTCTTTTCACAGTACAAGAAATGGAAAATACAGAACTCGTCCCTGTTATGAAACAGCATGTGACATAGTAAATTCTCCTAGAGCGCAATATTTGTACATACTGGAAGACAGGTTGGAGATGGTCAGGAGCTGAAGTGCCATTGTGTCACTTCAATAAGCACTTGTCCTTACAGATCTGTCTGCTTTACTTAACAAAACCATTGTTCCCCAAAGGGCTTTAATGCTATTACTCACAACATCTCAGATGGCCCCATAAATACATATAAGATTCAAGATCATGATTTTCCAGTGTTTGATGACCATGATCAGATCAGTATTTTTCAACTACAGATAATCACTGGTGAAAGGCACTAAGATATCTAGGTAATAAGGTTGAAAAAAGACACAGGTCCATCAGGTGCATCATATGCCCATACACATTAGACTATTGTCAGCTAAAGTGCCATTTTCAGCAGGACAAGCCAACAATCTTATCTATATTGGGAGCTCCGAACTCTCCCGACAGATGATGTAGTGGAGGAAGGAAGGATCATGCATGTTGAATTTCAATGTCCTATCCTTTTGTTACCATCAGTGGTGTCTGGCAGAAGCTTTCTCCTCACTGAAAATACATACTGTATTTTGTGGACTATAAAATGCAACAGACTATATGGCGCACCTAGGATTTGGAGGAGGAAAATAAGAAAAAAAAATATATTTTTCATCATACCCCACATCAGATCCCCATTCTTTATCAAACCTAAGATCAGACTTCAAAATCAGACCCCCACGCTCCATTAGCCTTAAATCAGACCCCCAAGCTCCATCAGTCTCAGATCAGAACCCCAAAACTCCATCAACCTCAGATCAGACCCCAGCTTCCATCAGACTTAGATCAAACCTTAAAATGACTCAGGTCAGACCCCCATCAGCTGCAGGTCAGGCCCCATCAGCCTCAGATCAGAGCCCATCAGACCTCAGATCAGACATGAAAAAAACAAATAAATAAACTTACCTCACTTGCTCCAGACAGTGCTGCCACTCACTCACTGCTCCCTGGTTGTGGTGAGTGAGGTCATAGCATCAGGTCATAGGGCAGGGTCAGACTTGCCTACCAGAGTACGAGAGGAACCCCCCCGGTAGGCCCAGGCTCTAATACCAGAAGGCACCCCTAAGGTCCAGAAAAAAAAACGATTTGGCTGCCTTTGGAGCCAATCACTTGCCAATAGGGTCTATTTATTCGATTAAAACCTGTTAGACTCTATTTATTATATAGGGGATGGGCCCCCCAAAAAAGTTCCTCTGGTAGGCCCAAGGAACCTCAGTCTGACATTGTGCGCACCTACGTGCACTACATCCTGATGCTGTATGGAGTCAGGATGTAGTGCAGAGTGAGCCCAGAAGAAGACCAGGGAAAGGTGAGTAGAGCCAGGCACATATGTTTATGTCATATGTTATGAGTCAGGAGAGATGGCTATCAGCGAAACAAGTGTTCAAATATTAATGGTGTAAGAGCACCTTATAATCCTACCATGTTGATTCATAACAGCCAAAAAAAAAAAAAATCCCTCAAGTGATTACCGGTCTCATTTATTCAGTATCCAGTATGAGCACCACAAATAGAAATATACACAATTACACGCCTTGGCACGCTATCAGTGATGTTTGTTATTATTGTCTGAGGAATGCTCTGCCCTGAATGCACTTGAGCATGCAAATCATCAAGATCTGCTGTCGGCATCTCCCTTTGCAATTGTCTCCATAGGAGACAAGTCCAGAGATGCTGCAGGCCATGGTAGCATGTTTAGGCTATGCTGCTCACAGTAGCAGGAGCAGCATGCAGCCTGGTGCTATCCTGTTGAAAAACAGCTCCTGGGACACTTTGGAGAAATGGCCGTTCACTGTTTCCACAACCAAATCAATGTAATACCAAGCTGTTAGTTACTTGAAATGAGACCCTGCCATTATAGAATTCTTAAAAGGGATTTTTCAGTACTTTTATGTTGATGGCGTATACTCCGGATAGGCCATCAATATCTGATGAGCCTGGGCCACTGATCAGCTGCTCCACAGTAGCTCCAGAGGAGGAACTACACAGTACTGTTCAAGAACTGGAAAATCCCTTTAAATATCAAACATAAGGGTCTGTCTGCCATAGTACCTAATTTCTCCAGAGCTCAGGAATATGGGCCATCTGGTCTCGGTAATTTCTCTCAGTCTTTTGAGGGCTGCACTGCACTTCTTGCTAGGTTAAGTAGTTGTAGAACTTATCACCTATCATACCCTCTGCCATGGTTTTTCCTTTTGTACATACAAGGCAATGTACTGTGATACAGAAATATTATAACCCTGTATTATAGAATTTCAGCTAAGCATTTGGGGGATGTGTCTAAGATTGTTAACATCTACTAAAATAATGTCGTCTGTCCCCAAAAGCGTGTAGACCACTGTACACTCCATGTCAGCGCTGCTTCTTCTTCATTACACTGTGCGTCGTCTCCTTTGCAGTGGCGGCATTGTGTAATTACAAGTACTCGCTCCATTCAAGTGAATATAGAAGTACTTGTAAATACATTGAGCCGCCAATACTTCCCAGACAACAGGGCAGCGTAATGAAGAAGATCATCAGATGATCATCGGGGGCGGCAGGTGACGGACCCTTGCCGATCTGATATTGATGACCTATCCTGAGGTCATCAATATATACTGCCTGCACAACTCCTTTAACTGTACATCTTCTTGAAGCTACCACACAGAACAACACACAGCTCCACTCAGAAGTCATTAGGTACATCTTCGGTCATGTTAATTTCAGCAGAATCGTCAGTCTTCTGATTAGACTTGTAGAGGCTGACAGTCCAATGGAAGGAGCAGCCCTCAGATCTTGCATTTAATTGCATTTTGGGATGAAATAAAGTCATTCATGTCTCACATGTGAGTATCTGCTTCGTTTCAGCAATATCAAAATGCCTCCAAACTGGAACAGTTTGTGACACGTTTTTTGTTGAAAGAAACACTCAACCAGCTGCAGTCTCTACAGAATTCATTAGAATGTGCCATGGAAACGACGGAGGAGCAGACCCGCCAGGAAAGGTAGGTTATGCAGACGTGTCTCATTTTTCTGAACTTACTGCAGAAACTGCTTGCTTTTCTCTAAACTTCAGGGTAGAGATGAGCGAATTTCTTGAAAATTCGATTCGGGTGATTCGCCGAATTTGACCAAAAAATTTGCTTTGTGGCGATTTACTTACCGCGTCCATTTGCGCGTGACGGGCTGGCCGCCACAATCTTGCTTGAAGATCTTCACCAAAATCACGTGCGGCGCAAGATCACGGCGTGGTGACAAATGACGTCATCACCCCATCACCCCGGCCAGCGTGATCATGTAATCTCACGGTGCATGGGATTTCGGCCGAGATCTTCAAGCAAGATGAAGGCTGGCGGCCCTTCGCGTGCAAATGGAGGCAGTAAGTTTGTATTTCAGGATTAATCGATTCACTGACAAGAAGCACGAGTAAATTCGGCTTCTAGGCGAATCAAATAATTCCTGAAATTCGGATGGAATTCCACTTTGTGGGATTCGATTTGCTCATCTCTACTTCAGGGCTATACAGTTTATTTGTTGTATAATGAGAATCTATACTATTTCCCAATATACTTTCAAAATCCATTCCTCACAGTTTTCAAGATCTATGAACTATGAACGCCATGGCGTCTCTGATCATAGCCCTGTCACGGTAATACTGCAGAACCAGAATAAAATAAATACAAATAAAATGTTTAAACTTAATCCGCATTGGATGACATTAATAAAGGACCTGGACCAGATTGATGAAGAAATAAAGCTCTTTTGGAGCGATAACGTTAACTCAACCCACATCCATATGGTCTGGGACTCACTTAAGGCATTCCTTCGAGGTACATATTCATATCAGATTAGAAAACAGAAAAAGGCCTTTGCAGAAACGCAAAAAGAAATAGAAGACCTGCTTGGTCAGGCAATGAAAGAGATCACCCATGTTAATACCCCAGAAAAACAACATCAATTAAAAAAATTACAAGATGAATATAAACAATTTTTATATAAAAAAGCGCAGAACAAAATGTTCTTCTCGGCGTTGAGAACTTTTAGTGAGTCCGGGAAACCAAGTAGACTGGTATCTATGATAGTAGAAAATCAAAGGGGGAGTAATAATATAACTGGAATTAAAACTGAGGTGGGAACCATTCTACGAGACCCCGACGATATTCTAAAGGAGTTTACCTGATATTTCTCGATGCTATATGAAGCTGGGCCCCAAAATCAGAGAGGGAAAATAGATCAATATTTAGATAATATCAAGATCCCTGAATTTGATCAACAAGATATCGATTGGCTGAATAGACCCATTCAACTGACTGAGTTACAAACCACGTTGCAATCCATTAAGGGCAATACCTCCCCAGGGGTGGACGGTTTCCCATTCGAAATATACCGAAAACATGGGGGAACTATCTTGCCCCAAATGTTGGAGGTACTTAATCAATCTTGGATAATGGGTTCCCTTCCCCCCTCATGGATGGAAGCAACCATTACATTAATTCTCAAAAAAGGGAAAGATCCGCTGTCAGTCACATCTTATCGCCCCATCTCTCTGTTGAACACAGATTATAAAATCTTGGCCAAACTGCTAGCGAACAGATTAAAAACAGTTATCCACAAAGTCGTCCACGCGGATCAAACCGGGTTCATCCCGAAAAGGAATATACAGGACAATATAAGGAGGGCCTTTCTTAATGTTCAGATGGGGGATGGGGAGGACTGCTCCATCCTGTCTTTAGATGCCGCTAAGGCCTTTGACAGGGTGGAGTGGACCTTCCTTTGGGGAGTGATGTCTCGGGTCAAAATTGGTGAATACTTCTCTAGATGGGTGCGCATTTTGTATCAAAATCCAGTATCTAGGGTTCGAATTAACGGTGTACACTCTGCCCCTTTCCCCTTGACACGTGGAACACGCCAGGGCTGTCCCCTTTCACCCTTGCTCTTCTCGCTGTTCCTGGAGCCAATGGCGTGTAAGATTCGAGCAGATGGGGAAATATCGGGATTCGGGTGTGAGGGAGAGAATGATAAAATCAGTCTCTATGCGGACGATATGTTACTATTCCTGGGGAGAGGATATATGAACCTGCCCAGGGTTATGAATAGTCTGGATGAATTTGGGTGCCTTTCTGGATATGAGATCAACTGGGAGAAATCTAAATTCCTCCCATTAAAACGTCCGGTTCCGCCCGGTCATAATCTCCGAGTCTACTGAATCCAGCCGACTCCCTAACATATCTGGGTATCCAGATAGGGACTAAATTGGAATACTATACGAAACTGAACATACTCCCAATAATAGATAGAGTTAAGGAAAAAATTAGAACATGGCTCAAACTTCCCCTGTCACAAATCAACCGCATAGCCCTTATTAAAATGACGTTGCTTCCAATGTTACTATATGTATTTAATGCTAGCCCAATAACGATAGAAGACAAATTTTTCAATAAGCTAGAGTCCCTCTTCAATGAATTAATATGGGGGCGCAAACGAGTCAGAATTAAGTTACAATATCTGTACAAAGATGAGGGTGGACTCTCTATCCCTTTTTTAAAAGGATACTATATAGCCGCCCAACTGAGATGGTGTGTGAGGAATCGAAAGAATAAATGCATTCGGCTTATTTACGGGGAGCACTGTAGACCTTGGGAGGATCTCTTTCACATTCTCGAAACCGGCACGGTGGAGAAGAAAATAATAATGAATCCTTTTGGTAGGATGCTCGGGTATATTTGGCAACAAATTAGATACATAGCTGGAGTAACCCAGGCAGTTCAGTACACCCCACTGTGGGGAAATGCACATCTACCACAAGTTAGGTTACTGGGTGATGTGGAATATTGGGAAAAATATGGGATACGTTTTATTGCACAAGTTTTTCATAAAGGACAGCTTAAGCCATTAAATAAAATCCTTCCAGACACTACATTAGGATTTATTGATAAATTTAGATATGAACAATTACGACACGCTATTCACTACACGGAGAATAAGAACTATTTAAAAATTGTAAGGAACACTTTTTTTGATTTTTGTTATGATACGACTTTTAACACTTCTATATCACACATCTATGCCAAATTAAAATATGAATACACTAAAACAATCACATTTAGAAGTGAGGCTAAATGGGAAAAGGACCTCCGGACTGGGGAACCTATCCCGTGGAACACAGAAATATTAAAAGATCGACGGCCTCCCCTGCCCATGCATGGATCCTTTTGAAAATTACACTCCGTCTCTATTATACACCAGTTCTTTTGCATATTATTTACAACAATAGGAAACAGAACTGCTACAAATGTAGTAAAGATAGAGGAGACTATATACATCTACTGTGGGAATGCCCAGGGATTAAAGAGTATTGGACTAAAATATTTCGGAAATTGCGGGATAGCTCACCCATGAAATATGAGGCCTGCATTAATTATGTTATCCTGGGTGTATTCCCAGAGATAGACAAAAATAAAACTGAGCAGATACTCTGGCTCCGGGGTATTGCACTGGCCAAAATATTAATTATTAAATACTGGGGCACTCCAGAATACCCTAATTTTCAGGAGTGGATGGAACGGATGAAAAGGGTTAAGCAATACGAATACATCCTCGCCCAAACAGCTGAAAAAAAGGCAACTTGGATGCGGATATGGGGCAACCTGAAATGATAATATTAGGTGTAAAGACAGTAGCTCCGCGGAAAAAAAGGGGGTTGTAGGGAGGGAAGGGGGGGGTTAGAAGATAAAAGGGAAATTTAGTAAAAAAAAAAAAAAAAGAAAGACGACCACCACTGAACAAGACACACAAGCTGAAACGTCAAGACTGGGCCAAGAAATATCTCAAGACTGATTTTTCTAAGGTTTTATGGACTGATGAAATGAGAGTGAGTCTTGATGGGCCAGATGGATGGGCCCGTGGCTGGATTGGTAAAGGGCAGAGAGCTCCAGTCCGACTCAGACGCCAGCAAAGTGGAGGTGGAGTACTGGTTTGGGCTGGTATCATCAAAGATGAGCTTGTGGGGCCTTTTCGGGTTGAGGATGGAGTCAAGCTCAACTCCCAGTCCTACTGCCAGTTTCTGGAAGACACCTTCTTCAAGCAGTGGTACAGGAAGAAGTCTGCATCCTTCAAGAAAAACATGATTTTCATGCAGGACAATGCTCCATCACACGCGTCCAAGTACTCCACAGCGTGGCTGGCAAGAAAGGGTATAAAATAAGAAAATCGAATGACATGGCCTCCTTGTTCACCTGATCTGAACCCCATTGAGAACCTGTGGTCCATCATCAAATGTGAGATTTACAAGGAGGGAAAACAGTACACCTCTCTGAACAGTGTCTGGGAGGCTGTGGTTGCTGCTGCACGCAATGTTGATGGTGAACAGATCAAAACACTGACAGAATCCATGGATGGCAGGCTTTTGAGTGTCCTTGCAAAGAAAGGTGGCTATATTGGTCACTGATTTGTTTTTGTTTTGTTTTTGAATGTCAGAAATGTATATTTGTGAATGTTGAGATGTTATATTGGTTTCACTTGTAAAAATAAATAATTGAAATGGGTATATATTTGTTTTTTGTTAAGTTGCCTAATAATTATGCACAGTAATAGTCACCTGCACACACAGATATCCCCCTAAAATAGCTAAAACTAAATACAAACTAAAAACTACTTCCAAAAATATTCAGCTTTGATATTAATGAGTTTTTTGGGTTCATTGAGAACATGGTTGTTGTTTAATAATAAAATTAATCCTCAAAAATACAACTTGCCTAATAATTCTGCACTCCCTGTATTAGGCTGGGGTCACACATTTTTTTACAGCTTTTTGGAGTGTTTTTTTTGGCTGACACTTTTAGTCAAAAACAACAGCTCCAGAGTGTGCATGGAAGTCGATTGGAAGTATTAATCATAGGGAAAACATTTTTTTTTTTTTTTTTTTTTTTGTAGTGATGTTTCTTTTTTTACCCTTGAGGTGTTTTTTTTGGGGTAATTGTCTTTTTTTTTTTAATTTAAACACACTCTACATTTTTTTTTCCCCTTTTTGATGGTGTTTTTGTCCCAAAGACATCTACAGTATTGTTTTGTTGTTGCTTTTTTTTTTTTTGCCCTGCTTTAAAAAAGCACATGTTGCATTGTTTTTTTTTAACCAATTTGTTTTCCCCATACTGCTCAGAGGAAGTGACATTATAGGGGGTACCTACTTTCCTATACAGAAATGCAAGGTGTATAAATCTGAAGTTGGAGAAACAATAGATTTAACACAACTTAGGTGCATAAAGAGTTTACTAAACTATGATAAAAAAATATATATATACAGGGATATTCAAAGATAAATTAAGTAACAGTCACTATGAGTTGTCAAACAAATGGGCCAGCTCCACTTTGACCAGCATGATACAAAAAGAGGTGAAAGCTAAGTGTTTTCTACTCTCCTGGTCTCTCCTAAAGGTACTGCAGAAATGCAGCCAAATATCAGACATCACTAAACAATAACATTACAAGGAATAAAAGGGGAAGGATGAATTAAAACCTTGCTTTACACAAGGTATACAAAAAATGCCATTAAACACAATGCAATGCAATGGGAGGAATACTTAGGCTATGTTCACATGGCATAATTTGGAAGCGGAAAAATATAGAGTTGATTTTAAGAGATAACAGCCTTTGAATTCCAGGCACTTTTTTGGTATATCCCTTTTTTCACCAGCATTTTCAGCTTTGTAAATGTCTGTAAAGTACATACCAAACAGCAAACAAGTGTATTTGGAATGTACAGTATGTCAGAAAAATCTGGTTCTAAAACACAAGAAATAACATGCCACTTCTTACAACGTTTCTGAAAACAGCAATATAAAAATGTGTTCCATGTGAACTATGGCGAGTACATTTCCCAATAGGAAGCTGCTTCAAGTGTTTCAAAAGTGTGGAGCATAAAATGAGCATTTTATGTGCTGAGATACACTCGCAAATATTCACACTGTATTTATAACTATAGATTTTTCCCGACATCTCTATCCACCTCCATGAGATTCCCTGCTCCACTTTCCTTTCTTTCCCCTTAAGGAAAATCCTCTGACTCATCCACAGAGACATTCTGTCCGGATCCTGAAAATAAAAATGTGGGCAAACATTTTGTTTCTTGCAGCTTACTAAGAGAAGCATCTGGATTAATGCAATGCCCCCAGGATCCATCTTCCACTCTACATAAATAATGCAATGACCAAAAATAACCCCATTAGCTAATAGCAGTGGACTAGGAGGCCTACAATACGGTGTATGCAGACCGACGCAGCAGATATAGTGCTCTCTCCGCGCTCTCCCTGATACACGTTTACACCTCCCCTGCGCTCTCCCCTCTCATTTGTCTTGTTTTCTTGCTGTCTCTTTTTCCTTCTTGTACACAGTTCCACTCCCTTCTTTCTGTGCTATTTCTTTTATCTTCACATCACTTTATCTCTTTCATATCTTTTTGAAATACCACCCTTCACTTTTTTCCATAGTCTCTTTTCTCTTCTCCATCTTCTCTCTTTTCTCTACCTGTTATATTTCCTTTAGGGCCCCCATACACATCAGAGTGTTGTCAGATCAACCTGCTGAGAATCTACTGTGTTTGGGGAGCTTCCCACTCTCCCTTGACAGATCGTGATTACTTCAGCACCCAGTACTTTGAGTTTCCCGGGAGAGAGGTGGACGTTTTCCTCTCTCTCTACTGAAAACACATACATGCTAGGCCGAATGTATGGGTATGATGGATTCCAGAGAGATAGCTGTCAGGCGAATGATACTGACGGTATCCTCTATGCGATTTCCTCTATGCTGTCCTCATCCACTATTTTATCCTCTCTCCATACTCTTCTGCTATTCTATGTTCTCTGTATGTGTATGGTGACCATGCAGGGATCCGGAGCCGCGCAGGTGCCGGGAAGAAGGTAAGTATAATGTATATGAGGGGCCCGGACATTAAGGGGGTCATTATAGGGGTTGGACAACCCTTTTAAGATGCCCAAACACCTTCAGTAGCTGCCGGACGAAAGCTTATTCAACCGAAAGCTCTCTCTCCCAACTCCCCCATACACATACCTACTCTGTCGAGAGTGAACGTGTTTTCAGTGGGGAGACAGCCGAAAGCTGCTGCAAGACGCCTCCTCTGATAGTGGCTTATCTTCTGGGAGAATAAAAGAATCAGTAAGGGAGAGTTCACATCAACATTACGAATTCCGTTATTGCTTTGCGTTATAACATGGTTATAACGGAAAATAACCGAATTAGAAAGACGGAATTGAAAACAGAAACCTTTAGAAAAATTCAGTTTTGATCCGTCATAATAGAGGTCTATGGGCATGCATAACGGATTCTTGTCTCCATATTCCTCTATCTTGTCTCCATGCTTTCTCTTTCCTCTTGTCTCATCCTTCCCTTCCTCTTTCCTTACTCCTCTATGTTCTGTCTCTGTTCTCTTTTTCTCATGTATCATCATTCTCCTGTTTCTCTCTATCTTGTCTCTGTATCTGTATCACCCTTCCCTTATCTCTTTCTTCCCGTAATAGTCTTTCTTGTCTCCATGCTTTCCCTAGTATCAGCCTTCTCTTCTCTCTTTCCTTACTCCTCTGTCTCGTCTCTCTGCTTTCTCTTGTATTATCCTTCTCTCTCTATTTCCTTATCTGTCTCTCTTGTCTAAGTGCTTTTTTTTTTTTTTCTTGTTTCATCCTTCTCTTGTGTCACTCTTTCTCTACCCTTCTATCTTGTCTCTGTACTTTCTCTTTTCTTTTGTATCAGTTCTATCTCTGCCATCTTCTCTAGGGGCACTCTCTTTTCTGCATTCTCTCTTCTGTATTCCTTCTCTTTTTTGTTCACTCACTTTGTTTTGTCTAGTCTTAAAGGGAACCTGTCACCGCGATTTTGTGTATAGAGCTGAGGACATGGGTTGCTAGATGGCCGCTAGAACATCCGCAATACCCAGTCCCCATAGCTCTGTGTGCTTTTATTGTGTAAAAAAAACGATTTCATACATATGCAAATTAACCTGAGATGAGTCCTGTCCCTGACTCATCTCACATACAGGACTCCTCTCAGGATAATTTGCATATGTATAAAATCGTTATTTTTACACAATAAAAGCACACAGAGCTATGGGGACTGGATATTGCGGATGTGCTAGTGGCCATCTAGCAACCCATGTCCTCAGCTCTATACCCAAAATCCAGGTGACAGGTTCCCTTTAAGCTTAATTATATTGGCAATTAATTATCAGAACTTGGTGTTTCCAGGCGATTATAGAAATAATTAGTCAGTGTGAATAAAGGAAAAGCCATTTGTTGATCATAATTTTCAGTGGCACGGCTGGTAATCGCAAATGCCACTCACGATTGCTACATTTTTCCAAGGCATTGCAGTCTGTTGGAGTGATCTCACAAGAGCCAGTGACTGCTGCAATGATGGAGATTCATCCACAAAAGTGTCAAAGATTGTACTAATGGGAATCTCCACTGACTCTAAAAGTTCCTATAAAGCTACATGCACACGACCGTTGTGTGTTTTGCGGTCCGCAAATCACGGATCCGCAAAACACGGATGGAGTCCATGTGCGTTCCGCAATTTGCCTTTTGGACAGCCCTTAATATAACTGCCTATTCTTGTCCGCAAAGCGCGGACAAGAATAGGACAGGTTATTTATTTTTTTTGCGGATCACGCAACGGATGCGGACAGCACATGGAGTGCTGGTTACGAATAGTCGGGCGGCACTGCGGGAAGGTATGGGTGCGCGGTTAGCGGACGTCACTCCAGATGCTTGAATGAAGGAAGGAATCGGCACTCCTTTGTACTGCAATGATATCAGGTTTATTCGCCACTCATAGAAGAGGTGACGCGCGTTTCGGCACATGCAAGTGCCTTTATCAAAACAATGTGAGCAGCAGTCCTGTGCATGTGCCGAAACGCGCGTCACCTCTTCTATGAGTGGCGAATAAACCTGATATAATTGCAGTACAAAGGAGTGCAGGTTCATTCCTTCATTCAAGCACACGGAGTGCTGTCCGCATCTTTTGCGGCCCCATTGAAGTGAACGGGTCCGCATCCAAACCGCCAAAACTGCGGCTCGGATGCGGACCAAAACAACGGGTGTGTGCATGTAGCCATACACTGCTAAATTGAGCACACGATTGTCATGAAGGAAGCGTTTCTTTCCATCACTTGCTCTTCAGTAAATGAAATCACTGTATTTACATGCAGCAATCTCCTCCACAGTATGGGGAGGAGTGATCGATAAAGCCATCGCTCTTCCCCATACAGAATCATTGTTTGCCGGCAGCAGAGTGTCTTCATATGGCACGATCTGCTGCCTGCAAACGGTGATTTAGGTGGCAATACAAACGATCCTATTACCCGATGAACAAGCATTTCGTTCGCTCATCGGGTAATTGGTGGCACCTTTACAACAGCAGATTATCGCTAATGAGTGCTCGTATGAAAGTTTGTTAGTGATAATCTGCCCAATGTTCGGGCAGAGTAAAGGGGCCTTAAACAACAATTTTTTAAACTCCGAACTGTTTGCAGGTTGTTTTGAAAATTTTGGTCAACAAAACAGGCTTCAAGGCCCCTTTACACTGCCTGAACATCAGGCAGATTACCGCTAATAAGTGTTCATACGAACGCCTATTAGAGATAATCTGCTAGTGTATACTGTAGGTGCCGCCAATTACCAGATGAAAGAGCAAAACACTCATTCATCGGGGTAATTGGATCTTTCATGTGGTCCCCTAAATCACCTATTGCTGGCAGCAGATCATGCTGTCTAAACAATACTCGGTGTACAATGATCCTGTATGCGAACGAGAGATGGCATTAGTGATCGCTCCTCCCTATACTGTGGAGGAGATCACTGCATGTAAATGTAGCGGTCTCCTTCACTGACGAATAGCGGTTTCTTCCTTCCTTTTCTAAAATCTTAATACTCTTTCTGTGTCTTCTACACTTTGTAGCTTTCACATAATATGAATGCAGACAAAAGGCAACTGAGCTTTGAAATGTATAATTAATGAAAGCAAATCTCATGCATTGTAATGAAGGTTGCATAATACATTCCTGTCTAATTCATTCACAGTAACGTAGTGCTATGTCATCTCTACTCTGCAGCTTACATGTAAAACAGATCAAATACTAGCTCGTGATCATACATAAGAGGCGGCATAAAACAGACTCCATAAACAGGCTGCAGATTACTGAGGGATGTAAAGGTTCTCAGAAATCATACATGAGAGCTCCTTATGGCCATGATGCTTCTGATTTTCTTCATGCTCCGGCAACCACTGTGGAACATACCTGGCTTAAATGATTTATAAATGTCTTTACACTTTTTTTTTCAAAACGGTTTATATCAGAAATTAATATAGCCTTTTTTTAAATCTTCTGTGTAAAGCTGCTTTAACTTCACTGAAAACCTGAACCGGCAGCCTCATCCTCATAGATACCTATGATGCTGTTATTTCGGGTCATTAGACCTGTGGTTCAGACGTGACATTCAGCCATAATACAGGGGCAGAAATGCTCCCGTATTGCGCTCATGTGCAACGAGCCTTAGTCATGGGCATCGAGAGAGCAGAGATTCGATTTTTTGGGTTCTCATCGTGTGAGCCGTTATATATATATATATATATATATATATATATAGTATAGTAAATGAGGAGAAAGCCACTGCCAGACACATCCGGCAGCAGCTTACAGTATCTCCAGGAGGACAAAAGGATCAGGCAATTGAAAGCCACCCTGCCTAATCTTTATCTTTCCTGACTTCGGACGAGAGTAGGGAAGATGCCATACACATAACATGGACACAGATCTACAGCCAGCCCAGGAGTGGGGAGCGGTGGATGGGAATGTTAGTTTTGGTCCTCAGGGTGGTAATGGTACTCACAGTGGCAATTCCCCCTCTGGCTCTCCCTGTGGCATGCAGTTACTGGAGAGCACACCATTACTTCCCTCATGGTACATCCTGGTGTTGGGGTTCCTTCTTGGGGATAATTTGGGGTGCCCTTAATGTTAAGTGTTTTGGCAGGGTGCAAGGCAAGAGTGTAGATGAAGTGGCCGGCAGATGATGGAGGAGTCAGTAACCAAGCCAGTTGGTATCAAGAAATAAGTACATCTGACATTGACAAGGCATAGTTCCCGATAGATCACAGTGCATTTCTTCCCCAAATAGTAGCATATGGAACAGCAATGAAGGAGGTTGTAGTACTCCTTCTCTCTTTCTATCTAAAGCCTCTCTGCAGAATCTTAGGCATGTAGTGAGGTTCATTGTAAATGTTTCTGTAATTCCTAGGCTGAGGGGTATAGATTTAAGATACGGCTGGCCAAACCATCTTCTTCTTGCCACTCTTTCATGAAGGCCAGACTTGTGGAGTACACAACTAATAGTTGTGATGTGAACAGATTCTGCCACCTGAGCTGTGGATCTCTGCAGCTCCTCTAGAGTGCCCATGAGCCTCTTGGCTGCTTCTCTAATTAGTGCTCTCCTTACCTGGGCTGTCAGTTTAGGTAGATGGCCATGTCTTGGTAGGTTTGCAGTTGTGTCCATTTTCAGATGATGGATTGAACAGTGCTCTGTGAGATGTTCAGAGCTTGGGATATATTTTTAGCCTAACCCTACTTTACACTTCTCCACAACTTTATCCCTGACCTGTCTGGTATGTTCCTTGGTTTTCATGATGCTGTTTGATCACTAATGTTCTCTATTAAACCTCTGAGGCCTTCACAGAACAACTGTAGTTATACTGAGAATACATTATACCTAGTTGTTCAGTTGACTTCTGACGATTTTTATTTCTTAAAATTATTGAAAACCATGTATCATTTTCGTTTCACTTCACAATATTTGCTACTTTGTATTGGCATATCCCATAAAATCCCAATAAAATACATTTAACTTTGTGGCTGTAACATGAAAAAAACGTGGAAAATTTCAAGGGGTATAAATAGTTTTTCGAGGCACTGTATATTGTGCTTCTTCTGTAATCTGCTGTTGCTGTGCCTTTGCCTGTAAGATTGGTGGAGGTGGTTATCAGAAGTGCAGCATAAGGTGCTAGTAAAGTTTAATACATGCAGATGTAGGAAACCATCAATATCAGTGAATTACTTAGAATGGATACCAGTGTATCCACTACTTAGCTGAAAGTAGGACTCGATCTGTACTGGTTTTGAGATTCTGGAGGTAGTGAAGAATATTCTGCTCTGTGTGTGATGGAGAAGTTTCCGGAGGCTATTCGAAGGTTAAGATGCATTGTGCTCTTGGCCTGTCCTAGAAAGATCTTTAGATATAGAGAGCAAAACACCTCTCCTGACTTGTCCATTTTAAGAAATGCTTAAAATAACAATTCTAGAGAAGCTTTCTCTTAAAGGAGTTTTCTTTACTTAAATATTGATGACCTATCTTTAGGATAGGTCACAGATCTCAGATAACGGGGGGTCAAACTTCCCAGCAATCAGCTGATAGAAGGCACACCGGGACTAGCACAGCTCCATACACCATATTGCCCATTCACTAAAAAGAGTTTTCAGTTCAAAGCCCAGAAACCCTCTTTAACCCCTTCCCGACCAGCACCGTAAAAGTACGTCGCAGCGGGACGTGACTTGCCGCCCAGCGCAGTACTTGCAACACCAAATGATCAAAAAGGCATGTGCCCCCCAAAATAGTACTAATCAAACTGTCACCTCATCCCGCAAAAAATTAGACCCTACTTAAGACAATTAGTCAAAAAATAAAAAAGCTATGGCTCTCAGACTATGGAGACACTAAAACATCATTTTTTTGGTTTAAAAAATGCTATTAAACCTTAAATAAATAAGAAAAAGTATACATATTAGGTATTGCCACGTCCGTAACGATCTTCTCTATAAAAATATCACATGAACTGACCCCTCAAGTGAACGCTGTAAAATAAATAAATAAAAACTGTGCCAAAATTATAAATTTTTTGATCACCTTTCCCTATAAAGTGTAATAATGAATGATCAAAAAAATCATATGTACCGAAAAATAGTACCAATAAAAACATCAACTCATCCTGCAAAAAACGAGCCCCTGCACAAGACGATCGGCAGAAAAATAAAAAAAATATGGCGTTCAGAAAATGGAGACACCAAAAACATTTTTTTTCAAAAATGCTTTATTATGTAAAACTGAACCAAAGAAAGTAGACATATTTGATATCATTGCATCCGTAACAACCTACTCTATAAAAATAGCACATGATCTACCCTGTCAGATGAATGTTGTAAAAAATAAAAACGGTGCCATTTTTGGTTACTTTGCCTCACAAAAAATGTAATAGAGAGCAATTAAAAATCATATGTACCCCAAAATAGTACCAATAAAACTGTTATCTTATCCCATAGTTTCCAAAATGAGGTCACTTTTGGGAGTTTCTACTGTAGGGGTGCATCAGGGGGGCTTCAAATGGGACATGGTGTCTAAAAACCAGTCCAGCAAAATCTGCCTTCCAAAAACCATATGGCGTTCCTTTCCTTCTACCCCTTACATCAGTTTACGACCACATGTGGGGTGTTTCTGTAAACCGCAGAATCAGGGTAATAAATATTGAGGATTTTTTGGCTGTTAACCCTCGATGTGTTAAAGAAAAAAAATAGATTAAAATGGAAAATCTGTCAAAAAAGTGAAATTTAGAAACGTCATCTCCATTTTCCTTTAATTCTTGTTAACAAACTTTGTAAAATCAGTTTTGAGTAACTTGAGGGGTGTAGTTTCTACAATGGGGTCATTTATGGGGGGTTTCTATTATGTAAGCCCCGCAAAGTGACTTCAGAACTGAACTGGTCCTTAAAAAGTGGGTTTTGGAAATTTTCCTTAGAATTGCTTCTAAAATTCTAAGCCTTCTAACGTCGTAAAAAAATAAAATGACATTTACAAAATGATGCCAACATAAAGTAGACATATGGGGAATGTTAAGTAATAAATATTTTATGAGGTATCACTTTCTGTTTTAAAAGCAGAGAAATAGAAATTTTGAAAATTGCAAAAATTTTTAATTTTTGGTAAATTTGGGATTTTTTTCATAAATAAAGGTGAAATATATTGACTATCATGAAGTACAATGTGTCACGAGAAAACAGTTTCAGAATGGCTTGGATAAATAAAAGTGTTCCAAAGTTATTACCACATAAAGTGACACATGTCAGGTTTGCGAAATATGGTCTGGGCAGGAAGGTGGAAACTGGCCCGGGATAGAAAGGGTTAAAAATCTATGTTGTGTGATTTCTCTGTTATTCCTCTCTCCTCCTGTATGAAAATACTGAACTGACAACTGCGTATTACCATTCTACATGTCAATAAGATTCCTGCGTGGACTGCCACTGATTGAGTCCAGTATGTAGGCACATGCCACATTGACAAGGGAAATTATAACACTAAGTTCAAAGGAAGAGCACAGTGCAGAGTTCTTAGAGGTTGAACTTGATGGACCTGTGTCATTTTTCAACCTATGTAACTATGTAAGAGGATAATCTGAAGGTCTTCTTCAAGGCTGGGGATACTTGCCAATCTTGGACCTGACACCTGTTGTTGTAAAGCAGTGCAGCTACTGAATGGCAATGCAGTGTCACTTGCATGTTGTTGTGACTGAGACCCTAAAACTGCAAAAAATACAGGGATTTCCTGTGATTGTGGAGTAATGCTTACAGAAATTAGCGAGTTTTGCTGCAACCTCATTCAGTTCAATGGCTGCACTGGTACTCAGATCACTGTGTAGCCCTAGCATAAGGAAGTATGTTATACTATAAATATGTTATGTCTTCTTAGCAACTCTGTAATTTAAATAAATTGTACAAACTACACAAGGTCTCCTCTTTCCTGTATAAGACACATAGAGGACATATTGGGCGATTTGGTTATAAATAAGATCCCTTATTTAACTTTTGATAGATCTGTTTCTCTGATGGGTCCCATTCACTGTCACAGAACCTCCAGCATCCAAAGCTATTTTTACATAATAGCTAACTGAGAAGCTAAGAGGCTTGCAATTAGACGAATCTCAGCAAAATGTTTTGCAGTGATTAAAAGCAATCATGTATGCTAATGATGCTTCTCAATATTCTCTACCTTCCTTTTTGGGATGTTAGCAGGTGCTGGTATGTATTCCACAGTGCTATGTTACATATGCTATGAAAATTAAATTATTACAAACATATTTTATAGTCATCCAGCCACGGACAACCAAACTATGTGGCTAAAAGATCAGACGGCTGCAGATATATGGATTTTTTTTAAAACCTCTAAACAATAAAACGTGTTTCTGGGTGGATCTCTGTCTGCTCTACATATCAAATAACATATTAACCTAGTTAGTAAGGCTGAAAAAGAAATATGTCCATCCGGTTCAGCCTGTTATTTTGCAATTTCCCAACTTAAGATCTGATAATTTGAATAAGGGCCGTCCATGCCCATACTGCGGACCGCAATATTCGAATGGGTCTGCAATCTGCAAGATAAGGCGCATTGCGGAGCGGAGGCATGGATCGGAAGTCCACGGAAGCACTACAAAGCGCGTCTTATCTTTTGCCGGATTTTGCGAATTGCAGACCCAATCAAGTTAATGGGTCTGCAACGCAATACGGGATTCACATGGCCAGTACCCATGCATTGTGGGCCGCAATTTGCGGTCTGCAGCACAGGCACGGATGGCCTATGGTCATGTGAATAAGCCTTAACTCCCTGGATCAATGATCTAGTAACCTGTAATATTATTACACTCCAGAAATACATCCAGGCCCCTCCAACTCTTTTAGTGAATTCACCATCACCACCTCCTCAGGCAAAGAGTTTTAATAGTCTCACTGCTCTTACTGTAAAGAATCCTCTTCTATGTCTGTAGAAACTTTTTTTTCCTCTAGTCATAGAAGATGCTGCCTTCTTACAGTCACAGTCCTCGGTATAAATAGATCACGGGAGAGATTTCTGTACTGACCTTTGATATCTTTTTCCTAAATTAAATAACCCTAATTTTGATAATCTTTCTGGGTACTGTAGTTCACCCATTCCAGTTATTACTTTAGTTGTCCTCCTCTGAACTGTCTCTACAACTGTTATGTCTTTTGTCTGCACAGGAGCCTAAAACTGTACAAAATATGCCATGTGCGGTCTGACTAGTGATTTATAAAGTGGTAGAACAATGGGGGGAGGGGAGAATTTATCATGGTCTACACTCCAGAATTCTGGCTTAAAAAATCTCAGAATTGGGTTTTGCTCCAATCCAATTTTGGAAAGTGAATGGGGAAGTGGTGGAACTTAGCCTGTTGAGCTGATTTAAGCCAGATTTATCAATTGAGACTATTTCAACATTCCCACAAAAATTATCTCCAACTGTAATAAAAGAGGTGGTGTAGAAAGTGGAGTAACATCACAAAACACAAGTGTAGGCGCACGTGCAGATGAATTGGATTCAGGAGTTGCGCATGGGCCACGTAGAAGAATAGTTCTGTCCCCGTCCACAGCAGAATTGATGTCCAGTCCATAGCCCAGGTTGGAAATCTAGTAAAGGATTTAATGTCAGTAGAAGTTGGATTTTCTGAAGAGTAGCATCACAGCTTCGGAATGGTAAATACATTATAACGTTTCTAAGTCAATGAATATTAAGTGGGATTAAATATAAGATAACACAGACAAATCATATACAAAATATTAAAAAGTAAATAAACATCACTAGCCTAAATATGCAATATGGTGTAGGGCTCCGGTCGGCCATGCTATAACATATGGATGTCTACAATTTGTAACACATCGCCGACACCCCAGGGTGTACAAGAGATAGGGCAAATTAATACTTGCATCCTACCTAGGATAAAGTTCCAAGTGGAGTCCCACCTAATTGTCGGTGCGGACCACAGTTATTCCCATCAGCCCCTCCTCCAGTGTGCATAACGCATGTCTCTGAGATCTGAGATCACTCAGGAATGTGGCCTTATCAGCACAGACAAAATTAAGGGGCACAGAACCAATCAGTACTTAAAAATACCCTTACAATACAGTTTAGTATATCATCTGAATCATCTAACAATTTTACCCCTCCATAAAAGCAAAAACAAAATTGTGCTTGCTCTGTTTACTTACAGACAAGGTCCTACAAAGCCCCATGTGCTCTCAATCCCGTGGTCGGGGAAAAGATCTAATCGAAGACTTCAGAGGAATAACAGCTTTTCTCCAAACAGTCCACAGTTTAATCTTGGTATGTTTAATGTACTTATTTTACCAAGTTCATAATTCATGATTTTTATTGTTTATCTTTTCAATTCTGTTTATTAATTTTACATTATGGCAGATTATAAATATAATATAATCTGCTACATGTAATATTATGTCATCAAATCCTTTACTGCTGTTTTATCAGATCCATCAGATGTACATATTGATGTAGACATGGCTTTTTTATTTTATATATATATATATATATATATATATATATCAAAAAAAGGTTTGCAGCACTCCTTGAAAGATAAAATGTGCTCTTTTATTCACACATATCAAATGACAACGTTTCGGTTCTCTCACAGAACCTTTCTCAAGTCTCACCTGACTTGAGAAAGGTTCTGTGAGAGAACCGAAACGTTGTCATTTGATATGTGTGAATAAAAGAGCACATTTTATCTTTCAAGGAGTGCTGCGAACCTTTTTTTGCTGTCTTCTGTCCTGAATCGAGGGACCATCGCGGGCACCCTACATTCTACACAGTTCTCAAGGGAGTGCTGCCACAGTTTTCTTATGGATGGATATATATATAGAGAGAGAGAGAGTTGTGCTTAAATAATTTTCTATATTTCTACATAAATTTGACCTGAAACTACATCAGATTTTCACAAGTCTTAAAAGAAGATTAAGATCACCAAATCAAACAAATAAGTGAAAAACATAAGACTTGGTCTTTGATTTACTGAGAAAATTATCCAATATCACATGTCTGTGAGTGACAAAAGTATGTGAACTAGTGTTGGGCGAGCATGCTTGACCAAACATCAGTTCGGCTTGAGCATCGCTATGCTCGGCCAAATATCATGTGTGCTCGAGTCAGTGAATTTAGACTCTATTTCTGAAAAGTTTTTTGGTGGGATTCGAACTCACAACCTTCTACATTACAGCCCAGAATGTTAACCAATACACTATACAGCTGCATGGCCAGTTACTTTTAAAAAAATAAATAAAAATAAATAAATAAATATGAGACTTCTGCTGTAGAGGAATAGTTGCTGTAAAAGTATTCCTATACAGCAGAAGTAACTGGTTATGCAGCTGTATAGTGTAGTGGTTAACATTCTGGGCTGTAATGTAGAAGGTTGTGAGTTTGAATCCTGTCAGAAACTTTTCAGAGATAGAGGCAAAATTTAATTTAAATATTGATGTTTTTAACCAGAATATATTTACATATATTATATATATTTAGAATACATAATATATGTAAATATATGTAAATATATTATGGCTAAAACATCAGTAGTAGTTTCCCACATATTATGCATTCATATATATCAGAAGTATGATTTTATATATATATATATATATATATATATATTTGTAATTACATACTTCTGATATATATGAATGCATAATATGTGGGGGAAACTACTACTGATGTTTTAGCCATAATAAATTTTACATATATTATAATATATAATATATTCTAAATATATAATAATATATGTAAATATATTATGGCTAAAAACATATATATGTTTAAATTAAATATAGCCTCTATTTCTGAAAAGTTTCTGACAGGATTCAAACTCACAACCTTCTACATTACAGCCCAAAATATTAACCACTACACTATACAGCTGCATGGCCAGTTATACAGCAGAAGTATCATATTATTTTTTTTTTTTGTAACTGCCCATGCAGCTGTATAGTGTAACTGGTCATGCAGCTCTACAGTGTAGTGGTTAAGATTCTTGGCTGTAATGTAGAAGGTTGTGAGTTTCAATCCTGACAGAAATTTTTCAGAAATAGAGGCTAAATTAGATTTAAATACACTAAGTGTCCCCAAGCACTGATTCCATATATGGACATAGCTATATATGGAGTCAGAGCAGGGACTCCTAAGCCGAAATAGAGTCCTAGAGTCTACTCGAACACCAGAGCCCACAAACACTTTGGTGCTCGACCAACACTAATGTGAACCTTTCTGTATCTGGTGTGACCCCCTTGTGCAGCAATAACTGCAACTAAATGTTTCCAGTAATTGTTGATTAGTCCTGCACATCAGTCTGGAGGGATTTTATCCCATTCCTCCATACAAAACAGCTAACTCTGTTATGTTGGGGGATTGCCTCCCATGAACTGCTCGCTTCAGGTCCTCCCACAACATTTGGCAATTCCAAAACATTAACTTTAGTTTTCCTTATCCATTCTTAGGTCAGTTGCAACTCGACGCAGTAACGCAGGCACAAGATTAGCAGGGCTTCTTACAAATCGGTTCCCTCATCTCTAGAAAAGAATAGTACATATAAAAGCATTGTAATTAGAGATGAGCAAAGTTTTGTAAACTTCGATTTGGCTGCTTCACCAAAATCTTGCTTTGTGACGAATTTGTGGCAAATTACTTTGCGGGTGCCGTATTTGTGCTGCTTCCCATCATTGTACCCCTCAGATGCCGCGTTTATAGCTGATCGCCGCATCTGATAGGAATAATACAGTTTAAAATTAATAAAAATAAGTAATACTTACCTTATCCATTTGCTAGCAACAGGCCAGATGACGCCATCTTGCTTGAAAGTCTGTCGCAAATTCTTGCACGGCCCAAGATGATGTCAGCACGCCGGCAGGCGTGGTGATGTTATACGTCATCGTGCAAGGGATTTTGTCCGAGATCTTCAAGCAAGATGGCAGTGGCCGACCCGTTGCGTGCAAATGGAGCAGGTAAGTATTCGTTTTTTTTGTTTTTTACACAATTTCAGGTTAAATCGATTCACTTCTGGACTTCGACTCGCTCATCGCTTATTTTAATAGTTGGGGGCTGGCAAGCTTTAAAGGTAATGTACACCTTTGGAAGCAATTTTTGGTTATGATTGAATTATACTCTTTTTTGGATAAAAATCATATTTTCAGTTGGCCTTTATTAAAAATATAAAGCCATTCTGTCACAAAGGGTTAACATGTTTGTCTAGCTGTGTGACTGGTACTTTCACTTCGTGCCAGTCATCTAATAACCCTACTCTCTAAACTACTAAGAGGTCATAACAATCATTTAAGCCACATTCTTATCAGTAAGATAAGGATTGAGCTATAATGAGTGTTTATAATGTCAGAGAGCAGAGATAAGGAGTCCATCTGCTCCTGGTCTGACGGAAAAGACAGAAAATCCAAAGGGTGCAACTAAATCATCTCAACTCTGTACAGAAAAAAGGATGCCATATTGTTAATAAAGACAGATTGGAAAAATGATTTTTAGCTCAAAATGAGTACAATGTTGCCCCCAAAGGTGTACATAGCTTTTAAGCTGCATCATTAATTCTACCACCATCTATACCTGGACATGCAGAAACTCACCTAGATATTTCTAGATACTGAAATCTGGAATAGTTTCCATTCTATTACTTATTTATTCTTCCCCTAGGCTTGCTAGATGAAGACAACCAGTGGATGACCCAGATAAACAGACTTCAGAAACTAATTGACAGACTGGAGAAGAAGGTATTGGAATGTATCGCCTGAGCTTTTTTCCCTTTTCATCCATAGTTCCTTTTTTTTGTTCCACACACCCTACTGTTCCTGAGCTTTGTAGCTGTATCAGACTGATCCTAAAGTTCTGTATCAGATGAAATACAGACATGATAGTGCAGCTATTCTCTCTCCTCTGCACAGTGCCATTTATGTAGATTTGAAGTTATATTCCGATGTAGTTCTATCGACTATAAACCTCTGCCGGTTAATTTCCTGTATAATAAAGGACGATGGCATGGCTGGCACCAGAAAGATTTCCCAGAAATGACCACATTCATTTTACTTGCACCCTTCCCCTCTTTTCTCCACTGATTTGAGTGCTTCAAGGTGCCTCAGGTATCTTCAGAGTCTACCAACACCCTGATAAAGGATGTCATTGGGGTATCTACTGTGCAGTAACGTGGCTATTATAATCTATTTAGGCTACTTTCACACTAGCGGCAGGACGGATCCGACAGGCTGTTCACCCTGTCGGATCCGTCCTGCCTCTATTTTGCCGTGCCGCCGGACCACCGCTCTGTCCCCATTGACTATAATGGGGACGGGGGCGGAGCTCCGGTGCAGCACGGTAGTGCACGGCGAGAGGCCGCCGGACTAAAAAGTCGGACATGCGGTAATAGTCCAACGGCGAAATAGTGGCAGGACAGATCCGACAGGGTGAACAGCCTGTCAGATCAGTCCTGCCGCTAGTGTGAAAGTAGCCTTACTGGGTATGTCCACTCCAGGCAGCCTAAACAGTTAGGGTTTGCTAATAAAACTGTATCGATATTCCCTTTTGATATACTGTACGTTTATATATTGAGATTTAGGAACTCTTAGGAAAATGGGGAGCAGTTCCCATTAACACCATTAAGGTTCCTGCCCTTCTTTTTTCAAAGGGTCATTAAATTGTTAATACAAGGCACTTACTAATGTATTGCGATTGTCCATATTGCTTCCTTTGCTGGCTTGATTCATTTTTCCATCACATTATACACTGCTCGTTTCCAGTGGTAATGAATACCACTGCAGTGCAGATCCAAGGTGGCCAGGACAGGAAGTGCTGCGCATGAGTGCCTATGCATGCCCCCATGGTCCTGGACACCGGAGAGGTCAGTGCTTTTTTCTATAGTGTTTAAGTACCTCCACCGCTGCTGGATTGCAAGGTGGTTGTAACAGCTGGAAGCAAGCAGTGCCTAATCTGATGGAAAAATGAATTTAGCCAGCAAAGGAGGCAATATATACAATCATAATACATTAGTAAGTGCCTTGTATTAACTTTCTAAAAAACTATTTCTATATTTTGCTGTTGTTTTAAAGGACTTAAAACTGGAACCCCTAGAAGAAGAAATCTTAGACGGAAGCACAAATTCAGTAAGTAATTCAATGATTTTTTTGTGTTCCCAGCAGAGTGCTTAGCTTTAATCAGTAAAAGCTTCTAAATGTGACATTTTCAACCATCGACAGCAAATTTTACAACTATAAAATGTTTTTTTCTGTTCTTCTAAACTTCTCCAACTACCGGTAATTAAAAGAGAAAAAATGAAAATATTATATTTCAATAAATATTCCCCACTGACCTGTATATGGGCATGTGATTGTCGGCTGTAATACACAGAATATGAAAGCAACTAAGGGCCCTGTTACAATGCTCAGTTTTCCGGTCAATTATCGGGAACAAGTGTTAATACGAACACTCTTGATAATGGCCCATATAGTCAAGCAGCTGATCAGCAGATGAATGTGCAAATGCTTGTTTGTCGGCTGATGGACATCTTTCTAAACAAATAGGATGACATGCCCGATTATCAGCAGTACATCTCCCAGTCTAATCAGGGATGTGATGCCGAAACTCAGTAGAACTGTAGAAGAGAAGAATGACAGAGGTAGCAATCATCCCCCCCCCCCATTCAGTTTTGATCTGAGTAATCAGGATGGTGCAAACAAGCGCTGATGGTGTATACACTGACCTCCTGTGTATATATGCTGTATACGCTATCCAAAGGAGACCATATAGAGAGTATGTTTTTAATAAGGAGCAATAGGGCATAAGGGGTAGGGGAGTTACAATCAGGAGATTATTTAAAGGGGTAGTACCACTAATATTAGTGTATCCTGTCCCACGGATATCGCTGTTATATCACTTTCCCCAAATATCACCATTTATCAAAACTGCCTTATTATAAAGTTATTAGCCGACCTTGGCATCCTGGGGCAAATCTGTTTTGATATTTAGTTGCTGTAGGTTACGTCCTTTATTGGAGCCTTGTAATGTAGGACACACAAGCCTCATTGGTAAGAAGAAGGGGCGTGATAGTGTCACATGGCCTGCTGATGTCAGGACACATCTCCCTGCCCAAGGCAGACAAGACCAGCAGATCCATGACAAACCAGGATGTAGGATTCAAGCATAGGAGATAAGAGAAAACTGCATATTAGGTGAATCTAAAAAAAAAAAAAAAAATCACGGGACGAATTTGAGCTAGAGTAATTAGAAAATAAACTTTCGAGTGGAAAGAGGTTTATGGCATAGCTCATTTAAGGCTGATGTTTCTCCGAATGAGTTTAAATAAATGAGGTTTACAGAATGGCAACAAGTCAAGAATTCTAGACTGTATATAGGAGGACGTTGAGAAATATATTACCAGGAGTCTCTCTACAAGGCCTCATGCACGAGACCTTATTTTTCATCTGTGTGCTATCCACACTTTTAGCACACATTCAATTCTATGGGGTCATACTTTTTGCAGATCTGTGTGTCCGTTCCGCAAAGTATAGAATACTGTAGGTCCTATTTGTGTCTGCATTGCGAAGAGAATAGTCGTTTCTATTGAGAGGAGTTAGAAAAATGCAGAATACATACAGACGGTATCCGTATTTGGCAGATCCGCTATTTGCTGACCGTAAATTCAAACATGGCCGTGTCTGTATTTTGCTTCTTGCACTGTAGGGTAACCCTTTGTGCTTTCACTATGTGCATTCATATGGCTGATCAAGGGTTTGCCGAATGAACTATTGGTAGAATCAAAAAACTGTCCGGTTTCCCTGCCGTAGCCTTTATATGGAATAAATGAAAAGCCAGGGGCAGAAGCAGGAGGAGACAAACCTCCGGAGGATGAATACTAGCAGGAGATCCGTGACCTTTTCAGAACTTGTCTTTGTCTGCTCTTTTCTACTTCACCTTTGATGTTTTGTTCCTTAAATGTATTATGTTCAAAATGTCAACTTCTTTCTCCTCCAAATATAAGAATACCCTTATGTTAGTATTCTGCATAGCAAATCCCCAGAATTTTCTTTGAACGTGGATTTCACTTTCCTTTGGGGATTATTTGTTCTTACTTTACATCTATTCACTTACTGAGGATGGTAACAATATGCAATGTGTGAATCATGTAAACCACTATGGATTCTGGTGAGTCCAGGACAAATTGAAGGGACACCCATAAAAATACAATATGCATCCATGTATGCCTACAACTGTACCAGCTGTTTATACCCATATACCTGTTTCTACATCGAAAGCTCTGCAAGTTTACAGATCTCTGCTGCTAAGTAGATGTGAATGCTTATGCATTGAGGGCACTGTCTGGCTTAGAAAACCCATTTTCATGCACCCTAAAAGGATCCTTTTTAGTTAATGGAGGGGGGGGGGTGCTCTTCATCATGAACTGGAACGTAAAGCAGTTACAAAGAGAACCCCTTGCTCTGGGAGACTACATTTGTAGATTACATGGTCCAGCCCACTGATTGCAGGGTTTTTGTGTGATGTTTCATGTCACCGCTGGTGGTGCTGTGGTGAGATAGTGGCCAGCAGGCACTTGAGTCCCAGCAAATTAGGCCGGTATGCATTGAAAAGGTACATGAAAAAGTAGCACCCTCATGCAATATAAAACATTCTAGTAAGATTCAATAGCGTGGAGAATACATGAGGTGCTGTAGGTGTAGTGACCCACTGGTTCACTGCTAAAGGGTTAAATCTATGGTTAACAGCTAAGTTAATGCTATACTATGTTATGTTCTTCTTTTAACATGAGGATGTTGGGATGTTTACTGGGATGCTAACTATGCACTATGTATTCCAAAAGGCTGTGTATGGGAGGTTAGTATTAGTTGCAGGGTGTTGTGCTGGGTCCACTTTCCCCTGGCTAGAAAGTAGTTCCTGGCAAGTCAGTGTCAAGATATGCCTGTGTAAACCTGATACGCTAAAGCAGGAAAAACGACTCCATCTTCAGGGAGACACCATCCTTGTGAGTAAAAAGCTGCCAAAAAAATACTTTGCTAAGAACTAGCCAATGAGGGAAAGAGGCATTGAATTTTTACAGATGGTTGAGGACCATTAAAGGGGCAGTGACATACAAATAAATGTATATAACAGTATGTAACAAATAGTTCTGAACTAAAATATAGCTGCATTTGGCGGCCTCACTATTACGGCTCATAATTAAAAATAAATAAAATCAACAATAGTGTAAGTCCAACCGTTCTGCAGGTTATCAGGGCATATCCAGCACCACCTACAGATTTGGAACGAAAATTTGGTCAGGATTTCAGAGTAGATCGCTTGTGACACCTTTAGGCCTATTTCCAATCAAAACTAAATTCTGAAGGTTAAAATCATCTTACATTTCTTCAGTCTCTAATAGAGATGTCAGTGTCAGAACAATTATCTTCCTCGTTCTCATGTATGAGTGATCTGGGGAAAAAAAAGATACAAAAATAGATGTACAAGTATGTAAAATTAACGAATCAACGCCCCAGCCTTAATAATAAGAGTTCATTTAAAAGTAAAGAGAACATTGCAGATTTTTCATGCTGCAAAGAATTTCCGCCACCAGATCTACATGTGTCAGCGAGGTCCATGGAAATTATTCTCCAATCTCTTTGTCTTCCATTTGAGTTTGATGTAACAGACTGTGCATGATTAATGGCTCCTTCCTTATGTCACTGTCACATTATGTCAATCTCTTTGAATTCCTTAGCACATAATGATCGTTCAGCGGCAGCTATCTGTGATCACAGAGGAGCTGGAAGAATTTCGTCTTTCCCTAAAACACTACGTAGAGTCTGTGAACACTCAGACAGAATGTCTACAGTAAGTATCGTGTCTCTCGAACATAATAATGGCATTTGCTTCTGAGTTTCTGCCACCACCATTTCTACAGGATTACCGTCATTACTGGAAACATTACTGGAAACAGTAACGGGACTAGACAGAGTTCTCAAGGTCAGGTGAAACTTTTTACTATACAAAAAGTATTCAAAAACTATCAAATTACTGTAGTGGTACAACTAATGCTATGCTTGTTATGCTATCTTTATTAAAGGGGTGTGCAAGTATCCACAGAATAGGGCATAGCTAATTGATCGCTGAGGGTCCAATTGCTGGGACCACCACTGATCTGATGAATCTTTAGGTGGGGCATGTGCTCTTCCACTCCATTCATTCTCTGTGGGACTGCTGGAGATAGCTCTATTTAACCCCTTTAACATTATAACAGTAGAACTATGTTATTCTCTATGGGGAGCTACAAAGATGTCAACCAGGGAGACTTGCACAGGGTGATATGCAAGCAGTAGGCAAACAGGAGACTGGCTTTTGTCAAGGGGTAAGGCTAAATATATTCAGACTCCCCTCCCCCTTATTAGTAACAGAATTCAGACCCTAGACCAGATCTTTATTTTAAAATCTGACACCAGATCAGATTCCCCTAAATATATTCAGGCCCCAGAACAGACCTGCTAAATAAAAGCTGTTTTTGTCAGTTCTCCTATACACATGCCTGTTCAACATTCATTTTTCACCTACCGTCTGCGGGTGGTTACAGATAATGAGTGCCTGCCATCCTTCTATTTTCAATTTTCTCCCATACACATGCCTGTTCAACATGTCTGATCATTTTTTTCCTCTTATTGAATACTGCTGATTAAAAAAATTGGGATGGCCATACACGAGTTGGCCGATCCCTCCAATATGTGTATGGGTACCTTTTAAAAAACAGTCATGTTTAATCATATGTTAAGATTAAAAATAAAGATTTCAGTTATAGCATCCAAATTTACAGACCACCTGAAATCTATCCATGAAACACATTAGAATCTATACAGGCGAGTCACAATATTATGACCACTTCCTACTTTCGATCTCAGCAGTGTGGAGCTCATGAAGGAAGTCACGTGTGCTGAGCTGGCTTGGTGGGTAAATAAGGTGTGCGATAGGCTGTTTGCACACATATCCCTCACTGCTGTCATGGGTTAAAAGGGGGGGATTTATCAGAGTTTCAAAAAGGGAGGATTATCGGCTTTTGAGCCAAGGGTGGCAGTATTTCAGAAACTGCGCAGTTTCTGAAATACTGCCACCCTTGACGGATGCATGAGGTTGTATTATTGTAATGGAAGTGTTTTTGCAGATCCAAAAACGCTAATGTGAAAGTAGCCTAAGAGATGTGGAAACTGCGCGCCATTGATGTGAGAGGTGAATGGTGGCTACAAAGGTGGGCAAGGGCGGACTGACACACTACAGACGTGTGCGGACGGACATGAGGGCAGACGTGTGTCTGAAACAACAGTTTAGCACACCCTACTGCGTATAGGGCTCTGAAGCAGATGGATGGTCACTTCACCTCTGCTAACAAAGTTGTATTGGCAGAAAAGGCTTCAATTTTCACTGCAGTATCGGAATTGGACCTCAGCTGATTGGCAAAGGGTTGTCTTCTCCAAAAAGTCACATTTTCTGCTTCATCCAACGGATGGACATTGATGCGTCACTCAAGAAACATCAGAGATGAAACACCCTGCAACTATTGCTGGAATAACAGCAACTGTTGGTTGTACTGCTATGGTCTGGGGAATATTTTTGTAGCATTCTCTGGGCCACTCATCCAAGTGGAAGACACTCTCAACCGATTTGGGTATGAATCCATCCTTGCAGATCACGTACACCCATATATGCTGATTGTCTTCCCTGAGGCTGATAGGATCTTCCAGCAAGACAATGCCACATGTTACATGGCTATAAATGTCTGACACTGGTTGGAAGAGCATGACCCAGACTTCCAAGTACTACCCTGGCCCCCAAAATTCTCCAGACTTGAACACAATTAAGCATCTATGGTACTACCTTGATCGTCCTGTTCGCTCTATAGATCCTCCTCCACACACCCTCCAGCAGCTTAGGGACACACTGCAGATACCTGCGACAACCTACCAGGACCTTATTGAGTCACTCCCAGCCCGTCTAGCTCCTGCCCATGCCACACAGGGCAGATATTAGCTGGTGGTCATAATAATGTGGCTTGACTGTATATATCAAGTGTATCAGGAAAGGTAGCTACTAGTGTTGGTTGAGCACTAGAGTTGAGCGGACACCTGGATGTTCGGGTTTGAGAAGTTCGGCCGAACTTCCCGGAAATGTTCGGGTTCGGGATCCGAACCCGATCCGAACTTCGTCCCGAACCCGAACCCCATTGAAGTCAATGGGGACCCGAACTTTTCGGCACTAAAAAGGCTGTAAAACAGCCCAGGAAAGAGCTAGAAGGCTGCAAAAGGCAGCAACATGTAGGTAAATCCCCTGCAAACAAATGTGGATAGGGAAATGAATAAAAATAAAAATAAAATAAATAAAAATTAACCAATATCAATTGGAGAGAGGTCCCATAGCAGAGAATCTGGCTTCACGTCACCCACCACTGTAACAGTCCATTGTCAGATATTTAGGCCCAGGCACCCAGGCAGAGGAGAGAGGTCCCGTAACAGAGAATCTGGCTTCATGTCAGCAGAGAATCAGTCTGCATGTCATAGAAGAGAATCAGGCTTCACATCACCCACCACTGTAACAGTCCATTGTCATATATTTAGGCCCAGGCACCCAGGCAGAGGAGAGAGGTCCCGTAACAGAGAATCTGGCTTCATGTCAGCAGAGAATCAGTCTGCATGTCATAGCAGAGAATCAGGCTTCACGTCACCCACCACTGTAACAGTCCATTGTCATATATTTAGTCCCAGGCACCCAGGCAGAGGAGAGAGGTCCCGTAACAGAGAATCTGACTTCATGTCAGCAGAGAATCAGTCTGCATGTCATAGCAGAAAATCAGGCTTCACGTCACCCAACATTGGAACAGTCCATTGTCATATATTTAGGCCCAGGCACCCAGGCAGAGGAGAGAGGTCCCGTAACAGAGAATCTGGCTTGATGTCAGCAGAGAATCAGTCTGCATGTCATAGCAGAGAATCAGGCTTCACGTCACCCAACATTGGAACAGTCCATTGGCATATATTTAGGCCCAGGCACCCAGGTAGAGGAGAGAGGTCCCGTAACAGAGAATCTGGCTTCATGTCAGCAGAGAATCAGTCTGCATGTCATAGCAGAGAATCAGGCTTCACGTCACCCAACATTGGAACAGTCCATTGGCATATATTTAGGCCCAGGCACCCAGGCAGAGGAGAGAGGTCCCGTAACAGAGAATCTGGCTTCATGTCAGCAGAGAATCAGTCTGCATGTCATAGCAGAGAATCGGGCTTCACGTCACCCAACATTGGAACAGTCCATTGGCATATATTTAGGCCCCGGCACCCAGACAGAGGAGAGGTTCATTCAACTTTGGGTAGCCTCGCAATATAATGGTAAAATGAAAATAAAAATAGGATTGAATGAGGAAGTGCCCTGGAGTACAATAATATATGGTTAAGGGGAGGTAGTTAATGTCTAATCTGCACAAGGGATGGACAGGTCCTGTGGGATCCATGCCTGGTTCATTTTTATGAACGTCAGCTTGTCCACATTGGCTGTAGACAGGCTGCTGCGTTTGTCTGTAATGACCCCCCCTGCCGTGCCGAATACACGTTCAGACAAAACGCTGGCCGCCGGGCAGGCCAGCACCTCCAAGGCATAAAGGCTAGCTCTGGCCACGTGGACAATTTATAGACCCAGAAGTTGAATGGGGCCGAACCATCAGTCAGTACGTGGAGGGGTGTGCACACGTACTGTTCCACCATGTTAGTGAAATGTTGCCTCCTGCTAACACGTTGCGTATCAGGTGGTGGTGCAGTTAGCTGTGGCGTGTTGACAAAACTTTTCCACATCTCTGCCATGCTAACCCTGCCCTCAGAGGAGCTGGCCGTGACACAGCTGCCTTGGCGACCTCTTGCTCCTCCTCTGCCTTGGCCTTGGGCTTCCACTTGTTCCCCTGTGACATTTGGGAATACTCTCAGTAGCGCGTCTACCAACGTGCGCTTGTACTCGCGCATCTTCCTATCACGCTCCAGTGCAGGAAGTAAGGTGGGCACATTGTCTTTGTACCGTGGATCCAGCAGGGTGGCAGCCCAGTAGTCCGCACACGTTAAAATGTGGGCAACTCTGCTGTCGTTGCAGCATGTAGTCGCTCATGTGTGCCAGGCTGCCCAGAGGTAAGGACAAGCTGTCCTCTGTGGGAGGCGCATCGTCATCGTCCTGCCTTTCCCCCCAGCCACGCACCAATGATGGGCCCGAGCTGCGTTGGGTGCCACCCCGCTGTGACCATGCTTCATCCTCATCCTCCTCCACCTCCTCCTCATCCTCGTCCTCCAGTAGTGGGCCCTGGCTGGCCACATTTGTACCTGGCCTCTGCTGTTGCAAAAAACCTCCCTCTGAGTCACTTCGAAGAGACTGGCCTGAAAGTGCTAAAAATGACCCCTCTTCCTCCTCCTCCTGGGCCACCTCCTCTTCCATCATCGCTCTAAGTGTTTTCTCAAGGAGACATAGAAGTGGTATTGTAACGCTGATAACGGCGTCATCGCCACTGGCCATGTTGGTGGAGTACTCGAAACAGCGCAACAGGGTACACAGGTCTCGCATGGAGGCCCAGTCATTGGTGGTGAAGTGGTGCTGTTCCGTAGTGCAACTGACCCGTGTGTGCTGCAGCTGAAACTCCACTATGGCCTGCTGCTGCTCGCACAGTCTGTCCAGCATGTGCAAGGTGGAGTTCCACCTGGTGGGCACGTCGCATATGAGGCGGTGAGCGGGAAGGCCGAAGTTACGCTGTAGCGCAGACAGGCGAGCAGCGGCAGGATGTGAACGCCGGAAGCGCGAACAGACGGCCCGCACTTTATGCAGCAGCTCTGACATGTCGGGGTAGTTGTGAATGAACTTCTGCACCACCAAATTCAGCACATGCGCCAAGCAAGGGATGTGCGTCAAACCGGCTAGTCCCAGAGCTGCAATGAGATTTCGACCATTATCGCACACCACCAGGCCGGGCTTGAGGCTCACCGGCAGCAACCACTCGTCGGTCTGTTGTTCTATACTCCGCCACAACTCCTGTGCGGTGTGGGGCCTGTCCCCCAAACATATGAGTTTCAGAATGGCCTGCTGACGTTTACCCCGGGCTGTGCTGAAGTTGGTGGTGAAGGTGTGTGGCTGACTGGATGAGCAGGTGGAAGAAGAGGAGGAGGAAGCCGAGAAGGAGGAGGTGGCAACAGGAGGCAAAGAATGTTGCCCTGCGATCCTTGGCGGCGGAAGGACGTGCGCCAAACAGCTCTCCGCCTGGGGCCCAGCTGCCACTACATTTACCCAGTGTGCAGTTAGGGAGATATAGCGTCCCTAGCCGTGCTTACTGGTCCACGTATCTGTGGTTAGGTGGACCTTGCCACAGATGGCGTTGCGCAGTGCACACTTGATTTTATCGGATACTTGGTTGTGCAGGGAAGGCACGGCTCTCTTGGAGAAGTAGTGCCGGCTAGGAACAACATACTGTGGGACAGCAAGCGACATGAGCTGTTTGAAGCTGTCTGTGTCCACCAGCCTAAATGACAGCATTTCATAGGCCAGTAGTTTAGAAATGCTGGCATTCAGGGCCAGGGATCGAGGGTGGCTAGGTGGGAATTTACGCTTTCTCTCAAATGTTTGTGAGATGGAGAGCTGAACGCTGCCGTGTGACATGGTTGAGATGCTTGCTGACGGAGGTGGTGGTGTTGGTGGTACATCCCCTGTTTGCTGGGCGGCAGGTGCCAACGTTCCTCCAGAGGCGGAGGAAGAGGCCGAGGCGGCAGCAGCAGAAGAGGCCGAGGCGGCAGCAGCAGAAGAGGCCGAGGCGGCAGCAGCAGAAGAGGCCGAGGCGGCAGCAGCAGAAGAGGCCGAGGCGGCAGCAGCAGAAGAGGTAGCAGGGGGAGCCTGAGTGACTTCCTTGTTTTTAAGGTGTTTACTCCACTGCAGTTCATGCTTTGCATGCAGGTGCCTGGTCATGCAGGTTGTGCTAAGGTTCAGAACGTTAATGCCTGGCTTCAGGCTCTGATGGCACAGCGTGCAAACCACTCGGGTCTTGTCGTCAGCACATTGTTTGAAGAAGTGCCATGCCAGGGAACTCCTTGAAGCTGCCTTTGGGGTGCTCGGTCCCAGATGGCGGCGGTCAGTAGCAGGCGGAGTCTCTTGGCGGCGGGTGTTCTGCTTTTGCCCACTGCTCCCTCTTTTGCTACGCTGTTGGCTCGGTCTCACCACTGCCTCTTCCTCCGAACTGTGAAAGTCAGTGGCACGACCTTCATTCCATGTGGGGTCTAGGACCTCATCGTCCCCTGCATCGTCTTCCACCCAGTCTTGATCCCTGACCTCCTGTTCAGTCTGCACACTGCAGAAAGACGCAGCAGTTGGCACCTGTGTTTCGTCATCATCAGAGACATGCTGAGGTGGTATTCCCATGTCCTCATCATCAGGAAACATAAGTGGTTGTGCGTCAGTGCATTCTATGTCTTCCACCGCTGGGGAAGGGCTGGGTGGATGCCCTTAAGAAACCCTGCCAGCGGAGTCTTCAAACAGCATAAGAGACTGCTGCATAATTTGCGGCTCAGACAGTTTCCCTGGTATGCATGGGGGTGATGTGACAGACTGATGGGCTTGGTTTTCAGGCGCCATCTGTGCGCTTTCTGCAGAAGACTGGGTGGGAGATAATGTGAACGTGCTGGATCCACTGTTGGCCACCCAATTGACTAATGCCTGTACCTGCTCAGGCCTTACCATCCTTAGAACGGCATTGGGCCCCACCAAATATCGCTGTAAATTATGGCGGCTACTGGGACCTGAGGTAGTTGGTACACTAGGACGTGTGGCTGTGGCAGAACGGCCACGTCCTCTCCCAGCACCAGAGGGTCCACTAACACCACCACGACCTTGTCCGCGTCCCTTACTAGATGTTTTCCTCATTGTTACCGTTCACCACAATAAGAAAAATATTATTTGGCCCAATGTATTGAATTCAAATTCAGGCCTTTTTTTACAGACACCTAACACTATCTGGCTATCTATTTAGGGACCGTATTACACTAATACAGGCACAGCAGTAACGACAGATTTAGCTGAATATAAATTTGAGGCCTAGTATTTAGGCGCTGGGTGACAGGTATAGGTTTACTGACAGAATTAGACTTGGAAATGCACAGTAGCGTGTGTGTGAAGTTATTCAGAATGACCCTATGTGCACCTTGAATCTTATATACCCTTTTGGGGATAGATTTAAAATAGCTCTGATACAGCAGAAACCACTAAATTAGGAAATTGCTAAATTGGGAATTGTATTTCAACCCAGAACAAAAACTGTGCTTTGATGGACACTAAATAACTTGACCAGCCAGAACAGTACAGCGGTAACGACAGATTTAGCTGGATATAAATTTGAGGCCTAGTATTTAGGCGCTGGGTGACAGGTATAGGTTTACTGACAGAATTAGACTTGGAAATGCACAGTAGCGTGTGTGTGAAGTTATTCAGAATGACCCTATGTGCACCTTGAATCTTATATACCCCTTTAGAGATAGATTGAAAATAGCTCTGATACAGCAGAAACCACTAAATTAGGAAATTGCTAAATTGGGAATTGTATTTCAACCCAGAACAAAAACTGTGCTTTGACGGACACTAAATAACTTGATCAGCCACAGCAGTAACGACAGATTTAGCTGGATATAAATTTGAGGCCTATTATTTAGGCGCTGGGTGACAGGTATACGTTTACTGACAGAATTAGACTGGGATATGGCCAAAAAATAACCACACTATTGATGGTTAAATGCACTTGGTGTGACAGCTTGACCAACCACATTATTGAGGGTTAAATGCACTTGGTGACAGGCTCAGCTTGCCCCTGATGTAGTATATGGCCAAAAAATAACCAGACTATTGATGGTTAAATGCACTTGGTGTGACAGCTTGACCCTGATGTAGGATTTAGCCAAAAAACAACCACACCATTGAGGGTTAAATGCACTTGGTGACAGCTTGCCCCTGATGTAGTATATGGCCAAAAAATAACCAGACTATCGATGGTTAAATGCACTTGGTGTGACAGCTTGAGCCTGATGTAGGATTTAGCCAAAAAACAACCACACCATTGAGGGTTAAATGCACTTGGTGACAGGCTCAGCTTGCCCCTGATGTAGTATATGGCCAAATAATAACCACACTATTGCTGGTTAAATGCACTTGGTGTGACAGCTTGACCCTGATGTAGGATTTAGCCAAAAAAACAACCACACCATTGAGGGTTAAATGCACTTGGTGGCAGCTTGTGCTGGTGCACCACAAGACACAAAATGGCCGCCGATCACCCCAGAAAAAAGTGACTGAAAAACGCTCTGGGCAGCCTAAAAACAGTGAGCAATTCAATAGCAGCAGTTTAATCATCCACAGCTGCAGATCGATCTCTGAATGAAGTCTTTTGGAGGAGTTAATTACTGCCTAATCTCGCCCTAACGTCGCAGCTGCAACCTCTCCCTATACTGATCAGAGCAGAGTGACGGGCGGCGCTATGTGACTCCAGCTTAAATAGAGGCTGGGTCACATGCTGCACTGGCCAATCACAGCCATGCCAATAGTAGGCATGGCTGTGACGGCCTCTTGGGGCAAGTAGTATGACGCTTGTTGATTGGCTGCTTTGCAGCCTTTCAAAAAGCGCCAAGAAAGCGACGAACACCGAACCCGAACCCAGACTTTTACGAAAATGTCCGGGTTCGGGTCCGTGTCACGGACACCCCAAAATTCGGTACGAACCCGAACTATACAGTTCGGGTTCGCTCATCACTATTGAGCACCAAAGTGCTTGTGTGCTCTGGTGCTTAAGTAGAACACTTCCCGATGCTCGGGTGCTCTACAGAGCACCCGAGCACAATGGGAGAACACAAGCATTAAACCAGGCACCCCCTGCTCTGAAGAGGGGAGGGTGTCGGGACTTTAGTTTGGCTTAGGAGTCCCTGCTCTGACTCCATATATAGCTGTCCATATATGGAGTCAGTGCTTGGGGACACCCAGTGTATTTAAATCTAATTTAGCCTCTATTTCTAAAAAGGTTCAGGTGGGATTCGAACTCACAACCTTCTACATTACAGCCAAGAATCTTATCCACTACACTATAGACCTGCATGGCCAGTTACTTAAAAAAAAAATATATATAATAAAAAAAATTATGAGACTTCTGCTGTATAGGAATACTTACTACTAGTAAGAATTCCTATACAGCAGAAGTCTCATTTTTTTTATTTTTTTTAAGTAACTGGCCATGCAGCTCTATAGTGTACTGAGAATAATTAGAAAACAGCAGTCACAGGAAACACATAGATTTGCATTCAATTTTGGTGATCCTATGTGATGGAAAGTACACTATATAGTGAGATACCCACTCAGTGTACATAAGCATACACGAATAAAAGAATAAACTGAGACTAGATAGGTATAGTAGCAAAAATGTACATATACTTTATTAAACAATACATTAAAAAAATCATATTTTGTTGGGTGATATATCACATCAGATAAAAAGGTGGATTACACCTGAGGGGCCATAACATGATTACATACAAAAAAGGGCAATGAGGTCGACACTCAGCTATACCTCAGCTAAGATTCACAAGTAGCCAAAGTGCAAGTGCGTATCTCAAAGCTTGTACACATATATATATATATATATACATACATAGGACCTGTTTCACAAGAAAAAAGGTTCTCTTCATATATCACAAATAGCCACAAACATCCACAGTTTATACTGATATAAACACATGTATCTCCACTGCCAATGCATCAAATTAGGACATACATGTGTATAGCACACGGACCCAACCCCTCATGGGAAGAGGGACTAGTGCCTTAAACAATATATCCATAAATATGGGGCTGAATACATTAAGGTACATGAATGTATTCAGCCCCATATTTATGGATATATTGTTTATTCACCCCTCTCTCCTGATAATGAAATGTATATGTATTCAGATGTATTCAGCTTTTCATTGCTGTCCTATATTGATAATATCCCCTATGTGGGCTTCATATATTGGGCTTTTTAATGTGAATAATAGTATTCGACATGTTAGATGTGGTTCTGATATTCCTACAGTTCTGACCTTCTCCTGTTTGGATTGGCTGATACAGCGCTATGCTATGATGCGCTGTACGCCGGGTCACGTGGGGACGCCGCTATGTTTCCTTGGGAGGCGGGCTGGAACTGCACGGCTTGCGTTCCACCCCTCTTCCTGACGAATGCGGCGTCACCATGACTGACTCGGCGTGCATCATCGGGCAGGAGCGCTCGATAGTAAGTGTCAGCTGCTGTTTTCAATTATGTTATGCCCTGAAGCCACAGAGGGGATATAAATAGGAGTATATGGCCACACTTATACTTACCTCCCGACGAAGCTGAGGCGAAACGCGCGTCGGGGTCCTTTGCCTGTCCTGTGCCTGCTGTCTCTGCCCTTCCATCATGTCTCATGGTATGTTGTGGTTTTCCATCAGCTATCCACGGATGAGTTTTGCTCACAGCCTTCATTTCAAGGTTTGGTGTATGGGACCTCATCCACTTTGAGAATCCCATATGGATATTATTTTTTGCCTAGGTTTCCATTTGTGTAACATTAGGATCCAGTGTCTGAGACCCATCCTGCGGGTATGCACTAAGGTGATGATCACAAGTATTATTATCATTTTTCAGTGGTCTGTATTTTACACCACCGTTCTTGTGAATCACCATACTGCATAATTTACATACATCTGACATGTGTTCCATCTCTTGGCGGGATACAGAGACACCGGCCGGGGGACTGCGGCATCCGGGGGTTTTCTGCTGACTCTTCAAACATTTTTTTGTTATCTCTAATATCCCAATTATTATGAATTATTTATTATTATGAAATAAAATATATATTTTTAAATATATTGGGCATTTATTTGTTGTTTGTTAGACAACATTTTAGGTTTACATGGTTGTTTTCTTGTTTGCCCTGATCATGACATTATAAGTGAGGCCTTTTTCTTGTTTGGTTCTAAATTAGATTTAAATACACTGACTCGGGCATAGCAATGCTCGCCCAACACTAGTAGCTACTGGGGCATTGGAGCCGAGGGATATATGTCAAAGAAAGCCTCAGTGGTTAGAGGCAGTTAATGATCATTTTGTTACTTCTGCTGTTGGAAAAGAGGTCTATAATGTAGAAGAGCAATGATTACATGCTTTCGAGGAAGCTAAGTGCTTAAACATGCAAGCAGCAGTAATAATGTGGATATTATATTTATACCATGGCGAATAGTAAACCGCCTCCCATAGTTAACATTTGCAGTGTGTAGCTAGTGCCATCTAGTGCATCTGTCATCTTATGTAAACCTTAGGATGCCAACATGAATAGAAGTTAGTGAATGTATGTGGGTTTAGGATTAAGGTTGCAAATTTTGATGGCCACCAGTTTCCCTGTGAAGACTATTTGCTGGGAGCCTAACGCCTAGAACCAGGGGCTCACATAGCTAGTTAAAGGGTAGTCTCAACACAGGGATCACATTTAAGTGGATTTTTCATTGAAAAGTTTGTTTTTCCAATTACAATAAGTTACAAAAGGTGCTTCTATGAAAAGTTATGTTCTTGTTACCATGAGGCTGTTAATTATAGTCATGCTCAATGAATGCACATCTCTCTCCATTTCCCTGACCTAGCTTATGTAGAGCACGCGCAGGAACATCGGAAAGAACATCATATCTCTAGGCATGCAGAAATGCCTGGAGTCGTCCAGCTGGTATGCACTGTTAGACTAGATACGCTGTCTCAGAGTTCATACTGTATATGAGAAGGATGGCTCCGGGGTTATGCACATTATAGAGCCCCCCCCCCCCCCCATTTATTTCATATGCCCTATATACAATTTACCTGTAGAAGTTTTCAGAATAGGTTTTCCAAGATTATGGCCCTTTTTAAATACGGAAGCCCCTGGAGCATGTGATACATAATGACGATGACAAACATTTGCAATGAGCTTTTCTCACAGGGACTCAAAGCGCAGGGATAGCTGTGTGACTGTGGGAGTCCCTGGGAAGTCAGTGGCTGCCATATAGGAGCTCAACCCCAACACACACTAAGGTCAATTTCATAGAAAGCCAATTTGTATATTTTTGGAGCGTGGGAGGAAACTGGAGTACCCAAAGACAACACATGGCAAACATGCCAACTCCATGCACAGTTGTGCCTGATCAGATTGAAACTCTGAACCCCAGTGCTGCAAGTCACCAGTACTAACCACTGAGCCACTATGCTGCCCTAACGAAAAAATAATCCTACCTTCTCCACCCTGGCTCTGTTGGCTGATCTTATGTTCCCTGGCCTGTTTATTTCCAGCTGGGGTCATGTGCACCACTGTAGCCAATGACTGGCCTCAGTTGTCATGTGTCCCCAAGTGACAAGTGAGCCAGCAATGACGTGCCGATTGGGAACATGTCACCATTAAGGCCATGTATTGGCTGCAGTGGCATACAGTAAATGACCCTGTCAGTAACCCACCCGAAACTAAACAGGCTGGGGACCAGAAGATCGTGGAAAGGACCGAGTGCATTTGAACGGAGTATGCAGGAGAGTATGATTTTTTTCTTTTTCATTTGGTACCACATGCTCTGGGGGCAAGTTAAAAATGGTCATAAACCTGAAAACCCCTTTAATATGGGACAATTGACATAGGGATATTATGCCTTCCTCTGGATCAACATGGTAGGATTATAGGTTGGACTTGATGGACTGGTGTCTACAGGGGTGCATCTAGCCTTTCTGCTGCCTGAGGTGAAAACTGAAACGGTCCCCCCCCCCCCCCCCCCCCCCGACCTATGCCAATTTCTTAACCTAATTCCTTTGCCATAGAGAAAGCGCTCATGCCCATGGCCCTTCCGCTGCCCCCTCTTGCCCCTAGCTGGTGCTGCCTCATCGGTGGTGCACTCCTGGGTGTCTATATAATAAACTATCACTGTCTGCGTGTAGACTGATCATCTACTATGTTACCTTCCACAGTGTTTCCATCCAGAGACTTTCAAATGATTCTCGTTTTATCATCTATGAATTTTGGGAAAGCAGTAATGCGTGGAAGAAGTGAGTAAAGCATATTTACATCGTATTTACATCGTATTATACATACGTTGTTATGGGGGATCTGTGGAGGACGCTGTTATGGGGGATCTTTGGAGGACGCTGTTATGGGGGATTTGTGGAGGACGCTGTTATGGGGGATTTGTGGAGGACGCTGTTATGGGAGACCTGTGGAGGACAGTGTTATGGGGGATCTGTGGAGGACACTTATGGGGAACCTGTGGATGGCACTGTTATAGGGGATGTGTGCTATGACACATAGGGCCATGAGGACATATAGCATCTTATGCTGGTCCCCCTCATCGCCCTATGTGTCCCCTCATGTGTCCTAAACTGCGCACATAACTGGCTTTGCGTGTAAAGTATGTTACTCCTGTGTGAAACAATCTCTCTCCTATTTGTAGCGTTATACTACCCTACGCACTGCTAATGCCGTGAGGAGGCGTTCCTGCGTTTTGACGATTTGCGCATGCGCAAACCGACAGTTTATGGAAAATCTCAGCGGAGTTCAGCTTTACACCGGGACACTGCGCATGCGCAGGAGAGCCTTAGTAGGGAAATATTACGGCCCAGTGCGCAAGCGCGGCTAACTCCGGCTGGCGCATGCGCAGTGTCCCGGTGTGAAGCTGAACTCCGCTGAGATTTTCCATAAACTGTCGGTTTGCGCATGCGCAGATCGTCAAAACTCAGGAACGCCTCCTCACGTCATTAGCAGTGCGACGGGAAGTCAGGAGGTAGGGAAATCTCACGAAGTAGGGTAATGTAGCGCTACAATCGTGCAGCCCTAATAGGAAGCCTCAGGCGACCCCCCGGAAAGGGCCGATCGACCCCCAAAGGGGTCGCGACCCCTAGGTTGAGAACCACTGCCCTAAAGCAAGAAAATAATAGTTAATTTTTGAATATTTGTCTTGGTTAAATGATCAAAATATAAAGCACCTGTGATAACAGTGTCATGTTTACTCAGCCACCTCCAGGCCAATTACAGCAAGACCTTTCAGAGGAGCAATGTTGATTTCCTGGAAACCCCAGAACTGATGACAACGATGCTTGTACCTGGTGAGTATAATTATCATGAATACACGGCCCTGCTCCTGGAGACACACTGACTCATAGCAGAGAGCAGTTCCTTCAATTTATTCAAAAGCTTGCAGTATCTTTGAGTTTAGTGACTTCCGTTTAAAGGGGGTTTTAATAGTCATATACTTATCCTCTATCCACACCGTCCCAGTAGAGAGCCCCCACCTACAGAATTGGGGATAAGTATGTAATTGGTGGGGGTCAAAATACCAAATCACAAGAACTGAGGTTCCGTGCCCGATATGAATGGTGTGGAGTTCCATTCACTCTATAGGACTGCTGTACCTAACTATCTCTGAGAGACCCCAAAAGATTCATTCATACAGGGGTATGGGACCCCAGTCATGTGATTGGTGGGTGTCCCAGTGGTGGTATCCCCAGAGATTCATTAATACGGGGGCATGGGACCCCAGTCACGTGATTGGTTGGTGTCCCAGTGGTGGTATCCCCAGAGATTCATTAATACGGGGGCATGGGACCCCATTCACGTGATCGGTGGGTGTCCCAGTGGTGGGATCCCCTCCATTCCACTGAATAGGGGATACGTTTCTAACTCCAGCTTGTGGTAAAGGACACATACAGTATACAGACCGCTCTGAACACCAGCGACCTTCCAGAACCACAATGCAATCCCCATACTCATTAATCCTGTGTGGGATTTCAATCATTTGTAACATGATATTTTGTCTCCTGTTCTTCACAGCTTCTTGGTGGGTCCTCAATAACAATTGAAGTGTAGAGCGCCTCCACGTAATGAGGATTTTATCCAATATTATACATGAAGAAACCTGTACTGTTGTATCTTCCCTTGTGTAACATTTAGACAGATTGTATGACTGCAGTGTGTAAGACCGGCCTTCACACCGTCCATACGGTGATTCTCGGAAGAGACTTTATTCTAAGGGAAACTTATTCTGCCAAAAAGTGAATTGATAATTCAGTGCTGACTGACCATCCAGTTGTAAAATTTTAAAGATGACCTGTCACCACAAAATGCATTGCAAACTGCAGGCAGTATTTATATCTCTGTTCTTTCTTAAGATGGCCCTATGTACAGCTATCTCTGTATACACACTTACACAGAGAATACAATCAATCACTGATAACATCTCCCCGTGTACAGCTATCAGTGACTGACAGCTATCTTTGTATACACACTTAGGCCTCTTCCACACGAACGTGTGTGCCCTGTGGCTGTGCTGCGGGTCGCAATGCATGAACACCCACTGTGGGGCAGCGGATCGCGGACCCATTCACTTTAATGGGTCCGCGATTCGGCCGTTCCGCAAAAAGACAGGACATGTCCTATCTTTTTGCGGAACGGGCAGATCGCAGACCCATTAAAGTGAATGGGTCCGCGATCCGCTGCGGCTGCCCCACGGTTGGTGTGCATTGAGGCCCGCAGCATGGCCACGGGGCGAACACGTTCGTGTGAAAGAGGCCTTACACAGAGAATGCTATCAATCACTGATAACACCTCCCTGTGTACAGCTATCAGTGACTGCCAGCTATCTATGTATACACACTTACACAGAGAATGCTATCAATCACTGATAACACCTCCCTGTGTACAGCTATTAGTTACTGACAATTATCTCTGCATACACACTTAGGACCCTTTCAGACGAGCAAGTGACAGCATTATGTCAGTGTTATTCAATACATTCCAGAACTGTAAGGCCCCTTTCACACGAACAAATTTTCCACGGGGTGCAATGCGTGACGTGAATGCATAGCACCCGCACTAAATCCTGACCCATTCATTTCAATGGGTCTGTGTACATTAGCGTCTTTTCACGCATAAGTTCTGCGTTGAGTGAAAAACGCGGCATGTTCTATATTCTGTGTTTTTCACACAGCCCTGGCCCCATAGAAGTGAATAGGGCTTCAGTGCAATGCGTTTTTCACTGATGGTTGCTAGATGTTGTTTGAAATTGCAAAATGGTGCGAGTTTCACTGAACATACCCTGAACGCATCATCCAGACCTAATCCGTCACGCTCGTGTGAAAGAGGCCTAAGAGTTACGTAGCATCATAAATCAATATAATGCTATGCGACCCCGGCAGTGCTGGAGTCTGGAGCATGACACTCGCTCGTGTGAACCAGCCTTACACAGAATACTATCATTCACTAATAACACCTCCCCTGTGTACAGCTATCAGTGAGTGACAGCTATCTCTGTATACACACTTACACAGAGAATACAATCACACCTGAGCTGAGAAAAAGTAGACCTTCTTACAAATTAACTTCTGCTTTTGCTGTGGACAGTATGAGGCTCCATTCCAGCCTCCTCCAGTGCTCTAGTATGCTTATTCTGACTTCTAGCTGTCCTAGTGTGCAGCTCCTGCAGTTATCCAGATGCTGCAGGTGTCCTAATACAGGCAGTCTGCCAGTACTATACTAGTCTAGACGTCCTTTCCTATACTTATAGGCCAGGGATCAGCAACCTCTAAAACTCCAGCTGTTCTAAAAACTACAACTTCCAGAATCCTTCTTTCACTTCTATGGGAGTTAAAAGAACAGTAGAGTAAGTGTGCATGATGGAGATGCAGTTTTACAGCAGCTGAAGTGCCGAAGGTTGCCAATTCCTGACAATTCATTTTTAACCAAAGTGATTTGCAGATTTGTTCAGGTTTAACTAAAGTGACCTTTGAAAAGTTGTTTGAAAAGTTAGCACCCATTTAAAGGGACACTGACAGGGCCAATAAGCATATTGAGGTATATATATGGCACTACAGGTCTTATAATGGGTATTACAATCATATAAGTATCCCCCCTGTCCACATTATACATACAGTAAACTTTAAGTTTTATAACCTGCTCCAACGGTCTTCAATCTGCCCAAGGGGCGGCGTTTCACCTCTCTTGCGCCCAGCCAGCCTCCCCAACTGCCGCTTTGAAGTGCCGCCCAGCTCATGAATATTCAGTTTGCTGGGCGGCTTCTGCGGTCCCCGCTCTGAAGCGCTTCGCTTAACAGTGCCCGGCGCATGCGCCGGATCTTGTGAAGTCCGGTACAGTAAGCGCCGCCCAGCTCATCAATATTCACTTCGCTGGGCGGCGCTTACTGTCCCCGACTTCACAAGATCCGGCGCATGCGCAGGGCACTGTTCAGCGCAGCACTTCAGAGCGGGGACCGCAGAAGCCGCCCAGCAAACTGAATATTCATGAGCTGGGCGGCGCTTCAAAGCGGCAGTTGGGGAGGCTGGCTGGGCGCAAGAGAGGTGAAACGCCGCCCCTTGGGCAGATTGAAGACCGTTGGAGCAGGTTATAAAACTTGAATTTTACTGTATGTATAATGTGGACAGGGGGGATACTTATATGATTGTAATACCCATTATAAGACCTGTAGTACCATATATATACCTCAATATGCTTATTGGCCCTGTCAGAGTCCCTTTAAGTTAAATCACAAGTTACTGAATCTTTTCCCAGAAAACCAAAATCAATAAGCTCAGCTCCTCCTGCACTATAACATGCTGCTGTGGATGGTATTGCATTTTGTTGTGGCAGGTCCTCTTTATCTCACTTGGGGGTCTCCTGCACTTGTGTACTGTTATATTGTACATCACCAGCAGTAATTTTTCTATGGGCAGCACATGAAACCATAAGGCCACGGGGCTGTTCACCCCTGGGGACCCTTACTGCAGAAATTCAAGCATGGCCAAACCTGTGGTGGTAATCATACTTACACTTATGGGTGACATGTGACCACTGCAGTCGGTCATCGGCTGCAGCGGTTACACAACCAGCATCAAACCGGATGTTGACGCGGGGAGGCCCAGGACCTGCAGAGATGGCGGGGATCCGGTATGATTATGACTGTGGGTCCAGCCCCCCTGGGGGTCCTATACTGTAGTAAATAATCTCAGGGGTAAACAAACCCTTTTTTCTGAATTGTGTGTCACATTTAACTTTTCTCCTGGGGTGGATGTCCATGGGTTTCAAAACATGTGGGTTAAAAAATAAATACCTACGCATGTAAAAAATAAAATAAAAGGCTCATTCAATGTGCCCTATTAGATGCACGTAATAGCGGGGGTCCCAGCTTCACTACGACCAGAGCCTCTTACACCATCCAGCCTTCCAGACACTGACCAGCAGAGGAGACTGCATGACAATGGCATTTATAAGCTAGTCAGCTGAATCTAGGTAATACCTACTATAATGGCGGCTACACGTGGTCATCATCCAGCTTCTGTTCCCCACAGAATATTAAGACATGTCATATGACAAACAATGACTTCTACATCTAGCTCATTTGCAGATTTTAGGAAATATTTCTTCTCCACGTGAAAAACAAAATTTTAGGAAACTGGGCAATGTTTAGGTTTATCATTTAACAAAGATGGCCTTCTAATAGGCAGGTGTGTGCTAAGCCGTAGGGGATCAGATTTGGCCACCGAAGCACTAATGAGGGTTCAGATCCAGCCACGGGAGTACACAGAGGGGTTCAGATCCCGCCACGGGAATACACAGAGTGGTTCAGATCCAGCCACGGGAGTACACAGAGAGGTTCAGATCCAGCCACGGGAGTACGCAGAGGGGTTCAGATCCAGCCACAGGAGTACGCAGAGGGGTTCAGATCCAGCCACGGGAGTACGCAGAGGGGTTCAGATCCAGCCACGGGAGTACACATATGGGTTCAGATCCAGCCACGGGAGCACACAGAGGGATTCAGCTCAGTCATAGGCATATTATAAAGAGGGGTTCAGTTCTAGCCACAAGAGCACATTGAAGGGTTCAGATCAGCCATTGGGAATGAGTCAGTTTCACACACGTCATTATATAAAACGTTTATTAAGCTACTCCAGTATCTGCTGGTAGGAAATATTATTCTCTGTCATTGTAAGAATTATTCCACCACACTTACTGATATTTATTCTGAATGAGCTGTTCTTCATCTCAACGCTGTACCTTATATCGTACAAGAGTACTATTCACATATGTAACTTTTTGTGCCAAACTTTAATAAAAGGTTTCTCATGTTCAGTGACGTGTAATCATTTTCCACCGTTATGTAAATATGCAAAAAAAGCAATGTGTAAATGGAGAAAACACACATATGCATAGCTACCTCTACATCAAAAGTCCACTTTTTGTGGTAACCCGCAGCTGCCTGCCTTAGCAGATGGAGAAGGTTCATTCTCCCAAGAGACAGAGCTCCCAAATCACCAGGCTGGCTTATGGTCAGAACATCACTAAAAGGGTTAAAAAGCTATATTTTAACACCATCCTGAAAAATACAGGTCTGGTGAGCAGCCTTATGAGGCCGGGCATCGCAGGGTTAAGGCTGAACTTTAGTTCATAGAATATAACTTGGTACAGTAGTCTCCAAACAACATTTATAACTGTAGAATTTTATTTTACTGCTTTGAAGGGGTATTCCGGTTATATCCACAGGATCAGCTATTGTCCAACTGCTGGGACTCCGCAGGGACCCCTAAAAGGAATGGAGCTGGGGGCCAAGTATGAGCAGCACTGCTCCAGTCATCTCTATGGGAGAAAGTGGAGTATAAGCAATCAGCTATTTCTGGCAGTCCCCAGAGAGGAACCGAGCAGCAGTTCATTTTAGGGCCCCTTTTCATGTGATGATTTGGGGTCCCAGTGGCCAGCCCACACCAATCTAATAATTATTCCCTATCCTGTGAATAGGCAATAGCTTAATATTACCAGATTACCTCTTTAAAATGGTTCTTCTATAATTGATATAAAAAATGAAAATCAGACATTGTATAGTACATGACAATACCTTTCTAACAGAGATCTCCCCATTAATTTCTGCAATTGCTCTGCTGGATTTATTTCAGGCTAGTAGTTCAGGGGGCATGTCCTTTCTGCTGCAGCTCTCTCTCTCTCCCTATCACAGCACAGGCGGCATTTTCATTCTGCTGTAGACCTCTCTCTGTAACTGTCACAGCTTCTGACAGAAGACATGGCTGGTGGCAATTGACCATTTAACCTGAGCGTGTGCAACCAGCTTAGCGAGGTGGACAAGAAATAAGGATAAAAAAAAAAAACAAGCTCTGTGGGACTTCCGGTTCCGGCGCGCGCATGGAGAGACGTGTGTAAGGAGCTCTCCGTTTGACCGACCCGAACACCTTGAGAACCGCCGCACTCCGGGGCCGGAAGGTACCCACTGAATCCCCTAGAGTTGTAGGGGTCGCTTATGGAGAAATTCGTTGTCAGAGGCGGTTCTCAGAAGGAACCGCGGACACCGCTCCCGCCAGGGGACGACCTGAAAGCCAGGGGCAAGATGGCGCCGGCGGCTGAGAAGCGACACAGGTTCACCCGCTCATCCTCTCAGTCGACACAGAAAAGTGCAGAGGCATCGGGTTCGGATGAGGAAGAAGGAGAGGGTTGTCTCACCTCGGCTGAAGAGTTAACAGCCTCATGCAAGTCTATGGCCATAGAAGTGGCTAAACTTCTTGCACCAGACATTAAAGCTTCACTGGAAGCCACGGTTTCATCGGCCCTGCAGCAATTGCAGTCTGATGTGGCGCAACATACCTCACAGATTGCAGAAGTGGAACAGAGAGTGGCACTAGTGGAAGATGATCTGGCAAAGGCTCGGAGTAGCGTCCGGGATCTCCTGCGGGATAATCATTACCTGAAGGAGAAGTTAGACGACTTAGAGAACAGATCCAGGAGGAGTAATCTGCGGATCATAGGCCTCCCAGAATCGATCCCTCCGAATCAACTGGCGGATATATGTGAGGTAGAGATCCCACAAGCGTTGGGTCTGCGGGGCACTTGCACGGTGGAGAGAGCTCACCGCTTGGGGCCGTCATTATCCTCAGGACAGAGGAACAGTAATACGAGACCTAGAGCCGCGATTGTCAAATATTTGAACTATGCCGCGAAGGAAGCTATACTGGCGAAATTCCGACGCAATGCGCGGCCCTTAATGATTCGGGGCAGCAGGATCCTCCTATTCAGCGATTACTCTGCAGAAGTCGCCAAGCGCAGGAGGGAATTCTCGCAAGTCTGCTCTGCTCTAGCCCGAAATAAGGTCAAGTTCGCCTTACAGTACCCAGCAACTCTGAGGATTTTTCGTCAAGATGGGACGGTGGACACTTTCCTGTCGCCGGGAGAAGCAGTGGGGGTACTGGAATCAGACCCAGTGTTTGCCGATTTTATGCCGTCGTCCTCCCAGCGTTCAACGTACTCGGGCAGAGGTAGAGGAGCCAGCCAGAAGTCGGGGAGATCGGAGCCCAGAGCTATAGATCTGGATCCTCGGGAAGGGGATCCGAGCTGAACATGGACAGTCCCGAGTATCGTCCACGTCTGCCTAGGTCACCCTGGAGGGTCACGTGAGATAGCATCGGACTTATGGTTCATTCATGTTAATGTGTTGATTTCTTTGAGTATGCCGAGATTCATGGGTTGGTGAACGGTGTACTGTAGGAGAGAGTTAATGTTTTGGTCTGAAATTGGTAGTGACAACTACTACACCGTTAGATGTGCGAAAAAAGTGAAGTCGACAATTGAGTTACTAAAGTTGTGGGGTTGGGTAGGGGGGTATGGGGGGGGGGTGGGTTTGAACACCAATCTTGATGGGGTTTGGTCACAGATGTCTCGGTGCCAATATGTAATGCAAGTTTTTTACCTGTTCCTGATGGTTTCTCCTGCTGAGAACGCGAATACAGTGACATTAGTATGCGGGTAGCCTCGTGGAATGTTAAGGGGTTGCGATCCCCTACGAAGCGAATGGCGGTGCTGCGCCACCTCAAAAAACTCAATATAGATGTGGCATTCCTGCAGGAGACCCATTTGGAAGAGGCTGATTTTGATAGGATGCGTAGATTATGGGTGGGTCAGGTAGTGGGTTCTCCTTCAGTGGGTAAAAAGGCGGGCATTATGGTCTTGTTCCACAAACGTTTACGTTATGATATTTCTTCCGTATCCACTGACAATCAAGGGAGATGGATGCGAATATGGTTGGATTCCCCGATAGGACAGGTAGTCTTGCATAATGTCTATGCCCCCAATACCTCTCAGTCTGCCTTTTATAAGTCCTTGGAGAAGGACATCCTGGGAGAGGATTCACCAATGTTACTAGTGGCGGGAGATTTCAACAGGGTGCACAACGAGCAAGAGGATAGGAAGCGAGGGGCCCTTGAGAAGGTTTCTCAGCCTAAGCGGACCCAGACGTTGCTCCCTTTGCTACAAAATACAGGCCTATGTGATACCTGGCGATACCATCACCCGGTGGATCGCGAGTATACCCACTTTTCTCATGCTCAGGGGTCATGGTCCCGGATTGATTATCTCTTGTCATCTCCGAGGATGTTATCCAGAGTCAAACTAGTAGAGATTCTGGACTTGTTAATCTCGGACCATGCCCCAGTAGTAATGGAACTAGTGGATACGGTCCCCAGGGGGCTGGACTTTACATGGAAAATGCCTCAGCACTTGTCCAGAGATAAGGAATTTTTAGACAAGCTGAAAGGTTGGTGGTGGGAGTACTCTCAGGATAATGCAGAGCAGGCGACCAATCAAAACCTATTCTGGGATGCGGCTAAGGCGGTGCTTAGGGGCCGAATAATGTCTTATTCGATAGGGAAAAAGAAGGAGGCGAGACAGAAGTTTGAAGAGGCCACTCGGAGAGTACGGGAGTCATACACTCAGTTCTTACAAAACCCCACAGCCCCCAACAAAATTCTATGGGTCACGGCCAAACATAATTTCGACTATTGTCAGGAAAGTAAGGAGAAGTGGTTTGGGGACTACCAAAAAGCTAAGTTTTTTCGTGTAGGCAATAAGGCTGGTCGGCTATTAGCAAATCTAACACGCCCATTCGTTAAACAATCGGCCTTACATCCCCTAAAAGACAAATCCGGGAAACTGTGCTCTCAGCCACAGGACGTTGTGGAAATATTGGGAGACTATTTCCGAGCATTATATGCAGGGGATTCTCCCCGTTCCCAAGAAGCGAGAGATCTCTTAGAGAGGGTGGATTTGCCACGATTGTCAAACGAGGCGGTGGAAATGTTATGTCGAGATGTTACTGAGGAGGAGCTAGGGACGACAATCAAATCCCTGTCAAATTGTAAGGCTCCGGGTCCTGATGGGTTCCCGGCGGAATTCTACAAGGCCATGATCCCAGAACTTTCCTCAACGTTGATTGGTCTGTTTAATAACATCATGGCAGGGGGTAGCTTACCCGACTCGGGCAAAATGGCCTATATTAGGGTCCTCCCAAAGCCGGGTAGAGATTTGACGCAGCCCAGCGCATATAGACCGATTTCATTGATCAATCAGGATGTCAAGATTCTGTCAAAAATTCTAGCCAATAGGTTAGCCATTTGCATACCTGACCTGATTGGCTCACATCAGGTGGGGTTCATGAAGGGCAGGTCTGCGGTAACTAATATACGCAAGGTCCTAGCAGTCCTAAGTAGATATGGGGATTCTAAAAGTGGGCCTTCTCCAGCGTTATTGGCAGTAGATGCCGAGAAGGCATTTGATAATGTCGACTGGCAATGGTTGGATATGGTCCTGGATAGAGTCAACATCACGGGGCGCTTCTGGAATTTTCTGAAAGCTCTTTATGGTAACCCCCAGGCGCGAGTGAGTGTCCCGGGCTTTCTATCTAAACCAATTGCGCTGGAGAAGGGTACGCGGCAGGGATGCCCTTTGTCCCCGTTGCTTTTCAACTTAGCAATGGAGCCCTTGGCGAGATGGCTGATTAATTCGGACATCTTTGAGGGCATCAAGATAGGGGCCAAGGTGCTGAAAGTCAGTTGCTTTGCGGACGACATCTTGCTATATCTTGGTTCCCCGGAACTTCAGTTAGAAAGGACTCTAGAGGCTTTGAATTTGTACGGCAGGGCCACGGGGTATAGGGTTAATGTGGAAAAAAGCTAGCTCCTATTCCTGGACCAACGGTCGCCGGTAGCAGAGCGTTTAAAAAATAGGGTGGAAGTCCGGAGGGACTATCTGACCTATTTGGGCATTAAGATAGGTCGCACCCCAGCGTCAATATATAATTTGAATTATCCCCCTCTATTCCTTAAGATAGAGAATGATTTAGAGAAATGGCAGGAATTACCCTTGACGGTGTGTGGGAGGGCGCACTTAATCAAAATGGTAAGTTTCCCAAAGCTACTCTATCCACTTCAGACTATTCCATTGCTGTTGAAGCACACTGATGTAGTCAGGATGCAGAGAGCGTTTAACCGCTTTCTCTGGAAGGCTAGGAGGCCTCGCATTGCCTATGCGAAATTAACATTGCTGAAGGATGAAGGGGGGTTGCAATTGCCGAATATTCGTCACTATAACCTGGCGTCGCTTTTCAGACATGTGCGTGATTGGGTGTGGGGCACGAGGCACTATTCGGCGATTACCATTGAAAGGGAATTAGCGGAGGGAGAAAATCTAGAAGCCCTATTACACACCAGGATGAAAGACATACCGGTGTCAATTAGGCAGTCTATTTTATTAAAGGATACCATAATGGCGTGGAAGGCGATTAGGAAGATTTATGGGCTTCCCTACTATTTGTCACCCAGGTTACCATTGTGGTCACTGCCGGCGTTCCCTCAGGGTAGGGAGTGTAGTATGTTCCTGATATGGAGGGAAAAAAATATAAGGATTCTTCAAGACCTATTACACATTCCTAGTCTCCACTGGTTAGCTTGGGACCAGGTAAAGGCGCGGTTTGACTTTCAGGATGCCCATTATCTCCCCTTTCAGCAAATTAAAAGCTACTGTAATGCGCAGGCAAATTCCGTGGGTGACTCGGATAGGCTAGCGTGGTTTGCGGCTCTGCTTGGCAAGGATGGCTCTCACATGCCCCTCTCTGAGCTGCACCGTAGACTCCATAGTATTCAGACCATAGGTTTGGTGAAGGGGGCTTACAAACCCTGGGAAAGGGAATTATCGGACCCAAATATAGCAAAGAAGTTGAGGGAGGGTATGGAATTGGTCAGGAGGGCGACGTACAATGAACAATGGAGAGAGACGCAACTGAGACTCATACACAGAGCGACGTACGCCTTCAATCTATCCTATCAAGATGCCCCTGCTCATTATCTGCGGGAATGCCCTAAATGTGGCCTCTCGAAGGCAGGTTTATTACATGCCATATGGGAATGTCCAAAAGTGCAACCGTTATGGAAACAGGCCGTGGAATCTATAGAAACCATTTGGGGTGAAGAGGTGGGTTTCTCGCCGCAGCAATGTATATTTCACTATGTAACTAAGAACCAGGGGGAGGAGATGGGGTCTTTAGTCACTAAGCCATGTATCCATCTCCTGCTAATGTCGGTGAAGAAATCTCTCTTGCGGCACTGGTTAGGAAAAGAAGCACCAGTGTGGGAGGAGGTCATAGGGATGATGAAAAATGTTCTATATTTGGAAAGGCTGGAAGTAGAACAAGATAAGGAGCGTTTGGTTGAGAGGTTTATTAAAAAGTGGAGGAGGTTTGTAGAGAAACTTCTGTCTGATGTTGAAATCCAGGAACTCATAGCCCCATTCAAGTTCACGAGTTGGTATTTAAAAGCTCAACTAGCAGACAAGTTAGGGCGATTGGCTTTATGATCTGGCGCAGTGCCGGATGTGCTGCTAGAGGAGGGGAGAGTAGTCGGGGGCCGAGCCCATTTCATGTCCGATGGTTTTGGATTGGTGTTCAGGGTTGGGGGGAATGGGGGGGATAAGGGGTGTGGGAGGGAGGGGATCTGGGGCACAAAATGGTAAAATTGTGAAGTGAGAGATCACATCTTCATCAGTATTGTCTGTACATTATGCTTTGATGCCTTCGTGTACGATGTGCTGTCATGTTATCTATTACTGTACATGTGATTTCTTACTTCAATAAAGAGATGTGGAAAAAAAAAAAAAAAAAAAAAAAACCAAGCTCTGTGGCTATCCAAATTTTTTTATTACATGCAATTACAAAAGTATTCCGATCCAGGCGCTGGTTTGAAATATGTAGAATGTAGTTCCTGGCTCAACCCCCTTAAGACTGACAGGTGGTTTATCACTTAAGAAAAAAAAAAAAAAAAAATGGAATATCTCGTTTTTCACCACAAACAAAAACATTCAGGACAAGACGGACGTTTGAAGATTTGCTAACAAAATGGGCATCGCTTCCAATAATCATCAAATTGACCCTTGTCCTGCATGGTGTATAACAGGCGACAGACACCTGTGCAGATTGGACGGTTTTTCATGCATTCAGATATACCCCGTTACACTAGCACACCTCTGTAATGACACAAACAACTGAGCGGTAGTTTCCTGCGCTGTAGGAAGAAGGCAGTGTGTGCGCAGGCACAACACCACTACACATGGCCCCTGCGGCATGGTCTATTTACATGTACAGCCTGATGAGGGAGCCACTATAGAGCTTGCTGCATCACAACTTACCTGAGAGCTGTCAGAGGGGTTTGGAGTTCTAAACGTGCCCATGTCAAAGCCAGCGGTTTCAGCATTAGGGCTCATTCACACGACCATATGAATAGGTCCACATCCGTTCCGCAATTTTGCAGAACGGGTGCGGACCCATTCATTTCAATGGGGCCTCAAAAGATGCGGACAGCACACGGTGTGCTGTCCGCATCCATAGTTCCATTCCGTGGGCCCGCAAAAAAGATAAAGCATGTCCTATTCTTGTCCGCAATCGCCAGCCATTATAGTGCCGGCACGCAAAATGCGAAATGCACACGGCCGGTATCTGTGGTTTGCGGATCTGCAATTTGCAGAACGCAAAACACATACAGTTGTCTGAATGCATCCTAAGGAGGTAAAATAACTTTTAAATAACCAAAGACGAGTCCAGCAGCATTGGGCACATGGGTATTCCACAGAGGAAGTCAAGGACAGCAATCATCAACTCACCGCGCATGCGTGTACTGTCCTTGGCTTCAGACCTTATGCACAGGACTGTATCCGCTTTGTCGTCCGCAAATCGCAGATCTGCAAAATACGCGTCCTGAACAAAAGTCCTATCCTTGTCCACCAAAACGGACATGCATAGGACATGTTCTGTCTTTTTTGCAGGGAACGGGTCCACATCCAATCCAGAAAAAAATGCGTATTAGATGCAGACGATAACACAGTTGGGTGCATGAGGCCTCACCTATGCACCTCATACAGCTGAACTCATCTTGGATAATTTATAAGTTCTCTTAGTACCTATTGCTGAAATGGCTGCATAGCAACATGCTGATGGTTTTGGGGGCACCAAACAGAGTGACAGGTGCCATTTTGATAAAGTTTCACCACTGCAAAAACCAAATCGTGGGTTGCAACAGTAACACTCATTGAAGGCTACAAAAGTGTTTCCAGAAACCTTTATTTGCTGCTGTAGTGCAGAAAAGTGATAATTTTCACACAATAGTTATTTTCAAAAAGATACAAACTACTTATTATACTGGAAAAATAAAAACAAAAACAAAAAAAGTGTCAAAAGTGCCAACAACAAACGGCCATAATGTGGAGGAACCCCGCTTGCTGCTATTTTGCAGGAAAGTATTTGACCAGATCATCACGAGACTTGCCTCTTCCTCGCATCAGGCACTGTCCTCATCACATACAGCTCGATCGTCACTGGTACAAGCACACAGTTAACTGAATCACCAACAAGATCAGCATACTCCGCTCCACGCTGCTGAACGGACAGGCTAGCCAGATGTACTGCCTAGCATCATGATACCACCCGACCTGTCTCTTGAGTGACAGATGCACCGAGCAGCCAGAGAAATCACATATTGCTTACACAGGAGATTCTTACAATGATCGTCTGCATACAGACTACGTGAAAACTGAGGTGCGCAACATGCTCTAAAAAGAAACTGATCTTTTTCTGCACTATATGAATGGTTTAAAAAAATAAAAATAAATCGAGCTCTGAAAACCTACAACCGCGTACTTTATATATAAGAGTGAATTCACATGTGGCAGATTCTGTTGCAAAAATTTCTGCATGTTTCCCATTCATCTGAATCCATGTGCTTGTCCCCAAAACAACTCTTCATGTGATCTGCAACGTGTGAATATTCCCTACCGAGGGGCTTTACACACATAAATTTGGTTCTGGCATTTTTCTACCTGTGGAAAAAAAAAAACACACCAGAATAAGTGCTTTTTTGCCACCAGCGGTTTTGCAGTTTTTTTGCACACAGTAGGGGTCATTTATTATGACTCCCTCCATCAGTTTTTTGTTTTAAAAAGTCACAGTCTCTTGTGACTTTTTAAGTTCCAATGCAGCTAAGTTAAGGCCCACACCCGTCAGTTTTTGGTTTGTTTTTACGCTTCCCTAGACATTGAGGAGTGGCAGGGGCTGGGCTATTTTTTTTAAAGAAACCAGAAAGAATAAAACGCCACCTAATTAACAAAAACGGCAGTAGCTAAAAACACTTGTGTCTCCCACGTTTCAGATTTTCAGCTAACATCTGGAGCTGGACTTTATATCTCAAAAAAATGCACTAAAAAACTGGTGCAGAAAAACTCTACTACAAAACCACGTGTGAACGCACCTTTAAAAGGATTTAAAGCAGCCCATTGAGAAAACCAAAAGAAATGATCCCTTATTTTTGTATATTATATAAAAGATTTTTTTAAATAAATGATCATGGCGTCAGTGCAGGGCTAACGTACAGAATATTCAACAAACTTTAAAGGTCGCATAGAAAACAAACAAAATAACATATACAACAATCACACAAAGCAGTTGTGTCTATTAAATATTAACATAAACTTTATACAAAAAAAAACAACTAAATTATGTCAAACTCACAGTAACAAAGACAGGTTTCCCAAAGATACAATAATGACAGAATTCACACTTTTTTAGGGAAATCTGGTGAAGTGAAGTGACCGGTCATATAGGGAAAAAAAAAAAAATCTGCCTCATCCTCGGCGAGGTGTCAGCATCGATGGTCTAGTCATGCAGTGGGATGCGTGTTCATCATGTGAGCTGACACGAAGGGGTCCAGGGCACAGTGCAGGCTGGAGATCTAGGAAGGACACAGCAAAGGCTCACATTTAAAGGAGAGTTCATTTTTAACAAGCAGAACCCTTTAGCCCAAGCACCTGAAGTGTACACCACATCTCAACTTGTGGATCACCGGATTAAATCAGATCTCGGAGGATCTAGACTGAGGACGTGATTGTTCACACTGTTAGGTTTGTGTATGCAGTTCTTCGGACAAGAGCAATGTACACAGCTTGTGATCCTGCCCTTTAAAGGGGTATTCTCATCTGAGACGTGTATGCCAGAAATATGTGACAGATGCAGGTCCCACCTATCTCGAGACCCTCGTCTCACTTGGTAAAGCTGGGCATACACATAAAATACCCATCGGCCAACTGTCTCTCCCAGTTCTCCCAATTCTAAAATTCAGCTGAGCATAAATATGCAGTAAATGTAAAGAGGGGGACAAGGCACTAACAGCTGGTAATGTCTGAGAACAACAGGACCGGGCAGTTGAAACCCAACATGCCTGATCGTTATCTCCCTTTATTCTGCTATTGGTGGAAAGTCAGGAGGCCCCATACTCTAACATGTATGGCCATCTTAAATGGGTTATGTCATCTCATAAATTGAGGGCATATCTCCAGGATATGCCCACAATGTCTAATAGGTGCTTGCATGGGCAGACTGGCCATAGACCCTATAGGGAAATTACCCGGTGGGCTGATGCCCAGTGAGCCACCCGATCCCTCTTCACAGAAGCGTACATAATGATCTGATGTTCTATGCATTAATAAATGCTAGGAGCATCAGGTACTTATAAACCTGGCCAATGGTCGCAGGTACCCCCTGAACTCAATGGTATCACCATACTCAGGACGATGATACAGTTGAATACTGTGGTGAAGGCGGCAGTATTTTGTGCGCCACTGTGCCATTTGGTTCTGCTTGGGCAATGTTTTGTGCTACACTACAGTATTGCTGACACCGCCAACTTCTGTGGTCTCTGCCTACTTGTGTTGCCCCGCAATCTCTCAATTTAGACCCGCCTACAACATGGGGCCACTAGTAGGTTTTTTTCCAGGGCCACTTTAAGTTCCCAGCCCGCCCATGGGTGCAGGTCCCACCTCTAGTGCCTGCATCTATCTCTAGAACGGAGCTTGCAAAGAAATGAAATGAGGGTGGCTGCACATGCGTGGTCCGCTCTCCTTCTCTTTGCGGGCTTTGTTTTAGATCAGACATTGGGGGCTAATCGCAATGCCTGAGATGACACAAATCCTTTAAGATGGCCACTGCACATACGTGGAGAATAAATTCAGAGGTGGCCATGTGCTCTACATTCACGTCTATGGAGATCAGGAAAAGAGCTGAACCGTGACTAAATCAGAATTCAATGGAAAGAGACGATTACTTCTCCATTCATTCTCCTTCACCAAGCATCTCACCAGCTTGGATAGGGTGGGAGCCACATTTATTAGACGACATCTTTGACATATTCTGTGTCCAAGATGGGAATAAGCCAATAAAGAGAATCCGCCAGGATGATAAACCCTATTAAACCAGGCATACCCTCTGTTACGGTTGATCATACTGAGTTAAACAATCCTTTTCTATTCAAAATCAGTGGCACTGTTAGAGAAATCTGCACTGTGCTGCATATGCCAATAGGGTGTTTGGAGCACCAATGGGTGGGTCTAGCCCCCCGAAGCACCACCTCACCACTGCCTTTTGCCACACTCGCCACCCCATGAATGGCAGGACCAGGCACCCTCACTGTTCTCCTGTCCGACCCTGTAATTTCACACAAACCAGTGAATGTTGAATTGGTGCATGCGCAGTTCAGGTCTTAGCAGGTCTTCCCATCAGCATGTGTAGAATTACAGAGTTAGGTAGAAAATCTGTGCCTGTCCCTGTCACTCGGGGGCAAGAGTGACTAATAGGGAATGTCAGTGGTGCACGTAGGGCTATGTTCGCCCGTCGGTGCTCTGAACACTGCATTTGCATATGCAACAAAAACCATAATTCTATACAACAGGGGCCACTTCAAGTACAGAGGGTTCATTTAACCCGGCATGATCAACCCTAATAGGCAGAATGCCTGGTTTATCAGGGTTTATATTGCTGGCACGTGCTCTTTATGTCTTCATGCACACAGACGTGTTCATATTTTCATGCAGAAACAAAGGATACCTACCTGTGCATTCCGTCTTTTTCTCACTTCCATTAGAAAGGGCTATTCTCCGCTGCAATACAGACGAGAATAGGACATATTCTATAATTTGAAGAAGGATGGCCACACGGATCCGCAAAAAATACATATCTTTGCATGGCCCTTTAGAAATTAATGGGTCAGTGTGCGTTCCTCAAAAAAGCGGACAGCACACAAATGTAAAATATGGTTGTGTGCATGAGGCCTAAAACAGAAGAGTAGCCGCGTACTGTAAACCTTACATTTCCAAAATCTTTACAAGAAGTCTAACATGGAATGAACCAAACTCGACTGAGAAAACGTGGGTTAGCTGGTTTAGATAGTTTGCTTTTCTTAACTGTGATGGGTTCAAATTATATGTTCTCCCCATGTTTGCTTTTGGGTTTCCAGCTTTCTCCCACACTCCAACACCACACACACACACACACACATTAGCTGGCCCTTGTGAGACTGTCCACAACATGTCAGGTGTGATATAGCACAAGGCGGCATCTCAGACACAATTGTTGAATATTGTATAGGAAGGAGCCATCCCACTGAAGTGAATGGGACGTCTTGTGCACACCTGCTCACCACTGCGATATCGACAACAAGCAGGTGAACAATGAAGAGATGGCAGGGCTGACACAGCATGCGGCCTTCTCTTCAACCAGCTGATCGTCCGGTGTGTTGGGCGTCGAACCCCCCCCAAACTGATATTCGTGACCTATCCTCGGAAGACCCCTGACCACTGTTGCTGGAGATTTGATGAATGGTTTATTAATTCACTGGTTCAGTGGGAATTTTATCTGGTGACAACTTTTTAATTTTTCTGTCGATGTTGCCGTATAGGGGCTTGTTTTTGGCAGGACAAATTGTAGTTTTTAGTAACATCTTTTTGGAGTACATATTATCTATCGATTCATTTTTGGCCTGTGGTAAGGGAAAGAAACAAGCTATTACGCCATCGTCTTTTGCACTTTAAATTTATGACATTCACTGTGCAGCATAACTAGCATGCCACAGGCATGGGTCGGTATGATTACAGCGATACCAAATTCAGATAGTTTTATGTGTAAGCATCTCCCTATGGACAGCAGCATCACGTCTATCAGTTTACATGTTTTCTATTCATGGCATTTTAGCGCCATCTGCTGTCTGCTTGGTGAAATTCATTTGAATGCCGTTTTTCCGGTTTTAAGTTAAAAAATAAAAATCGGAAACATAACCAAGCTTTGTAGAAACACTTAATATCCCAGTTTTGCAAGAACTATGCTTGTTGTCAGGGAATAGCAAGAATTATTATTTTCAGAAACAGATGTAGATCTCTAGTTCTACAGTGCAGGGGGTAGATGATGCTGAGTGACATCAACCAACCACTTTACATCTGCACAGGATAAGCTCGTGCTGGTATTGAGTACTAGACGTCAGTAGTCTCTCAATTCCCCCATGAGATTTTCTCCAGAAATCTATCACACAGCTGTCTGGAGCTGAAAACTGGCATTGGCTAAGCAATGATTGGGGAGGCATGGTACCCAGGGGCGGATTGGCCATAGACTTACAGGGAAATGTCCCGATGGGCCGATGCCCAGGGGGCCGCCTGGACTTTCCTTATGGCCGGTCAGTGGAAGTTGTTGGGGATGTTTTTTGTGCTGCTGGCAGTATTTTGCGATGGACTGTAGTATTTGGCTCTGTTGGGGTGGTATAATGTGCCACAATATGGTATCTCTGGCGCTGCCTTCCATCAGTTTAAGTTCCCAGCCTGCCCCTGATGGTACACCTGGCATTACAGCAGCAACCTACACAGGAAGATCTGTTCATGTAGCCAGACAGTTGTCAATAACATCACCAACTATGAAGATGGCGGGCTTACAGGGGCAGGACATGCTGGTCACAAATATGATCATAATTAGGACTGGCAACCTAATTTAGAAGGAGAGACAGACTTCATTCAAATCTTGGCAGAGGAGGTCTGCCACTGACCATTTTGCCAACACTTCTCCAGACTCAGAATAAGAAGTAGTGATTAGTACATATGGCTAGAACCTACCGGATGATGAAGAGTAATGGGGAGATCCGGTAAGTACTTTGGCTTCTGTTTGCTCACAGACACGTTTGATAGCTGCATCAGGAAGTCTCTGGAATAGGTAATCCTATCTGCACACAGAAGGACGTAAGAGGAGCTGAAACCAGTCGTGGATCGAGGACACAACCATCATCGCTCCTGAACTGATGCATCGTAGATTACCAAATGACCCACAGTGCCAAAGATGCTTAAAATCCGAGATCATAGGATACCAAAAGGGTTTTCACATTTTAGGCTTTACGCACAAACATATGTATATCACACATATTGAATGCACATCCCCGTATTAACCCCTTAGAAGCTATGGACACCCGTGAGAGCAATTTTAAAAAATTTTTTTGCATTCTGCTCGTTCTGTGCTAAAAAAAAATTTCAGTTGGTCTTTATTAATACATTTTCCAGCAGTTCTTGTACTACAGGGGTTAACTGAGCGTGCACCTGCCGTCTGTCTGTTTCTATCTGCAGTCTGGTCATCCAGCAGAGCTGCCTGCTCAGTCTGTAGTCCTGGTATATGAACTCTCGGCAGCTCATGAATACTCACAACAGCTCAAGCTTGTCACACTGATAAGAAAATGGCTTAAATAAGTGTTTATGAGGGTCAAGAGATCACAGATAAGGGATTCACATGAGCCATCAGATGACGAGATTCACTGTAAACACAGAACCCTGCTGCTCTGCATTTACACAGATTACACCGTTATACTGGGAAAGTGGATTTTTTAAATAAAGACCAATCGAAAAAATTATCTTTAGTCCAAAATACATGGATTTGCCATTTACCTTTTTTATTATTTACTGCTGGTTTTCCTGAAAGTTTTTCAGTTACCGGATCCTCCAAAACATGTAATTTTTCAATGGAGCACCACTAAATTAGAAGAGAAATCAGTGAGTGACATTACAAATGTGACAACAGTACAGCGTCACTGGATTAGCAGGTGACATCTGGTAAGGCCCCATTCACACGACCGTAAGGGCTCCGTGCCCTTCCCACTGACTTGAATGGGTCTGCGATCCACAAAATACAACTATAAGATAGGACATGTTCTATTTTTTGCAGGATGGAGGCACGGATCAGAAGCCCACTACAAAGCACTTCCATGGGTTTTAGTGTCCATGCCTCTGACATACATAGGACAAGTCTTCTCTTTTGTGGATCGCGGATCTATTCAAGTCAACTGCGGTCTGCAGCACGGGCACACAGCCCTTACATTCGTCTGAAAGAGCCTTAAAATGAAGGGGAAAAGTTTTTCTGCCATTAGCAGCAAAATGTAACTTTATTCACTAAACATTCAGTTGGATTTGAAACGTTGCTGCATCTTTTTAGGCACGAGATGACAATGCCAACACTTATATACACACACACACACACACACACCTGCATCATGAGGTCAGTGCTACAACTATGCAATCAAGTCCAATATACGGCATAGTGCATTTCAAGTGTTACTCAAATTCCGAAAAATACATCAACTTACCTTAAAACATTGTATACAAAAGATGTGCCAGCTCCTGCCGCGTATTATGCATCTATCACTATATATATATATATATATATACTGTATATTCTTTTAGCGGAGTTGAGGACCCAACCTTTTGGTTGGACATAATGAATGTTTTTATTCTATTTTTCTATATATTTATAGGTGGAAAATCATATTTGGTTCCTAAATTAGGACTGTGGGACCTCTTTCTGATTGTGAGCGACTAGGATGTGACTGGTTTCTTCATGGGCGCAATAAAACATGTAATTTTATTTTTGGTCCACATTAAAAGCACCTTGATAGAAATCTTGGGTAGATGTGGGGGCAGTGCATTGATATGTATGTGCAGTGGCATATTTGGGTGCTGTTCATACTAGCAGTTCCCCACCAGTTGCTGGAGGGAGTGGCTGGTTGGTATAAGCATAATTGAAGTACCGGTATATGCAGATTTGAGGAAGACCATTGGAGTGTGTCCCCGTTATGGGACAGTATGAAGGTCTGTTATTTCTCGTTCACCTGTGCGTGAATGGTTAATATTGTATGACTGGGTAGATGGACTGCATGGCCCCTTTCACACGGGCGAGTACTCCGCGTGGATGCGATGAGCGAGTTGAACGCATTGCACCCGCACTGAATCCCGACCCATTCATTTCTATGGGGCTGTTCACATGAGCAGTGATTTTCACGCATCACTTTTTGCGTTGCGTGAAAATCGCAACATGCTCTACTTTGTGCGTTTTTCACGTAACGCAGGCCCCATAGAATGGAGACCCGATCATTATTATTTTCCCTTATAACATGGTTATAAGGGAAAATAATAGCATTCTGAATACAGAATGCATAGTAAAATAGCGCTGGAGGGGTTAAAAAAATAATAAATTTTAACTCACCTTAGTCCACTTGATCGCGAAGCCGGCATCTCCTTCTGTCTTCATCTTAGCTGTGTGGAGGAACAGGACCTGTGGTGACGTCACTCCGGTCATCACATGATCCATCACCATGGTAAAAGATCATGTGATGACCGGAGTGACGTCACCACAGGTCCTGTTACTGCACACAGCTAAGATGAAGACAGAAGGAGATGCCGGCTGCGAGATCAAGTGGACTAAGGTGAGTTAAAAAAATAAATAAACATTTTTTAACCCCTCCAGCGCTATTTTACTATGCATTCTGTATTCAGAATGCTATTATTTTCCCTTATAACCATGTTATAAGGGAAAATAATACAATTTACAGAACACCAATCCCAAGCCCGAACTTCTGTGAAGAAGTTCGGGTTTGGGTACCAAACATGCGTGATTTTTCTCATGCGAGTGCAAAACGCATTACATTGTTTTGCACTCGCAGGTAAAAATTGTGCATGTTCCCGCAACGCCCGTTTGAAAGAGGCCTATGACTTTAAGGCTAGGTCTACACGACGACATTTGTCGTGCGACAAAAAGTCGCGCACCAATGTCGCGCGACAATTTTTATAATGGCAGTCTATGGTGTCGCACTGCAACATGCGACATGTTGCGACTGCGACAGTCGCAGAAAAATCCATCTTGAATGGATTTTCTGCGACTGTCGCAGTCACAGCATGTCGCATGTTGCAGTGCGACACCATAGACTGCCATTATAAAAATTGTCGCGTGACATTGGTGCAACAAAATGTCGCGCGACAAATGTCGTCGTGTAGACCTAGCCTAAGTCTAGGATGGATGCAGTGCAGGCGCATTATCCAGTTGGTGCATTGTGGACATTAGGTTTCCTAGGAGTTGGGACTTCTTGTCAGCTTGAAAGACCAGTGTGGTCAGCAGGATGTCTTGCTGATTTCAGACCTGGGAACCAGGAAGTGAGTAACACGCGGCAGAAGCTGGCGCATTCGCATCATGGAGTACGGGATGCCGTAGTATCCCTCACTGAAGGTTGAGGTCCTTGTAGTCCAGGATCTTTTGTTTACGATTTTTTAAAGTATGTTGGTGTATTTTTTGGAAATTGGATAAAACTGGAAATGTATTAGACTTGATTACATTATTGATAATTGACATAGTAATGTATATAATATATATATACATACATACACACATACAAACAGTGCTGTCGATAATTATTCATACCCCTGGCAAATTTTGACTTGGTTACTTTTATTCAACCAGCAAGTAATTTTTTGACGGGAAATGACATAGGTGTCTGCCAAAAGATAAGACGATGTACAAGAGGCATTATTGTGGAAAAAAAAATTTTTTATGGTGTTTATCGGACGGGGTCCATCATATGATATCTTTATAGAGACGGTCGTTACGGACGCGGTGATACCCAATATGTGTAGTTTTTTTATTTTTCATAGGAAAAGGCAATTTATTTATTTTTTCACATTTATTTTTATTTTTTTCATCAAGTCCCTCTTGGATCATGAAGATCCAGTGGGGCTGATGGCTGTACTATACTTTGCAATGCTCTTGCATTGCAAAGTGTAATACAATCAGATGCCCTGTAGGTGGCAACAGCGGACGCTTTTGCAAAGCGTCCAGTTGCCATGGCAACCATTGGGGCAGCCATTGCAGCGCAGCAGCCCCGATGGTGGAGAGAGGGAGCCCCCTCCCTCTATTAACCCCATGGATGCTGCTGCCGCGGCATCTATGGGGTTACAGCAGAGTGTCAGCATAGAGCTAACACTCTGATAATGGCGGCGGCTCAGGAATGGAGCCGCCGCCATCAAACACAGCAGGGGGACCAAACCGTATCGGGGGCAGCGCTGGAAAGGGAGGTGGGTGTCACTGAATGCATGGGGCAGGGAGGGGGCGGGTGCATCAGTGCACTGGGCAGGCTGATTCAATATGCAGTGCACAGTGCAGACAGCTTCAGGGGCACAGATTGGGGGGGCACAGATTGGGGTGGACACAGATTGGGGGGGGGGGGGGGGGAAACGAGGACTCCATGTGATTTCAGATCAGCGTAGATCAGAGCCTGAAACCGGCATTTTTTTCACTGCCGCGATCCGATTGTGCAGACTAACCAATCGGATTGATTGCCGGCAAGGGGCCACTCTGATTGGTCCCTTGCCGGCATTACTGCACTGTATGCTGCAGCATACAGGGCAGGGGCAGAAGCTTTATTCCAAGCGCTTTGCAGCGCTTGGATTAAAGAGCTGGTTTGACGTTTATATACGTGGTAGCTGCACGGGGTATGTGCAGCTATCACGTATATATACAGATTGCGGTCGGGAGGCGGTTAAAAAACTCTTTGGTTGCTTTTGCAGTATGCTTTGGGTCATTGTCCATCTGCACTGTGAAGCGCCGTCCATTGAGTTCTGAAGCATTTGGCTGAATATGAGCAGATAATATTGCCCGAAACACTTCAGAAGTCATCCTGCTGCTTTTGTCACCAGTCACATCATCAATAAATACAAGAGAACCAGTTCCATTGGCAGCCATACATGCCCACGCCATGACACCACCACCACCATGCTTCACTGATGAGGTGGTATGCTTAGGATCATGAGCAGTTCCTTTCCTTCTCCATACTCTTCCCTTCCCATAACTCTGATACAAGTTGATCTTGGTCTCATCTGTCCATAGGATGTTGTTCCAGAACTGTGAAGGCTTTTTTAGAGGTCGTTTGGCAAACTCTAATCTGGCCTTCCTGTTTTTGAGGCTCACCAATGGTCTACATCTTGTGGTGAACCCTCTGTATTCACTCTGGTGAAGTCTTCTCTTAATTGTTGACTTTCACACACATACACCTACCTCCTGGAGAGTGTTCTGGATCTGGTCAACTGTTGTAAAGGGTGTTTTCTTCACCTGGGAAAGAATTCTTCGGTCATCCACCACAGTTGTTTTCCGTGGTCTTCCAGGTCTTTTGGTGTTGCTGAGCTCACTGGTGCGTTCCTTCTTTTTAAGAATGTTCCAAACAGTTGTTTTGGCCACGCCTAATGTTTTTGCCATCTCTCTGATGGGTTTGTTTTGTTTTTTCAGCCTAATGATGGCTTGCTTCACTGATAGTAACAGCTCTTTGGATCTCATCTTGAGAGTTGACAGCAACAGATTCCAAATGCAAATAGCACACTTGAAATGAACTCTGGACCTTTTATCTGCTCATTGTAATTGGGATAATGAGGGAATAACACACACCTGGCCACGGAACAGCTGAGAACCCATTACTTTTAGTTCCTTAACAAGTGGGAGGCACATATGCAAACTGTTGTAATTCCTACACCGTTCACCTGATTTGGATGTAAATACCCTTAAATTAAAGCTGACAGTCTGCAGTTAAAGCAGATCTTGTCCGTTTCATTTCAAATCCATTGTGGTGGTGTATAGAGCCAAAAATGTTAGAATTGTGTCAATGTCCCAATATTTATGGACCTGGCTGTATCTGAGCATAGCTACTGTGAAGGGGCACATAATCGGCATAATAACTGAGGGGGCACATATCTGGGCATAACTACTGTGAAAGGGGAAGATATCTGGGCATGGCTACTGTGAAGGAGGCACATCTGGGCATAACTACAGTGAGGGGCATAACTATTGTCATGGGTGCACATGTGAACATTACTTCTGTGAAGAAGGAACAGTGTAGGCATTACTACTGTGTGCTGACACAAAGCAGGAATAATTACTATGTGGGGGCATTACGGGGAGCGGGTGTGTATAGTTATGCTTTAGGCGGAGTTAGAGGCGTGGCCTAGTATGAAAAAATTGCTGCACATATTGTCCCACAAAAGTTGGGAGGTAACAGCCACCAGGCGACCATTTTTCACTGTATCTTGGAACTGAACCTGAGTTCGGTAAAAAGTTCTTTACACTAGAAATTTATTTCTGAAGTTATTACCCGAAGTCCCGCAAGACTTCGCAAAGTAATAACTTCGGCTCATAGGAGCCAATACATTCTAATACTACACAGAGCGCTCGCTCCATACAGTATTCTAATGAAGTTTTTTGCGAATCGACTTCGGATGTTTCATCGGAAGTCGATTTGCTCATCCCTAATCCTAACCTGTGTCCCATAAAAAAAAAAAAAAAAAAAAAAAACACACACACACCTGTTCATGTCCCACCGTGCCTGCACCACAGCCTACTCCGTTTTCCGCAGTGGTCTGGTTCTGTGACTGCTGCGGCCAATCACTAGCCTCAGCAGTCACATCTGATTGAACGAGAAATCACAGCAGTGTGAATGGCAGCAGTTATTTTCCCAGATACGGAGATGAAGAATACACAACATTACGGCTACGCCGAGCTCTGACAGATAGCGGTGCATCTTACCAAATTACAGCGATCCTTAACGCTGTCTCTGCAGTGATCAGAGAACCTGGCTTGGAGGTTAACCATTAATACAGCTCCTGTAAAGACATCACTGAAAGTATTTTAATCATGTAACGAATATGATATATCCATAACCACCTGATCATGGAGACCCAGCACCCGTCATACAGCTGCAATGTTCAGAGGGTGGGTAAACGCTGGTGACTGATGCCCCTCCAGAGCACTCATGTCTAATATTAATGGTCAGCACAGTCTCTACCAGTGAAGGTATGGGGCTTCCGTCACCATGACTACCTCCGTAATTGCATATTATCTTAAAGGGGTATTCTGGTTATAGAAAGTTATCCCCTATCCACAGGAGGGGAAAACAGATCGGTGGCGGGCCTACAACTGTGACCTCCACCAACACGAGAACTGGGGCCCTAGAACTAGTGAAACTGCTTGGAAAAGCACGGCGCCGCTCCATTTCTATGGAAGCTGTAGATAGAAATGAATGGCGTACTTTTCCAACCAGCTACTCTGTCCTTTTCAGGGGGGGGCTCCACAAGGTACTTGGCCCCCGTTCTCATGATCTTGGGGGTCAAAAGCAGTAAGACACCCACCAATCTAATAGTTACGCAGGACAGGGGATAACGTTCTATAACCGGAATACCCCTTTAATGGTGCTCTTTGGACCCTTCTGTTTTATGACGTGGATGCACTCACCGTTGTCAGGTACACAGCGACGGATAGGCCTTGCTGGCTGGAGTGGTTTACGGATTAGTCTTCTGACTTCCATTTCACTGCTCAGCAGCAGCTGACCACCTAGGACAACGATATCATAGAGAAGTCAGTTCAGGGGATGGTTTTACTCAATGCAAAAAACAATGCAACGTGGGAATCATAGCAGGTAACGACAGCTACGGGAGGACAAGCACAGAAGCTACGGGGTGCTCCTGCCATGCTTTTGCTCGGCACCGTGCACATATGGCAGGGCAGCCATGTAAATTAATAGGGTCGCAGCATGAATTGCACGTCTGCCACCACCGCAACCCCAGAATCTCAAAGAATACAGCAGTGCTGGATTTTTTTTTGCGATTCTGGGGATGGTTCATGGAAAACGTGCGAGTCAGGGGGCAACCTCATTCATTTCTATGGCTGCCCTGCTACACTGCGATGCCTGGGCACAACACCTTTTTTTGCCCAAAGCTGCCATGTAGTCGTTCCCTAAAAGTGGCACCTACCTACCAGTTGCCCCTAGATCTGCCATCTTAGCGCATCTATTAGGTCTCAACATGTTCAAGTCCCCTAAAAAAATTTAAAAATTCAAAACGCCATATCTGTAACAACCAAACTATTAGGGCCAGTCTTTCTGCCTCAAAATCAGCTCCAAAAAATGCCTCAAAACAGCCTCCCATTCATTTCAATGATGAAGCGGCACTTCTTTTTTACACGTGTTTACGCAGTGTGCCCTGAATCTGCGCTGAATCTCCCATTAAAATAAATAGGAAGCAGAAAAAAAAACTGTTCCATGTCAGTCCATGCGTTTTTTTTGTGCATTTCCGCGCATTTTTTGGAGCAGATCTGCTTGAAAAACCTAAAGCTGAAAATTCTGATGCTTAAAAAAAAAAAAAAAACACACATCAAAAATGTGTCAAAAAACGCTAAAACACACAGATTCCACGCAGATTTTTTTTAAGCCTGTTTTTTAAAATCAGTTGTGTGAACTAGCCCTTAGGTCCCTTTCACACAGACGTGACGGATTGGGTCTGGATGCATTCAGGGAAACTCGCACCATTTTGCAAGCAAGTTCAGTCAGTTTTGTCTGCGACTGCGTTCAGTTGTTGTTTTTTCCACGCGAGTGCATTGCGTTTTAATGTGTTTTTCACGTGCGTGACAAAAAAACTGAAAGGTTTACAAACAACATCTTAGCAACCATCAGTGAAAAAAGCAGCGCATCTGCACCTGCTTCCGGATGCAATGCGTTTTTTCACTGAAGCCCTATTTACTTCTATGGGGCCAGGGCTGCGTGAAAAATGCAGAGTAAGGCCTCAGGCACATGGCCGTTGTTTTGGTCCGCATTCGAGACACAGTTTTGGCGGCTCGGATGCGGACCGACCCATTCACTTCAATGGGGGCCGCAAAAGATGCGGACAGCACTCCGTGTGCTGTCCGCATCCGTTGCTCTGTTCTGTGGTCCGCAAAAAAATATATATAACCTGTCCTATTCTTGTCTGCATTTTGCGGACAATAGGCAGTTATATTAATGGCCGTCCGTGCCGTTCCGCAAATTGCGGACCGCACACGGACGCCATCCGTGTTTTGCGGACCGCAAAACACAACGGTCGTGTGCATGAAGCCTAAGTGAGCCAGAAATCTATGTTCGCTCTGAGCTCCGATAGATTTCTGGTTAGGCGCGCGGACCGCCGGAGGATGCGTCTAATTTATCATGAGACCTACGCCTTGTCATCAATGTGGTGCATACTCCAATAGGGACGGGGATATCAAGACCAGCACAGAAAGGCTCCGTCTTCATTGTTTGTGCGATTCTGCATCGTATGGAGGGTGGGGTTCCCCCGTAGATTTCAATGGGGTTGTTAAACAGAAAATGTGCACCAAAAAATACACCAAAAAAAACGCAAAAAATGAGCGAAAACCATGATAAATAGCACGAATTCATGTGCAATTTTGGTGCGGATTTCATGCGGATTTTCTGCACACAGGTCTGCGTCATGTGCAGGTACCCTTAAATTTTCGTGTTATGTATCCTGCGTGGTGAATGTCGTAGAAAAAGTCATAAAACAACGCCAAAACTGCTAGTTTTTGTTGATGCCTACCTTCCTTTAAAAAAAAAAAGTTGTTAGCGTCCCAATATAGTATAAAACTTCCACTTCTATACAATTCAGAGGGAGAAATGGAAATAAAAAAATAAAAAACATCCTTATGGGGTTAATAGCCAAGTATGCCGCCATATGTGGGGAGCTGGAGTGCACCGCTGTATCGGACATAAAAGGAACCAAACGTAAACTGCAGCTCTATGGGCACACAGCAGAAATGATGGTACTTACCTGTGTATCAGACAGTCTAGCGTTATGTGCACTTTTAAACTGGCACCTAAAAAATGCAATTTGGCTTATAATTTTTCATATTTTGGGGCCAAAGGTGCCCGAAAGATGATTATTCTTTATTATTTTTTTGCCTTGAGACCTGAGGTGTAGCCAATGCTTATGAAAAACGATAATGTGAACAGTGTACATCAGTGTACAAAGTGCCCCAGCGTTGCTATATCATGAATAATAGACGAGAGATATCAGGAAAGCGGACGGGTCCCCTCTAATATTACACGACATGAAGGGGTTAACATGGACATGGAATGTGCTGCACCGGAGACCTGGGGCCTTTGGAGGGTAATTCAGCAGAAAAACGGCTGATGGAATCGCAGCATGCTCGCTCGGCCATAACCACGCAGAAAGAACATAAAACACCCCTGCCGCACAGACACAGCAAAAGACCAGGAGAAATGAACTAAACTGGGAAAATCCAGGAAAAAGAGGAGTCAAAAGCTACAACAGAAATAACCACAAAGAGCCATAATGCTACAATCCACATATGTGATGACATGCTGGGATTTGTAGTTCCCAACAAGACCTGCGGGACGACAATAGAATAGGAATAAAACCTAAAAAGAGGCAGATGAAAGCCTTACCTGGCAATGTCCAGACAGGCCCATCTAGAAGGACGCCTCTACAGTGAGCGAGGTCCGCTGTGACCCCAGTCTGGAAATACAGAGAACTTACCACCATCAGCCGCCCCCTGCTGACTCGCCTGCTCCCCCCCCCCACCTATGGGTGATCCTCCCCCCAGACCGATGAGGTCACAGGCTACTCCCTTCTACACACATTGGGGCAGATTTACTAATCCTGTAGACACAGTAAACTGCCTAGACCGCACCAGAGATATCACAGGGGCTCAGGCTTTTCTAGTGTAAATTCATGACAGAAATACGGAGCAAAACAGCGCCTCTTTGTCCACGCCCTTTTCCTGATAAGCCACAGCCCATTCTTTCGAGTCATGCTCCTTTCCATACTAGTCTCTACACCTAGATACACAAAATTGGGCCAATTTTTGGCTCAATTTAGGCAGCACCTAGGTGCACTCATCTTAGTAGATGTGGGCCACTGTCGAGGCCACGAACGTGAGCAGCCTGGGAAACACGTCCCATGTGTGGGCTGCATCTCGCTGACCGACGGCAGCTCATCTCAACCGAACGTACCGTAAAGCGATTTACGATGCAGCGAGATCCTGACCGCGGCTCTACGTAAAGCCGCCAGTACACTTCAGTAGACCCGCGGTCTGGCCGGAACGTCCAGCATCATAAATAAATACAATACTATGAGTTCACGTCAGCGGTGACATGAGAGTGCATTTCCTGGACTGAATACATTCCTGTGAATTTGGCCTGAGACTGCCTGCGCACGTTGTGAATTTCGCACGTTTTTCCGTGCAGAATCTCGTGCGGAAAAATATGCAGCGTCATACAGAACCTGCAAAGTGTATAAGAGCAGACAAATCTCATGTACAATTTGCTTCTTTCTTCCGTGCAGAAATTGTGTGGATTTAGAAATCCGCAGCGTGTCAATTAGGTTTGCGATTTTTGGTGCGGATTTCACCCTTGGAATTAATGCGTGAGAATGCGTGGCAAAACCGCATCAAGTTCACACCAGTGGTTTAGGTGCGGACAGAAATTTGTGCGGATCTTCTGCATTTTTGCCCACACACATGTGCAGGAAGCCTTAGGCCACGTCTGCGGGTGAACGCACATAAGATCCACACGAACCTCCGTGCGGAATTATGTCAATTTCTGCACAAAATCTGTCATTTCTAATTGCGCTTTTTGGTGCGGACTAGATCTGGTTTTGCTGCAGATCTCAGCCTTTCATTGAAAAGGGTGAAATCGGCAGCTAAAACCACAAACATAATTGTCATGCTGCGGACTTATATGTACGACGGGTCAATTTCCGCAAGGAAAATAAAAAATCTGCAAAGCGTACATGAGATTTGTGTAATCGGATACACTTTGCTCATGCTGTATTTTTTCAGCAGGTGAATCTGTGCCGAAAAACCGCATGTGGCCCACAACGTGTGCAGGTGGCCATAGTGCGCATTTACGCTGGACTTTTTTTTGACCGCATTGACCGCACGGTTAAAAACGCATCACACACTGAGCTTGCTCTATAGATGGTGGGTGCAGGAGGTATGATATAGCAGGCCCCTGCCGGCGTTTCACCCCCTCAGGTGCCGCTGTTATTGCGACCACAGCATCTGCGGGGTTAAATAGGGGCTCATCTGACAGTCTGGGCCTTGGGCAGCCTGTCAGGATCCCATAGACTGCAATAATATTCTATGGTGGTCTATGGGACAAGCGCTCAGAAGATCACATGTTCAAGTGTCCTATGGGGATTAGAAATGACAGTAAAAAAAAAAAAAATATATGAAAAAATTCAGTGACTGCCAGGGCATATAGTGTAAGTGACTTCTAAGGAACAACTGCAAAAAATGGAAAGGGGTCACTGTCAGATCGGTGGGTGTCCCCCTCCCCGCGACACCGGGTGACAGCCTCACAGACACTGCTTATGATGGAGCAGGAAAGGGGGCAAAGAAACCCGGTGTAGCTTGTCCATCGCGATATCATTGTAATCTGAGGTAAATAGGGGCAGAGCCGTCATGTTTCTCCCCACAGCCGTCTACAGCCCCCTTTCACCTGGCGTCGATCTCCTCCGCGCCGCCGGAGACTTCCACGGCAATAACGCACCTAACTGTCCGCCTCCGCGCAGCAATACCTCAGCTGGAACAGGAAAAGTAGTGCACGCCGGAACTTCATTGCACTTGCGGCTCTACATGAAGCGGCTACATTCAGGGTCCATATCAGGAAGTACATTCACCAGACAGACAGGACCACCGGGGTATATCGCGATAGGGCAGAACCGGGGTATATCGCGATAGGGCAGAACTTGCACAGTGCCGGTGGCTGTCATACATGGTCTTTTCTGTAGTTTATAAAGTATATGAGGTAATGTAAGTATCTCCAGCAAACCAGGAGCATCCTCACCTTTACCATGTGTCGCTGCGGCCTCATGATGTCGCGATATGGGTCCCACAGCCGCAGACATGGCTCCAGCCCTGTGTAATCCTCTCTGCAGATCCCAAGATGGAGACTTAATGACACACCTGTATATGACAGCGTGGGTGTGACCTCTGCCTGCCAATCACAGGGTGGGCGTGACCTCTGCCTGCCAATTACAGGGCGTGTGTGACCTCTGCCTGCCAATCACAGGGCGTGTGTGACCTCTGCCTGCCAATCACAGGGTGGGCGTGACCTCTGCCTGCCAATCACAGGGTGGGTGTGACCTCTGCCTTCCAATCAGAGGGTGGGCGTGACCTCTGCCTGCCAATCACAGGGTGGGCGTGACCTCTGCCTGCCAATCACAGGGCGGGTGGACCTCTGCCTGCCAATCACAGGGTGGGTGTGACCTCTGCCTGCCAATCACAGGGCGGGCGTGACCTCTGCCTGCCAATCACAGGGCGGGTGTGACCTCTGCCTGCCAATCACAGGGCGGGCGTGATCTCTGCCTGCCAATCACAGGGCGGGTGTGCCCTCTGCCTGCCAATCACAGTTTGGGTGTGACCTCTGCCTGCCAATCACAGGGTGGGTGTGACCTCTGCCTGCCAATCACAGGGCGGGTGTGACCTCTGCCTGCCAATCACAGGGTGGGTGTGACCTCTGTCTGCCAATCACATTGCTGGTGTGCCCTCTGCCTGCCAATCACAGGGTGGGTGTGACCTCTGCCTGATAATCACAGGGTGGATTTGCCCTCTGCCTGCCAATCACAGGGTGGGTGTGCCCTCTGCCTGCCAATCACAGGGTGGGTGTGACCTCTGCCTGATAATCACAGGGTGGGTGTGACCTCTGCCTGATAATCACAGGGTGGGTGTGACCTCTGCCTGATAATCACAGCGTGGGTGTGACCTCTGCCTGCCAATCACAGGGTGGGTGTGACCTGTCTGCCAATCACAGGGTGGGTGTGACCTCTGCCTGCCAATCACAGGGTGGGTGTGACCTCTGTCTGCCAATCACAGTGCGGGTGTGACCTCTGCCTGCCAATCACACTGCGGGTGTGACCTCTGCCTGATAATCACAGGGTGGGTGTGACCTCTGTCTGCCAATCACAGTGCGGGTGTGACCTCTGCCTGCCAATCACAGGGTGGGTGTGACCTCTGCCTGATAATTACAGGGTGGGTGTGACCTCTGCCTGCCAATCACAGGGTGGGTGTGACCTCTGCCTGCCAATCACAGGGTGGGTGTGACCTCTGCCTGCCAATCACAGGGTGGGTGTGACCTCTGCCTGCCAATCACAGGGCGGGCGTGACCTCTGCCTGCCAATCAGAGGGTGGGCGTGACCTCTGCCTGCCAATCACAGGGTGGGTGTGACCTCTGCCTTCCAATCAGAGGGTGGGCGTGACCTCTGCCTGCCAATCACAGGGTGGGCGTGACCTCTGCCTGCCAATCACAGGGCGGGTGGACCTCTGCCTGCCAATCACAGGGTGGGTGTGACCTCTGCCTGCCAATCACAGGGCGGGTGTGACCTCTGCCTGCCAATCACAGGGCGGGTGTGACCTCTGCCTGCCAATCACAGGGCGGGCGTGATCTCTGCCTGCCAATCACAGGGCGGGTGTGCCCTCTGCCTGCCAATCACAGTTTGGGTGTGACCTCTGCCTGCCAATCACAGGGTGGGTGTGACCTCTGCCTGCCAATCACAGTGCGGGTGTGACCTCTGCCTGCCAATCACAGGGTGGGTGTGACCTCTGTCTGCCAATCACATTGCTGGTGTGCCCTCTGCCTGCCAATCACAGGGTGGGTGTGACCTCTGCCTGATAATCACAGGGTGGATTTGCCCTCTGCCTGCCAATCACAGGGTGGATTTGCCCTCTGCCTGCCAATCACAGGGTGGGTGTGCCCTCTGCCTGCCAATCACAGGGTGGGTGTGACCTCTGCCTGATAATCACAGGGTGGGTGTGACCTCTGCCTGATAATCACAGCGTGGGTGTGACCTCTGCCTGCCAATCACAGGGTGGGTGTGACCTGTCTGCCAATCACAGGGTGGGTGTGACCTCTGCCTGCCAATCACAGGGTGGGTGTGACCTCTGTCTGCCAATCACAGTGCGGGTGTGACCTCTGCCTGCCAATCACACTGCGGGTGTGACCTCTGCCTGCCAATCACAGGGTGGGTGTGACCTCTGCCTGATAATCACAGGGTGGGTGTGACCTCTGTCTGCCAATCACAGTGCGGGTGTGACCTCTGCCTGCCAATCACAGGGTGGGTGTGACCTCTGCCTGCCAATCACAGGGTGGGTGTGACATGTGGCTGAGGAGTCCCTGCTCTATGTCCATATATGGAGTCAGTGCTCCTGGGAGTCCCTGCTCTGACTCCTTTTTGACCGCGTCCATTAGTGATGAGCGAAGCGATCATCAGAACAAAGATTCAGTCGCTTCCCTCAAACCTTCACAGTAATGCTGTACAGGGATCCCAGTTTAAAATTTGGATCTGAACTTGGCTTCGGTTCCGACTGGTACTGAGCAGATCTGAATTTCCACTGTTCCATCCAGCAGCTCAGCAGACAGCTCCTGATCGCTGACCTTATAAACCTGTCATTTAGAGATTAGGTTTGTTAGATAACCTGCTCAAAGCGCACTATTCACACAGCTAGACAGTTAACCCTTTGGGACAGCATGGCCTCTGATATCCCATAATAACCACCGGACCATGCTGTTAGTCTGTTCATTTACATGGTGCAGTCTGGAAAGGGTTAAATAAATGCCACTGGTCCGGGTGCTCTGTGTCGGCGCCTGAACCAGTGGCTGCCAGTTACAGAAGCAGGAAACCCTGCGGTCGCCAGGGGAACATAAATATACGGTATTTATCCAAACTGGAGTGTATGGAAACAGTGCAGTCAGGAAGGGGTTAATGGCCTCTGCAGTAAGGCACATTGACAGTCACTAAAGGGTTAATCCTTTAGAACGTTAGTCATAGACACCTGTGACATCACAAGCACCTGTGTCATAAGGGATAAACCCCTGTAAAAAGCAGGTGAGCGGCCATATTTGGTACCGTACTTGATGGCCTGAGGACCTTGAGCTTGACTAAACCCCCCCACCACCACCGCTCCTTGACGAAATTTGGAGGTTCCAGCGCGAAGACCATCGCCCAACGGGAGGAAAGGGACATCCGCCTAGCCAACCAGATCAGCCCGGCTGCTGCACCCCCCCTACTATGTATGTGGCAGCCACATAGTGGCATTACCCTCTAAGCCCAAGGGAAGGGCAGCCCTCCAGCCATGGTTCCCTAGAGGTTTCCTCCACAGGGGTTTTTCCTCTCCTGGGTGCTGGAGGGTGACTCTCCGTGAGTCGGGGGGTTTGCCATTTTTAATATTTTAAATAAACAATTTGGCCTTTTATCCCCCAATGAATGTGTTCTGCCTCTTTATTCTGCATTCTTCAGTTTCAGGGGTGTACGCATGATTTTCTCAGGGAGGAGGTTTCCCATCTGGGACAGGTATATATCCATAGGATGTGCCATAAATGTCTGATAGGTGCGGGTCTCATGTGCAGCATCCTCCATTCATTGCAATGGGAGGTCCAAAAATAGTGAGCGCGCTCGGCTGTTTTCAGAAGTCCCATGGCAGAGAACGGAGAACAAGCAGCAGATGCGCGGCCACCTCTCCATTCACCACTGTGGGACTCCTGAAAATAGCCAAACCAGCGCTCAGCTAGTTTCCGAAGTTCCATAGCGGTGAATGAACGGTGACCACGAATGCACGACGTGCTGTCCGTACACTTCGGGGCCCCCATTCTATAGATATGTCATAAATGTCCCAGATGGAAATAACCCTTTAAATGAAACTCATTATGAAATAACCAAGTTAGCGGAGCGTTGCTAGGACTCTTGCCAATAGTAGTGTCACGACCATGGTCATGGTCATGACTCCTGAACCTCAGGCTGTTGCCTGCGGTTTGGTTTGGTTGCCGCGGGGAACAAGTTGTTTTGTATTGTCGCAGTATAGCAGCCTGAGCTGGTGCGAGGCAGCTTGCTGCAATGTGCATGCGGTTGCACCTGGCAACCTGTCTTTGTTAGGTGTGTCTTTTGTATGTCTGGTGTGCACAGGGTTTTAGTTATGTGTGCACTTTCCCCTTTAAAGGGAACCTGTCACCGGGATTTTGTGTATAGAGCTGAGGACATGGGTTGCTAGATGGCCGCTAGCACATCCACAATACCCAGTCACCATAGCTCTGTGTACTTTTATTGTGGAAAAAAAACGATTTGATACATATGCAAATTAACCTGAGATGAGTCCTGTCCCTGACTCATCTTATGTACAGGACACATCTCAGGTTCATTTGCATATGTATCAAATCGTTTTTTTCACACAATAAAAGCACACAGAGCTATGGGGACTGGGTATTGCGGATGTGCTAGCGGCCATCTAGCAACCCATGTCCTCAGCTCTATACACAAAATCCAGGTGACAGGTTCCCTTTAAGTGGCTTCCTTCCCTTCCCTGGTGTGAGAAGGGTTAATTCCCTTCCTAGTCTGTGAGCACTGGGTGTGTCTGTGTGGGTGTGGCTACATGGGCTATTTAACCTCAGTTGAGGGGTACTCCAGCCTTGTAGTAAGCTGGAGGCACCCTCCTGGTCTCTAATACCATCTGCCAGTGAGGGCCACCCTTGTGGTCCAAAAATGTTATACATGATGCTTAGTTGATGTTCTTTTCTCTTTCATATTTTATGCACCTATGGATCTGGGTTCCTGTGTTTGTGTGTGTGTGTGTGTGTGTGTGTGCTGTGTCCATTTATGTTTGAGTGTGGACACTAGCTTGTATTGCACGGGATCCAGTCTGTGTGTCTGTGGCAGGTAGGTGTGGAAGTACTTTTCATCCTCCTGCCATATCCATAGGCTGTTCATGTTCCTATCCCCTTGCAGCTTGGCCACTTTAGACTCCTGTTTCTCCACGTCCAGGAGGAACGGGCTGTCTACCCAGCTCCTAGCTCAGGGATCTGCGGAGGGTGAGTAGGGATCCGAGGTTCCTGAGCATGAGCCCTCCTACCTTCAAGGTCGGCTCATGTAGCTAGGAGTCAGGGTCAGATTAGGGATGCGTTAGGAGGTGACCTGCTCCCTAATGCTGTGGTCCTGGCCGAGTAGCGACCTACCATCTTCGGGCATCGCACAGCTGAGGGTTTTGCCCATCCTCAGCCGTGACAGGTAGGAGTCCCAGCACCGTTGCGCCGAATGTGAACAGTCGCTAGGGTCGACGACTGTTCAAGTGAATGCTGTGGGGGGAGTGGATCAATCTTCTACACCAGTTTTATGATGCAGGGAAGTTTCAAATTTAGCCACATGTCCCATTTTGTACCTAAATTCAAACACAGCCTGGCCTAAATATATAAATGTGTATTATATATCTAATATTAGAGGATTAGATACAATAAATAATAAGACAGGCACACCTCTGCCCTCAGTCTTGAGGAATGGGTTCTCATTTATCAAAGCTATCTACCAGTAAGACTGTCTTCCTTGCCCATAGCAACCAATCAGAGAGCAGCTTTCATTTTTCCAGAGCAGTTTTAGGAATGAAAAATGAGCTCTGATTGGTTCCTAGGGGCAAAAAGGACAGTCCTTGGTAAATGAGGCCTAAGATGTACATTGCATATTTGGAAGCCCAGATCTTAGATCTAAATAAGCAGCTCGAAACACTTAGGCCCCTTTCACACGAGCGAGTTTTCTGCGCGGGTGCAATGCGTAAGGTGAACGCATTGCACCCGCACTGAATCCGAACCCATTCATTTCTATGGGGCTGTGCACATGAGCGGTGATTTTCATGCATCACTTGTGCGTTGCGTGAAAATCGCAGCATGCTCCTCTTTGTGCGTTCTCCACACAACGCAGGCCCCATAGAAGTGAATGGGGCTGCGTGAAAATCGCAAGCATCCGCAAGCAAGTTGCTAGGAGACTATCGGGATGGAGACCCGATCATTATTATTTTCCCTTATAACATGTTTATAAGGGAAAATAATAGCATTCTTAATACAGAATGCATAGTACAATAGGGCTGGAGGGGTTAAAAAATAAAATAATTTACCTCACCTTAATCCCCTTTTTCGCACAGCCCGGCTTCTCTTCTGTCTTCATCTTTGCTGTGCGCAGGAAAAGGACCTGTGGGGATGTCACTACGCTCATCACATGGTCCGTCACATGATCCATCAGCATGGTAAAAGATCATGTGATGGACCATGTGATGGACCATGTGATGAGCGCAGTGACGTCATCAAAGGTCCTATTCCTCAAAGAAGAAGACAGAAGAGATGACAGGCTGCGCGATCAAGTGGATTAAGGTGAGTTACATTTTTTTAAGCTCTATTGTACTATGCATTCTGTATTCAGAATGCTATTATTTATAAATAATACAATCTACACAACCTTGAACCCAAACCTGAACTTCTGTGAAGAAGTACGGGTCTGGGTACCACATTCAGTTTTTTATCACGCACGTGCAAAACGCATTGCACCCGCGCGATAAAAAGTGAACAACGGAACGCAATCGCAGTCAAAACTGACTGCAATTGGGTACCTACTCGCGAGGGTTTGCCACATTGCACCCGGGACGCCTCCGGAGCCAAAACGTGATGCCCTTGTGAAAGAGGCCTTAGGGGCTTTGCAGACCTGGAGAGAGGCTTAGACCTCACTGTGCAGGCACTGACTGGGGTCAGTGAAATGGAGGTGGGAGGAGGAGGGCAAGATCAGGACTATCAGATGATGATCAGCAGTTGGGTTAACCTGTTGGGGACACATGATGCCGAGGTACTTAAGGACAAATGTCGTACCAGTACGTCATGTGTAGTTCCGATCACCGCCCGCCGCATGGGACAATGCACCCTGGTACAATGCGCGGGGGGGGGGGGGTCCTGCGGTTTGCAGTGTTTATCGGTGGTTGCAATGGTGATCAGAGGTGCCATCGGATCCCCGTGCGGCTGTAATGGGGACCCGATGGCATGGAAGGCAGCGCGATGCCTTCCTTAGGCATAGGCGCTGCCTTTCGGTGAAGAGCCTGTGAGATCCAGCCCCCTGGATCTCACAGGCAGGAAGCTGTATGAGTAATACACACAGTATTACTCATACAGCCAATGCATTGTAAAGGGGATTAGACCCTCAAAAGTTGAAGTCCCAAAGTGGGACAAAAAATTAAGTGAAAAAAAGTTGAAAAAATAAAGTTAATAGGCAAATAAAAAAAATAGACATATTAGGTATTGCCGCGTCCGTATCGACGGGCTCTATAAACATATCACATGAGCTAACCCCTCAGATGAACACCGTAAAAAAATAAAAACTGCTAAATAAACCTTTTTTTTGTCGCCTTACATCACAAAAAGTACAACAGCAAGCGATCAAAAAGAGGCATGCCCACCATTTCAAAAAGCTGTTATTGTGTAAAACTTACATAAATAAAAAAAAAAGTATACATATTAGGTATCGCCGGGTCCGGAATAACCTGCTCTATAAAAATATCACATGACCTAACCCCTTTTTGTCACCTTACATCACAAAAAGTGTAATAGCAAGCTATCAAAAAGTCATACGCACCCCAAAATAGTGCCAAACTGTCATCTCATCCCGCAAAAATAATACTCTACCCAAGATAATCGCCCAAAAACTGAAAAAACTATGTCTCTCAGACTATGGAGACACTAAAACATGATTTCTTTTGTTTAAAAAATAAAATCATTGTGTAAAACTTACATAAATAAATAAAATTGTATATATATTAGGTATCGCCGCGTCCGTGACAATCTGCACTATAAAAATATCACATGATCTAACCTGTCAGATGAATGTTGTAAATATAAGAAAATAAAAACGGTGCCAAAACAGCTATTTCTTGTTACCTTGCCTCGCAAAAAGTGTAATATAGAGAAACCAAAAATCATATGTACCCTAAACTAGTACCAACTAAACTGCAACCCTATCCCGTAGTTTCTAAAATGGGGTCACTTTTTTAGAGTTTCTACTCTAGGGGTGCATCAGGTGGGCTTCAAATTGGACATGGTGTCATAAAACCAGTCCAGCAAAATCTGCCTTCCAAAAACCGTATGGCATTCCTTTCCTTCTGCGCCCTGCCATGTGCCCGTACAGCAGTTTACAACCACATATGGGGTGATTCTGTAAACTACAGAATCAGAGCCATAAATATTGAGTTTAGTTTGGCTGTTAACCCTTGCTTTGTAACTGGAAACAAAATATTAAAATGGAAAATCTGCCCAAAAAGTTACATTTTGAAATTGCATCTCTATTTTCCATTAATTCTTGTGGAACACCTAAAGGGTTAACAAAGTTTGTAAAATCAGTTTTGAATACCTTGAGGGGTGTAGTTTCTAGAATAGGGTAATTTTTCGGTGGTTTCTATTATGTAAGCCTCATAGTAATACATACAAAAATAGTTATTACTTTACATTCCCCATATGTCTACTTCATGTTTGCATCATTTTGGGAATAACATTTAATTTTTTGGGGATGTTACAAGGCTTATAAGTTTAGAAGCAAATCTTAGGGCGTACCGGTACGGCATGTTTCCCGAGTCAATAATAATAGAAAATAAAATATCAGAAATAAAATACTATAAATAATAATACAAGAGCAATGATATATATATATACACATATATATATATATATATATATATATATATATATAATAATAAATAATCAAAATTAAATAGTAATAATAAATATTAATAAAAAATTAAAATTAAAAAAAATTAAAATCAAATAGAAAAATTATTGGGGTAAAGAACATAAATGAGGTACATGTTCTCAATCACATCTGGGTGTTAATCATGTAGCCTAATTAACACATCAAGTCTAATTTGACTGTTGGCTAATTCTGCGCATAATTTATTCACATGACTAAAATGTAGGGTTTATTTAGGGCACTAATTAATCATGTTTATTAATAATAATTTCTAGATTCTTCCACTAGATTGCATGAATGGATCATAATTAAGTTTTTTTTATAAAAGTATGTCTCAATCATGTATTTCATCCTTGTTCATAAGTGTTTTTTGCGCTTTATATATTCATATGTTCATATGCTTTTTTGCTTTTTTTTCTTTGATTGAATATTTTGGATCCTGTACTTATATGGGTATTGGGCTGTATGTCGGGATCTAAACTATTAATTATTGCCTGTATATACTAATCTATTCTTATTCTCTGTTTGTGTACTCCTTTTCTTCTTTTTATTTTTCGCTGCCGTGCGCTCGCCCACAGTATCCCACGCATATGCGCATTTCGCGCTCGACTTCCGCTACGTCACCTCCGGCCTTTGACACGCACCAGATGCCTCCTGAGCCTGCGTGACTTGCCGCTTCCGCCGATTGGAACGCAGCACACGCCGGCTCGGCTGCACGCATGGGCAGATGGCACTTCCGTCCGCCTTTGGCATCACCTAGTAGCCACAGCCATGTGCGTTTTAAGGCCCGAGGCGCCATCCATTCCCTCCTCCTCTCTCCTCCACCATGTCAGCGGGGTGGTTGCCGCCCCCATTCTCCACATGGGGACCTGAGATGCAGGTAAAGACCATTACTATTTGATTACTATGTGTATATATACATATATATATATATACCGTATTTTTCGCCCCATAAGACGCACTTTTTCTTCCCCCAAAATGGGGGAGAAATGCCCCTGCGTCTTATGGGGCGAATGCGTGGAGTTTTACATCGCTGCCAGCGATGTATCAGTGAGCGGGGAGGGACTGGGAGGAGCTGGGGGCCGGCAATAGCGGCGGGGCGGTGCAGTCAGTGTAGTATAGCACCGCCCCGCCGCTCTGGTATACTAATATAAGAAATCATATTGAAGTAATAGTTATTAAACATGTCCCCCAACTGCTATTACTACCTTCCCTCCTAATCGCTGCTGTAGAATTCAGGCCAGTCGGGCGGGCGGCAGCGTAACTCGTGTCACGTGCCTGCGCCGCCTACTTTATGAATGAAGTAGGCGGCGCAGGCAAGTGACGTCAGTGAGACGCGCCGGCCGGCCGTCCTGCCGGTCTGATTTCTACAGCAGCGATTAGGATGAACGGTAGTAATAGGAGTTGGGGGGCATGTTTAATAAATATTAATTCAATATGACAACTTATATTTTGTGCGGCGACGGGCGGGGGGGGGGGGGTCGACAGTTCAGATTGCGATCTGTGGATGGCACTGTTACAGGGGGGGGGGGATCTGTGAATGGCACTGTTATGGGCTGGGGGGGTCTGTGCATGGCACTGTTATGGGCTGGGGGGTCTGTGGATGGCACATATATAACAGTGCCACCCACAGACCCCCCCCCCAGCCCATAACAGTGCCATCCACGGATCCCCCCTGTAACAGTGTCAGCCACAGACCCCCCCCCTGTAACAGTGCAAGCCACAGATCCCCCCCATAACAGTGTCCGTCATCCACAGATCCCCCCATAACAGTGTCCGTCATCCACAGATCCCCCCATAACAGTGTCCGTCATCCACAGATCCCCCCATAACAGTGTCAGTCATCCACAGATCCCCCCATAACAGTGTCCGTCATCCACAGATCCCCCCATAACAGTGTCCGTCATCCACAGATCCCCCCATAACAGTGTCCGTCATCCACAGATCCCCCCATAACAGTGTCCGTCATCCACAGATTCCCCCCTATAACAGTGTCCGTCATCCACAGATTCCCCCCTATAACAGTGTCCGTCATCCACAGATTCCCCCCTATAACAGTGTCCGTCATCCACAGATCCCCCCTATAACAGTGTCCGTCATCCACAGATCCCCCCTATAACAGTGTCCGTCATCCACAGATCCCCCCCATAACAGTGTCCGTCATCCACAGATCCCCCCTATAACAGTGTCCGTCATCCACAGATCCCCCCCATAACAGTGTCAGTCATCCACAGATCCCCAGTAATAGTGCCATCCACAGACCACCATTAGTTCCAAACCCACAGCACACCTTTTGGTTAAAAATGTTTTTTTTCTTATTTTCCTCCCCAAAAACCTAGGTGCGTCTTATGGGCCGGTGCGTCTTATAGGGCGAAAAATACGGTATATATATATATATATATATATATATATATATATGATCTTGTGCCATTGAGGATCAGGCACTCCTGAGAAAGCCAGCAAGCCTGGCGATACGCGTTGGGCTCTTTTCCTGACCACCACACATACCCCCACCATGCTATCTTTATGATAAGTATTTGGATTTTTTATTCATTGCTGATGGACTACATGAACTTTAGAATGTTATATATTCATTGATGTGGGGTTATGTTCATGATTTTGTGGTGAGCCAGGGTGGCATGTGCAGATATATGGTTCACATGGCCCCGATTTGTTGTATACAACGATTTTAACTTTTTTCTTGTCGTGTCTGTTTTCCTAAATAAATTTGATATATTTTAGATGTGCGGCTCCTGTTTCGGTATTCTTTTTCTCCCCCCTTTCTATATTGTGCATTATATACCGCAAGCCGGCACTCTCACTTTATCTGGATGTGCCCCCGTCTTTTGAATTGCATGTTTGTTATTCAGCAGTGGTCTTAAACTGCTTTCTTGGGGAGGCACTCCCATATATATTGTGCTATTTATTCTATGGTCTGCGGACTAGTATGGTGGTACATGTAGAGGAAAGGGAGGCAGCTTGGAATTCGCAGGTGTCTGTGATTTATTATAGGAGGGTGGAGATTTGGAGGATGGTGGTGACTTTAGGGCCTTGACTTATGAGCTCACAGATGCGCACAAATTATTTTCTATGGTCTGGTGGAATGTCAAGAGTTTAGAAGAATATGTTAAATGTTGTATCATTCCTAGGGGCCTCAGGGTGCAGAAGTTTCCTGCCTGGAAGGTCACTCCTGAATTCAGGAGCACTTGGGAACAGGGTCTACCTCAATGCTCCAAAATTCTTATTGGCATGCTTATTGAGCACGATAAAGAGTTGTTACGTTTGACAAAGCAGAGATTGGTTGGCTTGGAGGCGAAGTTGGCCTTACATGACAAAACAAAGGTAGAGAATTATTATATTAAATTGAGGGAGATGCTGGACAAATATGATAAAGAAATCATGATGGGGAAGAAATCTAAATTTCAGCGTGAGCAAAACCGACTTTGAGAACAAACAGGCCTTCAAGTGGAAACATGCAGGGAACATGCGGGGTCAGGGCAGAAGTAGTGCCATGAATCCATCAACAAGAATACCTGGGGGTCATATTGATCCCAGTGATCAGAGCCTGAGTGAGGGTGATTTTTATCAGAGGCCAGCGACGACGGAGGTCGAGGAGGGGATTACGCAAATCCAAGAAAAAAAGGACCACAACACCGCAGGAGCAACAACTATCCACTCTTCCAGAAGAGACGGTTACAACAATATTAAATGACAACTTTGCTTTAAACCTTTATACAATCAACCATCCATATTACAAACCCTGGCCGAGGATGAACGTGGGGTATTCATGGATCTCATGGACCTCCTACGGGAAAACGAATCGGAAACAGCTCTTTTTTCAAGCTGTAGTGCATGAGTTACAGAAACTCAAACCCGACTCCCTGCATGGCAGAAACCTGAGCAAATTGGAATTTGACACCATACGAAAATTACAGGCCAACAGCACCTTTGTCATCAAAGAGGCAGACAAGGGTGGAAATGTGGTCCTATGGGACATGGAGCTATACATACAGGAGGTGAATCGACAGCTCAAGAACAGAAGTTTTTATACACCCCTACCCTCTGATCCTACAGTGGTCTTTAAGAAGAAATTAGACCAGTTATTGAAGTCAGCCTGGGGCATGTTTATTATTACCAAAAATGGAGCACCAATTCCTTGAGGGCTACCATCTTATGTACGGGACTCTCTCCATCTGATTGAGATGTTGGAACAGGTGTCATTTACACCTGACGTACTATTGGTGACCTGTGATGTTGAGTCTTTGTATACGAACATTGCGCATAGAGACGGTATTGGGGCCACCACTTATTTTGGAGAAGTCAGCTTCGGGGGAGCCAGCCCACCGCGCCTTCCTGGGTTCCAGGGAGACTTGTGTTGAATTCATTGACACACTAAACGAAAATGATTTAAATATTCATTTAACGTATACCTTATTGGACGATACAGTGGACTTTCTGGACCTGAGACTATGCAAGGAGAATGCACGGATTGTCACATCTGTCTTTCGAAAAAGCACGGCTACCAATAATTTGCTACATTATCAGAGCTTCCATCCAGCTCATATGAAGAGAAGAATACCGAAAGGCCAGTTTCTTAGATTGCAACGCAATTGTACCAATTTGACCGACTTCAGGGCAGCTTCAGCAGATCTGACATCACGGTTTCATAAAAGGGGCTATCCTTGGAAGCTTATAGCCCATGCCTATGAGGAAGCCAAGAGCACTGATCGAATGGAATTATTTGTCCACAAACCAAAAACAAGAGATGATCACAGGTTGTAGATGATAAGCTCTATGTGGACTGATAAGCCAAAAATCATTGCCCGTAAGGCACCCTCACTCAAAGACCAACTTGTACAGAGCCATTTTCAGCGTCCTACACGGGGACTGAACAGAGGCATTAAATTGAAGGGTACACACCCGTGCAGCCAATGTAATGTTTGCCCATTTATGTTGGGCAAGGACAACTTCACAAATGGAAACTGTATGTGGGGCAAACCTCACAAGAACTACGGAAATGGATCCAACAACACATGTCCAACATCACCTTGGCTGCCCGGGATAGGGCTGACGAGGAGAAATCTCTTACCTCCGTGGCCACACATTTCTTGGACCATCATGGTGATGCACATGCTCTTTGTTTTTTGCACGCTGGCCCTTCACCTCGGGCTTGGCTCATCATCCACTTCTTCAAATTTCATCTTGGGAATGATCCAATACTGCCTATAAGGAAGAAATTTTTCCACGGGGGAAGATCCTCTATTATTCATTCATTTTTTGCTCGGACATATATTGAAGGACTTTTTAGATTTGTTCTATTCGTATTTGCTGGATTACATCTATCCAATGTGGCATCTTTCCAAGTGTTGTCACCTGTAACATTCCTCTATCTTTTTGGCCTTTGCGTGGGATCCTGTGGGTGACGGCACAGAGCGACCTTTCTATCCTGCTTCTTTGTCTAATTCCTTTTTGATACCATGTGCAATAATGACGTATTCGGAATAATAGAATAAATTAATAGTTGAACAAAGTTGAATAAAAGCAATTGATAAAATATAAAATAATTAAAAAAAAATAATAATGTAAAAAATTAAAAATAGAAAATAAAATATAAAATATCAGAAATAAAATACTATAAATAATAATAGAAGAATAATGATATATATGATAATAATAAATAGTCAAAATTAAATAGTAATAATAAATATTAATAAAAAAAAAATCAAATAGAAAAATTATTGGGGTAAAGAACATAAATGAGGTACATGTACTTAATCACATCTGGGTGTTAATCATGTAGCCTAATTAACGCATCAAGTCTAATTTGACTGTTGGCTAATTCTGCGCATGAATTATTCACATGACTAAAATGTAGGGTTTATTTAGGGCACTAATTAATCATGTTTATTAATAATAATTTCTCACCATGATAATTGATCCTCCACTAGATTGCATGAATGGATCATAAAAGTATGTCTCACTCATGTATTTCATCCTTGTTCACGAGTGTTTTTTGTGCTTTATATATTCATATGTTTTTTTTTCTTTGATTGAATATTTTGGATCCTGTACTTATATGGGTATTGGGCTGTATGTTGGGATCTAAACTATTAATTATTGCCTGTATATACTAATCTATTCTCTGTTTGTGTACTCCTTTTCTTCTTTTTATTTTTCGCTGCCGTGCGCTCGCCCACAGTATCCCACGCATATGTGCATTTCACGCTCGACTTCCGTTACGTCACCTCCGGCCTTTGACACGCACCAGATGCCTCCTGAGCCTGCGTGACTTGCTGCTTCCGCCGATTGGAACGCAGCACACGCCAGCTCGGCTGCACGCATGGGCAGACGGCACTTCCTGCCGCCTTTGGCATCACCTAGTAGCCACAGCCATGGCCCGAGGCGCCTTCCATTCCCTCCTCCTCCATGTCAGCGGGGTGGTTGCCGCCCCCATTCTCCACATGGGGACCTGAGACGCAGGTAAAGACCATTACTATTTGATTACTATGTGTATATATATATCTGATCTTGTGCCATTGAGGATCAGGCACTCCTGAGAAAGCCAGCAAGCCTGGCGATACGCGTTGGGCTCTTTTGTTGATGGTCTACATGCACTTTAGAATGTTATATATTCATTGATGTGGGGTTATGTTCACGATTTTGTGGTGAGCCAGGGTGGCATGTGCAGATATATGGTTCACATGGCCCCGATTTGTTGTATACAACGATTTTAACTTTTTTCTTGTCGTGTCTGTTTTCCTAAATAAATTTGATATATTTTAGATGTGTGGCTCCTGTTTCGGTATTCTTTTTCTCCCCCCTTTCTATATTGTGCATTATATACCGTGAGCCGGCACTCTCACTTTATCTGGATGTGCCCCCGTCTTTTGAATTGCATGTTTGTTATTCAGCAGTGGTCTTTCTATTTGGTTATGATAGATTTGATGGTGTTCCTGGGGATCATCAAAGATTTGGATATTTTTTTAAAACCTAACCCTGACTTGTACTTCTCAACAACATTGTCCCTTACTTGTTTGGAGAGTTCCTTGGTCTTCATGGCAGTGTCTGGTTAGTGATGCCTCTTGCTTAGGTGTTGCAGCCTCTGGGGCCTTTCAAAAAAGATTAGATTGCACACAGGTGACATCATTTCACTAATTATATGACTTCTGAAGGCAGCTGGTTGCACCCAAGCTTTTTATGGGCTTCCTAAAAAAGGGGGTGAATACATACGCACATGCAAATTTTCTGTTTTGTATTTCTAAACAATAGTTTTATTTATATCTTTTTCTCATTTCACTTCACCAACTTAGACTATTGTGTTCTGATCCATCACATGAAATTCAGATTAACAAAATAGTGAACTTAAGGCTGTAATGTAACAAAATACGAAAAAAGTCAAGGGGGTGAATACTTTTGCAAGACACTGTAGGAAGAAAGGGTAGAGGGAAAAGTGCCAGGGAGGCTAGTCCTGAGCTGGACCGCCCTAGTAAATATGCCTGTTTGGCTGATATTAGGGATGAAAGCCCAGGGCCAGCAACACTGCAGCAGGGCGTTTCTCCTAGCAACCAGGAGGATGACTGCTGCAGGAAGGTTGGGAAAAGGAGTGCAGCAAAGGTCAGGCAGATGCTGGTGGTAGGGGACTCTATTATTAGGCGGACAGACAGGGTCATCTGTCGCCGAGATCGTGAATGCCGAACAGCGTGTTGTCTTCCGGGTGTTCGGGTTCGGCTTATTGTTGATCGGAATGACAGATTGCTGGGTGGGACTGGGGAAGACCTGGCGGTCATGGTACACATTGGCACCAATGACAAAGTCAGGGGGAGATGGAAGGTCCTTAAAAATGATTTTAGGGAACTAGGAGAGAAGCTCAAGTCCAGGAACTCCAAGGTAGTGTTTTCAGAAATACTACCAGTGCCACGAGTGTCACCAGAGAGACAACTGGGAGCTTAGGGAGTTAAATAAGTGGCTCAGAAGCTGGTGCAGGAAGGAAGGGTTTGGGTTCATGGAGAACTGGGCCGACGTCGCGGTCGGTTACAGGCTCTACAGTAGGGACAGGCTGCACCTCAATGGGGGGAAAAATGGTAAGATGGCTGGAGAAGCTTTTAAACTGGGATCTGGGGGGAGGGTGGGAGGTAATACTTATAAGGGGGTAGATAGTGTAGATAGAGAGGGGGATATAGAAGGGGACAGTGGGGATTTAGTGGGGGCTGGGGTTAGCAAGGAAAGTAGGGAGAAGACTGGGCATAACAATACATTTATGAAAAATAGAACTGCTGGTAACAAGAACCTGTTACATACAAACATCAACCAAGGTAACCAAAAAATCCCGGACATTCACTTTACAGGTAATAGTAATTTAATATGTATTTTCACAAATGCCAGAAGTCTAGCTAGCAAAATGGGGGAGCTGGAGGCTATGGTACTAGAAGAACACATAGATGTAGTAGGTGTGGCTAAGACATGGTTGGATTCTTCACATGACTGGGCTGTTAATATTGAGACTTTTACACTATTTAGGAAAGATAGGGTCAATAGAAAAGGTGGTGGCGTGTGCCTGTATGTCAGGAGTGATCTGAATACAAGTGTGAAAGAGGCAATTGTGGGTGAGGATGTGGAAACCTTATGGGTGGAAGTTCAAAGGGATATAAACACTGAAGAAATAATACTTGATGTTATCTATAAACCCCCTAACATCACAGAAGAGATAGAAATGCAACTGTATAACCAAATAGAGCGGGCGGCACAGGCTGGTACAGTGGTCATAATGGGAGATTTTAACTTCCCAGATGTTGACTGGGGTCATGATTCTGCCTCAACACAAAGGGGAGAAGATTCCTCAACTTGCTGCAGGACCACTTTATGGGCCAGTTTGTAGAAGCTCCTACTAGGGGCGATGCTCTGTTGGATCTGGTAATTTCTAATGATGCAGAACTTGTTGGAAATGTTACTGTTCGAGAAACACTAGGTAATAGTGACCACAATACAATTATATTCCCCCTAAACTATAAGAAGCAAACTCTGTCAGGCAGAGCAAAAACACTAAATTTCAAAAAAGCTAATTTCCCTGGGTTGAGTGCAGCATTTCAGGGCATAGACTCAGTGCAGCTACTGTCACATAATAATACTGAGGATAAGGCCCCATGCACACGGCCGTGTTTCACAGCCGTGTGCGGGCCGTGGAACCGCGGCCTGGATCCCTCCTGAGAGCAGGAGCGCACGGAGTCACTGGTTGCTATGACACCGTGCGCTCCCTGCTGCCGGCACAGTACAGTAATACACTGGTATACACACCGCCGTGTGCATGGGGCCTAAATGGAAGAGCTTTAAATCCATATTGCTAATTTTTTTTTTATTCCTTTAGGTAACAAGTATAAAAGGCTAAAATTAAACCCCACATGGCTTACAGCTACAGCTAATAAAATACCAATTCCAGGGAGACCTATAGTGTCCGGAAATGACAATCTGACACAGGGGATTAGTAGATATGTTGACCAGATATTACGACCCTTTGTTACATCCTTGCCCTCTTATATAAAGAATACTAAGGATCTACTTCTTAAAATCAATTATATAAATCTAACATCGAACATGATTTTGGCGAGTTCGGTTGTGGAGTTCTTATATAGTAATATTCAGCACACTAAGGAAGGGGAAAGAAGTCCCCGAAACGCGTCTGGCATGATTCACCCTGGCATCTTTATTTACTGGAAATATCGAGCAACCTCTTTGGATGGACTGAATAAACAAAATTGGAGCGCTCCAAAGTCCTACATCCCCAGGATTGTTCCATCTTCAATTCGAAGACGGTAAATTAAAAAGTCTCTTCTCGCGATCCTTGGCCGAAACCACGTGACAGCTAGTGGTAAGCGAGGACGCCGGCGGGGTATCGTAGAGACGTACATTGCGGTGAGTAGTAGCTGCGGTACAGAACCAACAGTCACCGGCTTCGAGACATCACCGGTAAGACACTAAGTACCACCTAATCTACCATCTCTACCTAACCACTAGTTATATAACTGACTAAGAAAGTCCTGATGATATAGCCTGTATTACGTCTGATGGATTGAGGTTAATCTCTGCACGACTGGATCAATACAACTTCACTGTGCGTTTTTGTGGAGCCATCACCTTCTCAAGGTGAATACCTGGACATATTTCTAGGAACACATTGTTGTTTTTAACAATATATCCTCAGAATTTAGAGGAGGACTTCTTTTTTACACTCTTCGGATTTCCCTTTGTACAGCTAATCAAGTGACTGTACATGCGATTCTAGAGAGATTTATTGCGATCCATATTCTCTCTTTTTGTCCCTTTGCAGGTCTACTGTTTTTAGTATTTTTAGTTTTATGTTTGTACTCGTTATCATCATAGGCACAAACTGTGAAGCCTGTGTATGACCCAATTGGATCCAATTAGAGTCACGCAGTGCCATACATAATTTTATACTGTACATTTTTATTGTATTTTTACTGTGCTTATTTCTAGGAGTATATATATTGAATACATTTTAATTTTTCATGTGGTACACATAGATTGAGTGCCAGTCTTATATATAATATTCAGCACACATTAGGTCTCAAAAAAGTAAAAATTTTTCAACAGCACAATGATTTTGTTCTGTCATTGTTGGAATTTATTTTGGAACACAATTTCTTTTTTTTTTCAAGGTCGCTTTTATAAACAGATAAATGGGACCGCAATGGGGATGGCCTGTGCCCCGACTTATGCTAACCTCTTTTTAGGGTGGTGGGAGAATCACTTGGTGTTCACGGATGAAAGGTCATGATATACCTGCCACATTTTATTTTGGGGCAGGTATATAGATGACATTCTCGACCTTTGGGATGGAGATCATTCCTTTTTTCATGACTTTGCACAAACTCTAAACAACAATAATATAGGAATGAAATATACTTTTAAAATATAAGAAAATAATTAAGTCTGAGGAAGGCGACCTGTGCACGGAAGTTTATAGAAAGCCAACATCCACCAACAGTTATTTACATTGGACGAGTTGGCATCCCTCTTCTTTGAAGAGAGGGATACCTATGGGCCAATATTTAAGGGCGTGACGTAATTACTCTAGTGATATGTCATTCTTGAAATAAATCAAATAACTTTTTAAAAGATTTCGGAACAGGGGTTATCCTACACGTCCCTTTAAAAAGGCTTTCAATAGAGCCAAAGCCGTGAAAGGAAAGGATCTACTGAAAACACCATCCAAAAAAGATAACATAATCAGGTGTATTGGCACGTTTGATGGTTATAACTAAGAAATTGATCAGATTCTCAAAAAACACTGGCATGTGATACAGTCAGATAGAGAATTTGAAGTTGTTCTTACTCCGAACCCAAATATTACTTTCTGAAGGGGTCCAAATCTGAAGGATCATTTGGTTCACAGCTTTTTCCATGATGTGCGAACTGGGAATATAGGAGACAAGGAAAAATACAGAGGCTCAGTACCCTGTGGAGACTGTTTCTTTAGCAAATATGTCCCACGAATACGATACTTTACTAACCAAAATGATGAAAAAAAATATGAAATCAGACAATTGATTTTCTGTAAAACCCAAGGAGTAATATACACTCACCTAAAGAATTATTAGGAACACCTGTTCTATTTCTCATTAATGCGATTATCTAGTCAACCAATCACATGGCAGTTGCTTCAATGCATGTAGGGTTGTGGTCCTGGTCAAGACAATCTCCTGAACACCAAACTGAATATCAGAATGGGAAAGAAAGGTGGGCTACAACAGCAGAAGACCCCACCGGGTACCACTCATCTCCACTACAAATAGGAAAAAGAGGCTACAATTTGCACGAGCTCACCAAAATTGGATTGTTGAAGACAGGAAAAATGTTGCCTGGTCTGATGAGTCTCGATTTCTGTTGAGACATTCAAATGGTAGAGTCCGAATTTGGCGTAAACAGAATGAGAACATGTATCCATCATGCCTTGTTTCCACTGTGCAGGCTGGTGGTGGTGGTGTAATGGTGTGGGGGATGTTTTCTGGGCACACTTTAGGCCCCTTAGTGCCAATTGGCCATCGTTTAAATGCCACGGGCTACCTGAGCATTGTTTCTGACCATGTCCATCCCTTCATGACCACCATGTACCCATCCTCTGATGGCTACTTCCAGCAGGATAATGCACCATGTCACAAAGCTCGAATCATTTCAAATTGGTTTCTTGAACATGACAATGAGTTCACTGTACTAAAATGGCCCCCACAGTCACCAGATGTCAACCCAATAGAGCATCTTTGGGATGTGGTGGAACGGGAGCTTCGTGCCCTGGATGTGCATCCCTCAAATCTCCATCAACTGCAAGATGCTATCCTATCAATATGGGCCAACATTTCTAAAGAATGCTATTAGCACCTTGTTGAATCAATGCCACGTAGAATTAAGGCAGTTCTGAAGGCAAAAGGGGGTCCAACACCGTATTAGTATGGTGTTCCTAATAATTCTTTAGGTGAGTGTATATAGTGGCATGTCCATGTCCAAAATTATATGTCGGTAAGACAACACAGGAACTAAGACGTATCTCTGCTCATTTAGGCGTTATAGCGACCAAGAAGGACACATCGATCTCAAGACATATGAGATACGTCCATAATAAGAATATGAACTTGCTATGTTTTTGGGTGATAGAAAGGATGAAGCTAAGACCTAGGGGGCAATTTGAACAAAAAATTATTGAAAAATGAGGCTCGGTGGATTTATAGACTAAATACTATGAGCCCAAGATGCCTCAATGAAGGGTTCTCTATTTAGCATCTATTTGATGAGTGGGAGGGAGAAATGTTATCCGTCTGTTTTAGATGTTGGATTAAATATTTATAGGTGGCCTGACCGTAATCTTTGAAATTTGTTTCACAATAGGAATTATTATATTAGTTGGTTTTAGCTTGTAATATAAATAACATGATGACAAATACATAATAATGAATAAATCTTAAAATAATTAATTTATGAATGGTTATGATAAATAAAAAACATATAGACCACCAGTAAGTTAAAGGTATGTATGGATTTAATTCAGGGGTTAAATCAGCTGTAAGAAAGAATAGTGTAACCTATTATAAATATTGAATAGTACTGGTTAAATATCAAAGTCTACATACATGCGCAGACCATATTAGGAAGGATTTGGAATTTGACTAAGTCCTCTGACATGCGCTCTGAGTATAATGGAATGAAATGAAAGAGAAGTCCCAGCGCAATCGCAGTAGACAAGTTCGTAGTGATGTAGCTACGATCCTGCAATCAGCATCAGCTTGATGTCCTATGGGTTCTCCCGCTTTTCAATTACTCGAGAGGAGATGGTCCATAGGATAGAGATGAGGGAGAAACCCGCCCTACCTATATAAATCACCACTAACCTAAGCGCTCCTGTTGACAGTAGCTCCTTAACCCCGGAGGCGAAACATGTCGGGGGAGCTCCAATTAGCTTTTAGATAAAATAGATGTCCTAGTCTCACTGAGCAGCGGAGCATACTGCAAATGACCTAGACAGAGATAAGAGCCTAGTGAGTAGTGTTGATCACGAATATTCGAATTGCGAATTTTTATTGCGAATATAAACACTTTGAGAATTCGTGAATATTTAGAACATAGTGATATATATTCGAGATTTTTTTTAAATCAGTACACATGATCCCTTCCTGCTTCTAGCTTGTGGGCCAATGAGAAGGCTGCAAAATCTTTGACTTTAGAAGTAGTGTTGATTGCGAATTTTCGGAATGCAAATTTTTATCGCAAATTTTCCACCTGTTGATTTCCGCAATCAAGAAAATAATGACTGGAGATAACGAATTCGCGAATATTCGCCCAAATATTCAAGAAATATCACGAATTCGAATATTGCCCCTGCCGCTCATCACTAGTAGTGAGGGAGTTAGAAATAACGATCTGATCTGACAGGTGGCTGTTTGAATAAACGCAAGGACTAAGAAGCGAATAGATGATACAACAAATGGTACAAACTAAAGCATGTACATCAATCAGCTAGCTGTTAAAGATATACTAAAGTGGCAACATAATAATACACTGACTTTAAGATGCTACATAAAAAAAAGTTATGCCAGTTAACCTATTAGGGAATATGGAGTAAATATTCCCATAGGTCTCCTTTCCTAGATGCTACCAAAAAAAACTAATAAGAACAGGAGGAGATAAATAATATGATAGTAAACTAGGCGACTTATTTTTTTAAAATAATTGGGCCCTATATATTTTAGGATTATATTATTGAAGATTAAGTTTTATAACAGGCCAGAAACAGGAACTTTATAGCCTTCGGCTATTGAATTTCTTACAAAAGACAAGGGGGCACTGCCTCCGATTGGACAGGAAAAAGTCTCCGGAAGCGTCAAAAGCTTCTTTTATGTAAGAACTTTGAATCTGTGGAATAGACTTCCTCAGGACATGGTCACAACAGGAACAGTGGACAGTTTTAACAAGGGTTTAGATGAAATCTTAAAAGTAAACAACATTAATGCTTATGACAACGTGTAGAAATCTAAGTCTCACTTCCTTTTGGGATTCACCTCCCCACCTATCCCTTGGTGGAACTTGATGGACTTTTTTTTCAACCGAATCAACTATATAACTATGTGTGTTCTGACTAGTGATTTGTAAAGTGGCAGGACTATGTTCTCATCACTGGCATCTACAGTTGAAACCAGAAGTTTACATACACTATATAAAAACACACATATGCATGTTTTTCTCAATATATGACATTAAATCAGAATAAACCTTTCCTGTTTTTTGTCAATTAGGATTACCATAATTATTATTATTTACCAAATGCCAGAATAATGAGAGAAATTGTTTTAAGGCATTTGTATTACTTTCTGCAAAGTCCAAAGCTTACATACATTTCATTAATATTTGGTACTATTGCCCTTAAACTGTATGACTTGGGTCAAACGTTTTGGATATCCTTCCACAAGCTTCTCACAATAGTTGGTCAGAATTTGGGCCCATTCCTCCTGAGCCATGTTTGTTGGTCGCCTTGCTCGCACCTGCCTTTTCAGCTTTGTCCATCAGTTTTCAATAGGATTGAGATCAGAGCTTTGTGATGGCCACTCCAAAACATTGACTTTGTTATCTTTAAGCCACTTTGTAACCAGTTTAGCAGTATACTTCGGGTCATTGTCCATTTGGAAGGCCCATTTCCGCCCAAGCTTTAAAGGGGTTCTGCACTTTGTTTTAACTAATGATCTATCCTCTGGATAGATCATCAGCATCTGATCGGTGGGGGTCCGACCCGATCAGCTGTTTGAGCAGGCAGCAGGCGCTCCAGCAGCGCCAAGGCCTTCTCACTGTTTACCGCCGGCCCAGTGACGTCACAACTAGTATCAACTAACCCCACAACATGATGCTTCCACCCCCGTGTTTCACAGTTGGGATGGTGTTCTTAGGCTTCCAAGCTTCTCCCTTTTTCCTCCAAACGTAACGATGGTCATTATGGACAAAAAGTTCAACTTTAGTTTAGTCAGACCAAAGGACCTGTCTCCAAAAATGTAGGTCTTTGTTCCTGTGTGCATTTGCAAACATTAATCTGGCTTTTTTATGTTTCTTTTGGAGTAATGGCTTCTCCCTGGCAGAGTGGCCTTTCAGCCCATGTTTTGATACAATACTCGTTTCACTGTGGATATTGACACAATCTTACCAGCTTCCGCCATCATCTTCACAAGGTCTTTTGCTTTTGTTCTTGGGTTGATATTCACATGTCAGACCAAAACACGTTCATCTCTGGGACAGAGAACCTGTCTCCTTCCTGAGCGGTATGATGGCTGGACATTCCCATCTTGTTTGTACTTGCGTATAATTGTCTGAACAGATGAACGAAGCACCTTCAGTTATCTTGAAATTGCACCCAAGGTTGAGCCAGACTTGTGCAAGTCCACAATTCTCCTCCTGATATCTTGGCCTGATTTCTTTCGAATTTCCCAGGATGCTACACAAAGAAGCAGTGTGTTTCAGGTGTGCATTTAAATACATCCACAGGTGTGTCTCTAATTAACTCAGATGTTGCCAACAAACCTAACAGAAGCTTCCAAACACGTGACATCATCATACAGGCAGTCCAGAATTTTTAAAGGCATATAGTAATCCTAGTGTATGTAAACTTTTGACATTGCACTGAGTGGGCGGGACACGTTTGTGTGCATGAGCCCAAATAAAGAGAAAAATGGATCCTGAGCATCAGTTATGCATATTTTGCATCCAATCTTGTGTGGCCTGATTGGCTTCTTCGTTGGGAGAGCCCATCAAGAATAGGGCAGCATGCAACACTATTCTTGCCATCAAAACCATGACAAATCCCTGAAAACCCCATGATACATCAGTGAGGTCCGTCAGGTCTCGTTTGAATTTGGCAGTGTTGTGGCATCTGCAGTAAATGGTAGTCATTATGCAGATATGAACAGAGCCTTAAAGAAACTGTCCCATCTGGAAATGTATTGTACAGTATCCACAGGGTATTCCATAATTGTCTGATAGGTGAGGGGCCCATTACTATCTTGAGAAGAGCCCCCCCCCCATCAAATGCCATCAGAAGTGTAATAGAGGTCACACATAAATGGAACTTCCAAAAATCGGTGAGTAGGAGTGCAGAGCTATTTTCAGAAAATCACATAGAAGAGAGAATGGAAAGCAAACATACCCACCCAGTGGTGCAAGACAGGAGCCTGCACTATAATGTCTTATGTCAGGAAGTCACTGGCTGTTAGCTCAGTGATATACACTCACCTAAAGAATTATTAGGGAACACCATACTAATACGGTGTTGGACCCCCTTTTGCCTTCAGAACTGCCTTAATTCTACGTGGCATTGATTCAACAAGGTGCTGATAGCATTCTTTAGAAATGTTGGCCCATATTGATAGGATAGCATCTTGCAGTTGATGGAGATTTGAGGGATGCACATCCAGGGCACGAAGCTCCAGTTCCACCACATCCCAAAGATGCTCTATTGGGTTGACATCTGGTGACTGTGGGGGCCATTTTAGTACAGTGGACTCATTGTTATGTTCAAGAATCCAATTTGAAATGATTCAAGCTTTGTGACATGGTGCATTATCCTGCTGGAAGTTGTCATCAGAGGATGGGTACATGGTCGTCATGAAGGGACGGACATGGTCAGAAACAATGCTCAGGTAGCTCGTGGCATTTAAACGATGGCCAATTGGCACTAAGGGGCCTAAAGTGTGCCCAGAAAACATCCCCCACACCATTACACCACCACCACCACCAGCCTGCACAGTGGTAACAAGGCATGATGGATACATGTTCTCATTCTGTTTACGCCAAATTCAGACTCTACCATTTGAATGTCTCAACAGAAATCGAGACTCATCAGACAAGGCAACATTTTTCCAGTCTTCAACAGTCCAATTTTGGTGAGCTTGTGCAAATTGTAGCCTCTTTTTCCTATTTGTAGTGGAGATGAGTGGTACCCGGTGGGGTCTTCTGCTGTTGTAGCCCATCCGCCTCAAGGTTGTGCATGTTGTGGCTTCACAAATGCTTTGCTTCATACCTCGGTTGTAACGAGTGGTTATTTCAGTCAACGTTGCTCTTCTATCAGCTTGAATCAGTCGGCCCATTCTCCTCTGACCTCTAGCATCTACAAGGCATTTTCGCCCACAGGACTTCCGCATACTGGATGTTTTTCCCTTTTCACACCATTCTTTGTAAACCCTAGAAATGGTTGTGCGTGAAAATCCCAGTAACTGAGCAGATTGTGAAATACTTAGACCGGCCTGTCTGGCACCAACAACCATGCCACGCTCAAAATTGCTTAAATCACCTTTCTTTCCCATTCTGACATTCAGTTTGGAGTTCAGGCGATTGTCTTGACCAGGGCCACAACCCTACATGCATTGAAGCAACAGCCATGTGATTGGTTGACTAGATAATCGCATTAATGAGAAATAGAACATGTGTTCCTAATAATTCTTTAGGTGAGTGTATGTACCTTAAAAGGGTTTTCCAGTATGCATAAATATCCTTTGAAATAATAATTTATGAAGCTGTAATTTCTTAATGTATTTCTTTTCCCTTTATTGCTCCTACCTCCCTTTCTGGGCTGTCACATGACCATGTCCACGCAGCTCTTATTTCCTGTGATGTTCTGTCCATGGGCAGGGCAGTGATAGGGGAGTATCTATGTAAATAGCTGGGTGGGAGGACACTAGATGGGTGTTAGGGGCGGTGCTGGAGCTGTGGCAGAGAAAGGAGAAGTGCATCATGGGTTTGGTTGGATACAGCAATGGGAAGTGCTACATACAGGATAGAAACAAACCAGAGTGATTGGTGTACATGGTGAAAACAGGTCAAAAGAGTTTAAAAAATAAATTTAAAAAACACACATACGAAAACGTACATGTAGTAACAAACTACATAAACCATAGTAATCCTGAAAAACAGCCTGAAAGAAAAAGTGGGAATCATGGCTCCATTGCTCCCCCTTGCGTGGCGTAGGTTTCAGGTGTCCCGTGTCCACATCTGGTTTGATGTGGGTCACGTGGCCAATGCAGCCATTGACTGGCTGCAGCTGTAATGTGTCACCTATGCATTGTATGACCCAGTGACCTAAAAAGTAAAAGAGGGACTGCAGCACTTCGTAATCATCAATTCATAAACGTGACTTATTCACCAAACTGACATGCGATGTTTCGACCGTGTTGGTCTTTATCAAACATGCTTGATAAAGACCAACAGGGTCGAAGCGTCACATGTCAGTTTGGTGAGCAAGTGTAGTACCCAACACTACGAGCACCACCACTAAACCAAGTGCCTTTGCCGGAAGTGCTGCTACAAAACACCATTTTTAACTTTTTGTACCCAGTGACCTGATGCCTCATCCCTGTGGCCAGACATTGGCTGCAGTGGCCACATGACCCACGTAGGGGAGAGATGGAGCCAGAACACAGTGACGTGTACGTATGATTCCTACCAGGGGTCTGGCCACACTGGGCGGTCGGCAGAAAACATCAATGGGGTGAACAACCCCTATAATTTTTCTGGTAAATGTCTGCAACTGTGTCTGAATAGCCCCAAAACCCCTTCTTCCAGTCCTGATGTATTCCCTTTTCACCTTGGCAGCTGGGAATACTGGGAATATTTTAGAGGGGGCACTTCAAAATAAAATAACTCCATTTGTATAATAATCTTTATTCGTATTATTTAAAAGATACAAGAGGTTCCTAAAGAAGCTAATAGTAATAGACATCATACAAACAGGTAACAGGACTGAGGGAATACAGATCGTTGTGCTCTGGCCTAATATCTTTATTCTGCTAACAAGGTTACATTTTGAAATAAAAACAGTCAAAAGACCATGATGTTTGGATAATAAATTAGCTACAGGATCTTTGCCTATATAGGATCTTTCTCTATGGTTCTTGAACCACGCGCCTCCATGTATATGCATTGTACACCACTGTACACTAAGCTTTTTATGGTGTTACGTGTGGATTTTCTAGTGTTCAAGAAGTCAGAGGTATTAAGACTGGACAAGATTTGATTATTTCGGCCAAAATATATTTATAGCCTACACGTTGCCTGCATACAGTGGAGACAACCAGGCGGCAATGTGCAACAATACCGTGCCACTAAGCACAAAGTAGTTGCCTTCATTGGATCCAGGCAAAGCTCAGACTTTAAGGGGTTTTCCAGGATTTTTTTTTTTATTGATGACCTATCCTCAGTCTGACAACCGGCACCCCTGCTGATCAGCTGTTTGAAGAAGAAGTGAGCGCCATGGTCTCCTCATTGCTTACCAAGCACAGCGCCGTGCATTGTATAGTGGCTGTGCTTGGTATTGCAGCTCAACCCCATTCACTTCAATGAGGCTGAGCTGCACCCAGGCCATGTGACCAATGAACGTGATGTCACTAGCCTAGCAAAAGGTCGTGGCGCTCACCAGAGCACCGCTGCCTCTTCAAACAGCCGATCGGCGGGGGTGCTGGCAGTTAGACCCCCTCCAATATGATACTGATGACCTATCCTGAGGATAGGTCTTCATCATCAATATAAAAATCTCAGACAACCCCTTTAAAATCTCACCCTATCAGCAAGGAAACTCTATAAGGCTGCCATATAACAAAAATGAGATAAAAGACATCCAAACCGGAATTGGAACATCCTAGACATTGAGAACAATGGCTTTTCACATTTGTAGAAAAAAAATGAAGATCCTTGAGTAAAGTGGTGCCATTCAAGTAAGGGAATTCTGGCTAATATGAAATCTGCTTACCCAGTGGTACATCATGTTGTCTTGCTGGAGATCAAGGCGTGGAAAGTGCAAATACTTTGCAGCTCGCCCACACCTCAAAAGGAAGGAACGGACATACCTAGAATTTACCTGAAATAGTAATACCCAGAAAAGTACACTTACTGATGCACATCCTGCAGGGGGCGCTGGATGCAGATAATAGAGGATGGGGACGGGGTTATTACTCGGAAGCATGCATTCAGTTTACTTTGTTCCAGAACTTAAGGCTGCTTAATGGCTGAAGAGATCAAGGGGCCAAAAAACAAGTGCACACCCAGAAGGTACAGCATATGGCGTTGCTTGCATTAGGGTCATCCTGTTTTTGCCCGGCCAAGTGGAGAAGGTCTGTACATGTAAGGCTAGGTTCACATCACAGCGTGTCCACTGGGAAAGCTCCAGTACACGTCAAACATGTTCATAGGGTTATATTAACCCAAAAGCGTTGTTGCATCTATCAGAGGCATCCATTTTATGTATTTGTCCCAACATATACATCAGAGGCCACTAATGTGACGTGGTCAAGGCCTAACCTGACGTACTGCATACACTGGAAAATTAAGATTGTCTCAATGGCCTAAGAGACAGCCGATACCTATGTTCTTAACACAAATGCACATCCCACCCCCAGGTCAAATTAAAGGGATTTTCCAGGACTGAGGTATTGATAACATACCCTTAGGTTAGATCATCAGACCACTGGGGGTCCTCTTACTGCAGTGCTGCTCCCAATTTAGTGGCCAGGCACAGCCGGTACACAATGTGCACATCCAATGCCTGGTCTACAGCAGCTCCTAAAAACAGCTGATCGGCCTGGATGCCCAACAATCTGATACTGTTATACAAGTTAGTCCTGGAAACATTTTGACACACTGGGGGTCCTTTACCAATAGTTTTACACTTCTTTTCGGCATAAAATTGTTGCAGGGCCCCGTTTTTGCGACAATTTAATATCGTCACACTAGCGCTGTAACGCCACATTTGACACAAAGGAGTGTCGAGGGAGTGCCAGCCCCGGCAACTTTACTAATGTAACACCAGGAAAAAGGTGTAAAACTTGCCGAAAACCTATGCCAGCTGGGGGAAGGCTTCGATTTTTCGGCAGGTGCCAAATGACAGTTCCAAAGAGGAGCCTAGCTTATGACGAGGTGCACGCCCTGTCATAAATAAGACGCATCTTCTGGCAGCAAAGCCGGAGTAAAAGGTACTAAAAAGACAGAGTCTTAATAAATGATCCCCATAGTTTTTTTATAACATTTTTCTGAACTTCTGTCTTTAGTGGAGTTTTAGGCATCAGCTTTTTTTTTATTTTACAGTAAAAAATGTTTTAAAAAAAGCCAGCTCCAGATGGTAGCTGAAGGTTAAGGGGAAATACGAAGCGCAGGACACATGTGTTTTTTGTTTAGTTTTTGTTTTTGCTCCTGGCGTTTTTTGTGTTCTTTTCAAAAAAATGCAGCACACTGGAGAATTTTTTAGGCATTTTCACGTCACCTCTGTAGTGGGAAAGCACCATGAAGAAAACAATAGCGGCAAGATAAGATTTATCAAAACCGGCTTGGTTGCCCATAACAACCAATAAGATCAATCCACTCATTTTCCAAAGATGCTCTGGAATATGAAAATGTGGAATCTGATTGGTTTCTACTAAGCCAGTTTTCCTTCAGTTTTGATAAATCTCCCCCATTGTGTGCAAAAAAATGACAAAAATGTAGATGGCCAAAACAAACAAAAAAACTTGGTTATTCTGGCTTTTTTTTGTGGTTAAAAAAAACCTCCCAATGGACCATTATGGTCCTTTTACATAAGCAGATGAACCCATCCTCATAAATTGCCCTGTCAGCAGCACATGCCAGGCAGACACGAGGTTGCTGCCAATAAGCGGCCATTTTTATACCCACATAAAAGATGTTTGCCAGCTGATCACTGGACGTATATCCACAGGGGGACAGATTGTCCGGCCGGCTAATCGTGGAATTCACATTGTTCCCATTGAATTCAAGGGAAGCAAACCAGAAGTTTCCAAAAACATTAAAAGATAAAACGGAGCATTGCCACTCTGGTCCTCCGCGTTGCCTCCTGCATGTCCATGTTCCAGTCCTTTAGTGATATTTACTTCCGCTGCAGCATGGGCATGGTCATATACTCTGCTGCAGCCACTGACTAGCTTTTAAAGTGGCGTGCTGCTTGTGGCCACATGACTGCTGACCATGCCCATGCTGCGGACGATGTCAACACTGCGCAGGGGCTGGAACATGGACATGCAGGAGGCAGCAGGTAAGTATGAATCCTTTGTTTACGGGGGCAGGCTACGGGCTCCCAGCAACCGTCAGATAGCTAGCGGAGGACACCGCTGCCATCACATGCAGCGATCTCCTCCTTGGCATGGGGAGGAGCAATCACTATACCATCACTGGTCCCCATGCAGGGCAGCGGTGTGTCGGTGGTGGATCGTTATTACACAGCACGATCTGCCACCTGCAGCATGCTTAAAAGTCACTACTGCCTGATGAACGAGCGTTTGCTCATTCATCGGACGTTTGGTGGCAGTATTAGACTGCCAGATAATCGCTAACTCAAATTCAAAGGAATGCTCGTTAGCGATCATCTGCCAGAAAATCTGGCAGTCCGAACACACCCATTAGGCAGCCATACATTCAATAGCTGTCAGCCGACACCTCTCTCTCCCCAGACTCCCTCCCGGACTCTTCTCTACGCCAACATATTCGGTCTGGCCGAGTGTGTGTATGTACTCAATGGGTAGAGAGGAGTAAGCTGCTGCCAGACACATCTGGCAGTGACTTATCTTCTGGGAGGACAAAAGGATCAGTTGAAAAGTTCACTTTGCCCAATCCTTCTCGCTACCTTCATCATCTTTCGGGGGAGAGTCAGGAGCTCCCCACACACATTAGACTGGTTTGGCTGACAACACGCTAATATGTAAGGGGGTCTTTAGCATCCAGGGCCTAGTGGTGAACTTCCGAGCAACATTCATATCATTTGGCATCCTCCGTTACAGCAGCCATGTCCTGGAACCAGTAAAACTATGCACCTTTCAGGGGAAAAAAAACAAAAAACAATACTAGTATTTTTGGATTTCGTATACAGTAAGGCCTCATTCCAACACATATACTTTACACAGGAAATCTACAGTATGTTCACTGCAAATAGTGACAGGAATCATTGATCTATCTGGAAGCCATGCCTCCAAAGGTCTATAGAAGTAGGGGCATGTGGTGCATGGATCTTCCCTACCCAATCACTGCTGCAATATAACCAATCTGTCACATGGACGGAGCCGGAACTAGAGATCTGAAGCCACAGTGCAAACAATAAGAGATATGGGAGTATTATTCTATAGCTGCACAATACCCATGGCACAAATGGACAATAAAGTATGGCCCGCTGGAAGCTTGTAGCGGTACAATGGATAGATGCTGGAACATGTAAACAGCGGAGATGTCCACAGCTTCAAAATCTAGCAGCGCGAAGAAAACTAAGTTGCATATTATGTAGTGCAATGGTATTCAGCTCATGTACAACTGCCTCCTATCAAAAAGCATCCCTCCCCACAATGAATATGGACGGTAGACCTTCACATTGACCTAGGCTTCCCAGACGCTCATTGAAATACAGGTCCAGGTACGCGCTAGCCTTCAATAGACGAGATACTGTAATTCAACAGCAAAAGGGTTTTCAACATTGAGGTCTTAATGGAATGTCCACCCTAAGCTTGACTGTGAAACCATGCACTGATGCCACCATCTCACATTTCACACCTTTGTCAAATTTTCCAGGCACCCACACCTGGAAACTCTAAACTGTGGTGGACTGCAGCTCAGTATTGGCATGAGTGCAAGCTGGGTACTTGGTGGAAAGTACCCCGCACACTAGGGTGGACATTCCCTTTCACGTGTTCAAGGCTAAGGAGTCCTTCAGTGTACAGATCTGAGGTAAATCCAGCCGTTTAGAGGTTAAAAACAAGATAATATCCAGAATCTTTAGCTGAAAATCACACAATACGATGGACTGATGTCAACTCTATGCAAAGGTGTGTTCCGGATAGCTGACTTTTATGGCTCCCCAGTAGCAGGCCCGAACAAGACAAACTAAGCCTAAGAGGTAAGCAACTGCCCAGGAGACGTATGTTGCGTGGAAGCGTCTGGCGAAATCTTGTGTGCCAACCTGAGAAGAAACAAAGAATTGAATTACTATGATTGGTTTGTGCCTTATCTGTACTGAAAATGGTTTTCCAGAAGATAGATCATCAATATCTTATCAGTTGTGTCCAACTCCTGCCCCCCCCCCCGCCCCCCCCCCCCCCCAAGAGGCCGCGAGCACTGCTGCCTCCTCACAGCACATCAAGCACAGCGCTGTAAACTGTATAGTGGCTGTGCTTGATATTTCAGCTCAGGCCCATTTCCTTGAATGAGACTGAGCTGAACCTAGACCATGTGACATCACTGGAGCAGTCTCTTCAAACAGCTGATTGGCAGGGGTGCTAAGAGTTGGACCCCCACCGATCAGATATTGATGACCTAGCCCGAGGATAGGCTTTCAATATTCTACTAATAGAAAACCCCTTTAAACTTTATACAGATAAATAAAAATTTGAGTAGTACTAGGGTATTAGCTATTAGGACATGTTCACACAATGTTTTTCCCATGCCGTTCACAGTCCACCTGCCATTGTTTTCAATAGGAAATTCTCCCCATTGTCTATACAACATGGATATTTCCATGACATAGCTCGAGTCAGACGCCAGCAAGGTGGAGGTGGGGCACAGCTACGGCCTGGTATTATTAAAGATGAGCTGGTTGGACCTTTTCGTGTTGATGATGGACTTAAAATCGCCTTCAAAACCTACTGCCAATTTTTAGAAGAAACTTTCTGCAATTAGTGGAACAGAAAAAACTCTGCAACTTTCAATAAAAAAATGATGATTATTATGTAGGACAACGCTCCATCGCATGCTTCAATGGCTAGCCAGTAAAGTCATTAAAGATGAAAGAATAACGACCTAAACCCCAGGGAGAATTTGTGGGCCCTTCTTAAAACAGAAGATTTACTGTGAAGGAAAACAGTCCACCTCGCTGACCAGTGCCTGGGAGGCCGTGGTGGCTGCTGCACAAAAAGTTGATCATCAACAGATTAAGGCTACTTTCACACTTGCGGCAGGCTGGTCTCCCTGTCGGATCCGTCCTTCCGCTGTTTCGCCGTATCACCGGACCACCGCTCCATCCCCATTGACTATAATAGGGACAGGGGCGGCGCTCCGGCGCAGTACGGCAGTGCACAGCGAATGGCCGCTGGACTAAAAGTCCTGCATGTCCGACTTTTTAGTCCGGTGGTCTCTGACCGCGAACTGCCGTACTGTGCCGGAGCGCCGCCCCCGTCCCCATTATAGTCAATGGGGACGGAGTGGCGGTCCGGCGATACGGCGAAACAGCGGAAGGACGGATCCGACAGGGAGACCAGCCTGCCGGATCCGTCCTGCCGCAAGTGTGAAAGTAGCCGAAGAAGCTGACAGACTCCATGGATAGAAGGCTTATGACTGTTATTGAAAAGAAGGGGGGCTGTATTGGTCACTGATTTTTTTTTTTTTTTATGTCAGAAACATTTATTTGTAAATTTTGAATTGAAAATGAACAAGTGAGACGGGAAAATGGCCCTTTTTCTTTTAGTTACATAATTCTGCACACTAATAGTTGCCCCCAATAATTATGTACATAAGATATTCTCCTAAGGCCTCATGCACGCGGCCGTTATTGCAAATTGAAGTCCGCAATGCACAGGCACCGACCGTAGGGCCGCTGTATGCTGACCCATTCACTTGAATGAGGTCCGTGATCCGCACGGTCAAAAAAGTAGTGCATGCACTACTTTTTTGCGGTGCAGAGGCATAGATAGAAAACCCACGAAGTGCTCTGTAGTGCTTCCGTTCTGCACAGCACTTTTCGGATTACGGACCCATTCGAGTGAACCCAAAGTGATGCGGCACACAAATGGCTGGAGCCCGCACATTGCGAACCCAAAACGGGCACTGGCCGTGTGCATGAGGCCTAAGAAAGCCAAAATCTAACTTTAAGGGCTCATGCACAAAACACAAACATATTTTGTTTCCGCGTCCGCTCATTTTCATTTGTCGTCTGTATGCGGAACCATTTGCTTCAATGGGGCCGTAAAAAAACTGAAATGAGTGTGCATTTAGTTTCCGTATGTCCGGTCATGTGCACGAGTCCTAATTCTCAAATATTGAGGTTTGAGGTTGGATTGACTGCGGCACTGTAGTTGTTCAATAATAAAATGAATCCTCAAAAATAATGTGTACCTGCATGATACTCAGTATTTAGCAATGGGAACAGCCCTGTAATAATCGTCAGGTGACTTCACATGTACATCACTTACAGTTAAGCCAACTCCTATAAAAATGCATATCATTCCCATAGTAATGTAAGCACAGCAGCGCCTGCGTGGTAGTGCACTTCCTACAGAGGATCTACAAGAAAAAATACACCAGTTAGAATAATGTATTAAGTTATCCTGTAAGATACATTCGGCTCATCCATCCTAGAAAACTGGCCCTTCTCATGGGATTAGCCATAATCTATGAAGGCATTTGCCGTGCATATATTTCCAAAAATGCCTTTAAAATATAATTTTTTAATGTTTTTATAGCACCAACATATTATGTAGCTCTGCACAGAGATGGACGCCATGCATATCAGTCGCTGACCTTCTAAAGATCTGTTCCAGGTCCGAACCAATGGTTTCATCAAGGTACCCCAGTTTCCTGCCACACTCTGAAAACATAATGGTGAGGGGTCTATTAACCTATCACTATGTTTTTGAAGTGTGGAAGGAAAAGGGAGCACTTAGAGGAACCCATACAAGCATCATCCAAATGTCACTCCTGGTTTGAACCTATAATGGGGACACTGGGAGGCTTCTACACAACTGTGGTGGGGGTAATGGAGGTGGTTTTTACACAACGTGTCACATGATCGCTGTGTCCAGTTAAGTGAAATCTTGTACAAGTATGCCACCACCTCAATCATTGTCACCCTGGCCCATAGCACAGGTTTTAGATTGGGCTAGGGAAGCAGAACCTAAGAAAACATGTAAAAACCCTCAGAACTTTCCATTTTAAGTCATATGAAAGCTATACTTTAGAAACTGGCCAACATCTTCCAGTCACAACTTGAAAATAAAAGGGAAAACTGTTTTATTATTTCAGGGACGCTTCCGTAAAAAGTGGGGGAGATTAATCAAAACTTGTGCAAAGAAAAGCTATCTTAGGGTGGGTTTACACTACCATTAAGGATTCCGTTATGGCTTTCCGTTATAACGGAAAATAACGGAATGCCCAGACAGAATGCAAAACGGAAGCCTTTAAAAGGCATTCTGTTTGCTTTCTGTCCTAATAGAAGTCTATGGGAAAGCATAACGGATCCGTCTGGGTCCTGTTATGAAAGACGGAAAACAAAGTCCTGTCTTTTCCGTCTTGCATAACGGGACCCAGACGGATCCATTATGCTTTCCCATAGACTTCTATTAGGACAGAGAGCAAACAGAATGCCTTTTAACCCCCTTAGGGACCGGGCTCATTTTCACCTTAAGGACCAGGCCAATTTTTGCAAATCTGACCAGTGTCACTATGTGGTGATAACTTTAAAACGCTTTGACTTATCCAGGCCATTCTGAGATTGTTTTTTGGTCACACTTCATGACACTGGTAAAATGGAGTAAAAAAAAAATCATTTTTATTTATAAAAAAAAAAAAAAGTACCAAAAATTGTTCCACAAGAATTAATGGAAAATAGAGAGACAATTTCAAAATTTCACTTTTTTGGCAGATTTTCCATTTTAATAATTTTTTTTCAGTTACAAAGCAAGGGTTAACAGTCAAACAAAACTCTATATTTATGGCTCCGATTCTGTAGTTTACAGAAACACCCCATATGTGGTCGTAAACTGCTGTACGGGCACACGTACGGGCGCAGAAGAAAAGGAATGCCATACGGTTTTTGGAAGGCAGATTTTGCTGGACTGGTTTTTTGACACCATGTCCCATGTCCCATCCTTGATGCACCCCTAGAGTAGAAACTCCAAAAACGTGACCCCATTTTAGAAACTACGGGATAGGGTGGCAGTTTTGTTGGTACTAGTTTAGGGTACATATGCTTTTGGTGGCTCTATATTACACTTTTTGTGAGGCAAGGTAACATGAAATAGCTGTTTTGGCACAGTTTTTATTTTTTGTTATTTACAACATTCATCTGACAGGTTAGATCATGTGGAATTTTTATAGACCAGGTTGTCACGGATGCGGCGATACCTAATATATATACTATTTTTTTTATTTATGTAAGTTTTACACAATGATTTTATTTTTGAAACAAAAAAAATCATGTTCTGGTGTCTCCATAGTCTGAGAGCCATAGTTTTTTCAGTTTTTGGGCGATTATCTTGGGTAGGGTATGATTTTTGCAGGATGAGATGACGGTTTGATTGGCACTATTTTGGGGTGCGTATGACTTTTTGATTGCTTGCCATTACACTTTTTGTGATGTAAGGTGCCACCGTTTTTTTAGTTTTTTTTACGGTATTCACCTGAGGGGTTAGGTCATGTGATATTTTTATAGAGCAGGTTATTATGGACGCGGCGATACCTAATATGTATACTTTAATTTATTTAAGTCTTACACAATAAAAGCTTTTTTAAAACCCAAAAAAATATGTTTTAGTGTCTCCATATTCTGAGCCATATATTTTTTTTTTTGGGGCGATTGTCTCAGGTATGGGCACATTTTTTGAGGGATGAGGTGACGATTAGATTGGTACTATTTTGGTGGGCATACTATTTTGATTGCTTGCTGTTGTACTTTTTGTGATGCAAGGTGAGAAAAAAATTGTTTATTTAGCACAGTTTTTTTTTTTTACGGTGTTCATCTGAGGGGTTAGTTCATATGATATGTTTATAGAGACGGTCAATATGGACACAGCGATACCCAATATGTATTTTATTTTAATTATGCCACAAACTGTAGTTGGCATCATCTCATCTGTGAGGCAATCATCTAGCCTTGACCATCATGCCTCACACTGTTGATCCTGTCTTCCTCTCCTCCACCCTATTGACCATCATGATATAACAAGCTCACTCTCATGGCAATATAGATTCAAGAATGACCCGACTTAACATTGTCTCTTATAATGTGAGAGGTACCCACTCCCCCGGCAAGAGAGGACAGGCGATTTACTCTCTTAAAAAAAAAAAAAAAAAAAAAAAAAAAAGGACATGCGTTTCCTGCAGGAAACACATTTTAAGAAAACAAACATCCCTACCATGAACAAGCAATATTTTTCTGATTTGTTCCACTCCGGCTCGGACAGCAGAGCATCAAAGGAAGTTAGCATTGGAATTAGCAAATACGTCTCCTTCTCAGTTTCTGAGAAGTGTATGGACTCAGAGGGTCGCTACCTCTTCATAAAGGGGAAAATAGGTAATTTTATGCTTACGTTCGGGAATATTTATGCTCCTAATAAAGATCAGATCCCATGGCTCATTAGGGTCCTTAAAAGACTCTCTCAGTTTGCAGAAGGTACACTAATCCTAGGTGGAGAATTTTTTTTATTTTTTTTTATTTGATTATCTTTATTAATTAATATATCAAAACATTACAAATATAAGAAAGGATGCAATTCCCCCCCAACCCCACTTCCCTAACCCCTCCCCTCTCCCCCTACCTGTGGTGCGTCAAAAAAAAATAAAAATAAAAATTATCACAGCTAATCAAGTCCTCCAACCGCCCCATATCTTAATCCACTTCTCCTCAGCTTCCCTCTGTTTATACATGATTTTCTCATAATTTTTTACCTTATCAATTAGATTTATCCATGTATTTATATCTGGAGTATATCGAGCGAACCAGGTCCGACTGACCAGCACTCTGGCCAGCATCAGTATCCTGCTCAGGGGGAGTTTTTGATACTTATGATTATTTATTTTGGAAAGATCATTAAGGACGAATACTTGTAGTTCAAAAGGGATTCGTATTTTTAGTTTATACATAATACAATTATTTATAGTGTTCCAATAGTTTATGAGTTCTGGACAAGTCCATATCATATGAAGATAATCCGCTCCTGCAGTGTCGCATTTAGGGCAGTTAGACGTGTCTCTTAATCCACATTTATTCATCCATAAAGGAGTAATATATAATCTGTGGCAAATATAAAATTGTACTAAAATATGGTTCTGGGATAGTGAGCCTAAGTTCCCAAAAATATTCTCCCACCCTTCTAATTGTAGATTCGGACAATCCACCTCCCACGCTCTTTGTCCTGGTGACTGTGTATCACTAAACCGTGCCTTAAGTAGTAACTTATATATATTTGAAATCTTTATTCTAGACAGTGTACCCCCTACCCAATCATTCAAAAAAGATGAATTATCTATATCCAACACCAGTTTATCGTCCAGACTGGATAGTACTGAGCGCAATTGAAGATACCTAAACCATGAAAGGTTTTCTATATGATGTGTCATCTCTATAAATGGTTTAATATCTCTATCTTTAACTACCTGTGAAATATACAAAATTTTATTCTTCTGCCAAAATGTGTCGGCTGCAATATCATCCAGCCTTTGTAAATACACATTATGCCATAGAGGCGTAAATGTAAGTGAACCCTTAACCTTCAACCATGTCCTAGTTGTAGCCCACACTTTCAGGAGTAATTTTATAGTCTCTCTGTAGCCTCGCTCATAGCTCTTCAATAGCCCGGATTCCAACAGGGTAAATATATTATTGTGAGCGTGACTATTTACCAACTTCCCCAGCAGTGCGCTGTTCTCCGATTCATAGCACATCAATAACTGGGCTGCAGTAAAATACCCTTTAAAGTAGGGGAGGTTTAAACCCCCGCACTCCACTGATTTATACAAATATTCCAACTTTATTCGAACTCGCTTTCTTCCCCATATTAAATCATTAATTATTCTTTCCATGAGTTTGAAGTACTTATCTTGTATCCAAATAGGTGTATTCCTAAGTACATAAAGAAATTGTGGTAGTATCACCATTTTAACCAGTGAAACTCGGTCAGCTCTGGATAGGGGAAGTCTCAGCCAGATCCCTATTTTAGCTCTAATCCTTACAATTATGGGGATCAGATTAATTTGTACAAAATTTTCAACCCGGGGTGATATAGTCAAACCCAAGTATTGAAAAGTGTCAACAATGTCCAACTGTGTCACAAGAACCTCTTTCTGTGGCAGGGGGTCTATTGGCATCAAGCTGGTCTTGGCCCAGTTTATAAGAAGACCGGACACCTCACCAAATGTTTTAACCGTTTGAATAATCCTAGGAAGAGTAATTTCCGTATGATCTATAAAAAAAAGAACATCGTCCGCATATAAGGAGATACGGTCTTGTGATCCTAGCGTACCAAATCTTTTAACCTGATCGTCCTGCCTGATGGCCATCGCAAGGGGTTCGATATAAATATCGAATAACAAGGGGGATAGTGGACAGCCCTGCCGCGTGCCTCTATTTAAATCAATACTCCTACTCAGGATTCCATTAAGACTCAATTTTGCCCTTGGAGATCTATACAATAACTTGAGAGTACCTATAAACTTTTCCCCAAAGCCCATCCTTGCCAGAACCTTCCAGAGGAAGCGCCACTCCACCCTGTCAAAGGCCTTAGAGGCATCCAATGACAGGATGGAGCGAGCGGTCCCCCCAGGGGCCTGAATATTAGAAAAGAGCCGATGCAAATTATGATGTGTACCCTTGTTTTGAATAAAGCCACTCTGATCCGGATGGACAATAGAGGAAATGACCCTAGAAAGTCTTGTAGCCAGAACCCTCGCAAGAAGCTTTACATCTGCATTAAGCAGTGAGATTGGTCTATAAGATTCTAGATCTAGAGGGTCCTTGCCTTTTTTTGGAATTCGTGTTATTACGGCTTCCATCATTGAATCTGGCAACTTCCCATCCTCCATTGATTCAGAAAATTAATGTTCCCACCACGTCCTAAAGAAATTAAATCATAGATTATTTCGTTCAAGCCAGTCCACGGCTTCTTCCGAGGTATCAAAAAATTGAATTTTGTCATTGAAAATAATCCGTAATTTTGCTGGGAACATAAGAGAATATTTAATATCCCTTTCTCTTAGCCTCTTTTTGACAGTCATAAATGTGCGTCTCTTTTCTTGTATATCTTTTGAGAAATCTGGAAAAAAGGCCAATCTGTTACCATTATATACAACCGGTGAACATTCCCTCGCCCTTCTCAAAAGAATATCTTTATCCCCTGTGGCCAATAACTTAACGAGAAATGTCAGAGGTTGTCTCCCTGGGATTGGTTTACCCCCTGGGACCCGATGAGCTCTTTCCATCATAAAAAAAAATGGAGAATTTAACGTGGCCCTAAACCCAATAATTGACACATCCAGCGGCAGATCATCTCTAAGCTGTCAAGCCCTGGCAAAATTAAAACACCTTCTACGCTCTTTACAATTAACTGATGTGTGGCGCGCTTTACATCCATTGGTAAAGGATTACACACATTACTCTGCGCCCCATAACTCCTCTCAAAGGATTGACTTTATATTCTTACCCGTTACTCACATACAATATTGCTGCTCATCTTCCATAAAACCCCAAGTCTTTTCTGACCACTCTTTAGTAGAGCTTAAATACACAATTCCTTCCTCACCCACTCCCACCAGATGCTGGAGATTAAACGACCCCCTGCTTAAATCTTCATATAATACAGAGAAAATGAAGAAACTTCTAGAAGAGTTCTTTGAGGTCAATGATAATGGGGAGCAGTGGTGTCGCCAAGGGGGGGGGGGGGGCAGAGAGGACCACAGCCCTACCTACATCACGCTATGCCCCCCCAACTGAAATGTTCCCCCAACTGAGCAGCTCGGGGGGTGGGGGGGGGGATGCGGCTGCCGCAGGGCACTTCCATTGCGCTCATCTCCATAGTCATCTGTATCGCCGATACAGATGCCTGTGCTAGTGCGGCGGGGCAGGGGAGGGAGAGGTGTGTCCCTTCCCCTTCCTCTGATTAGGCTGCAGGCACTAGGCCTGCAGCCTATCAGAGGAAATATCAAATACGTCCCACAGCGCAAATTACCATCGACCAGTCGCCAGAGTCAGGATAAGAATCTTTTATTGCAGCGATACAACGCGTTTCGGGGAATCACTCCCCTTCATCAGGTACAAAAAGCTGCACAACTTAAACAGCACAAAAGTGCACACATTTATACACACAAAGTACCGCCCATAGGCTGGTCACAGGGTCAAAGGGGGTGTTGCCTGATTGATTATACAACAGATATAATGTGTAAAACAGCAAGTCCTCATAAGGGACTGCTGGTGTACACATAACAACTATATTCATGCATTGTTAAACGAAAAATCACAAAATTACATACTTCCATAGTCACGTGACTTGACGATGTCCACTAAAAAAGGAAGAGGAAAGGGGGGGGGGGGGGCGGGGAGCCGGCCCTGTGATAAGAAATAATTTGAAACACATGCGCTTACTGATGACATAGTATTAGGTGTTCCATAAGCAGGTGCGGGTCACGTGATCGGGATTACAAAGGAAACACTCCGATGGAAGGGGAGGCAAGGCCGAACACGTGAGAGCCGTTGTTCAGGTTACAGGGACGCTTAGATGGTAAGAGGAGACAAGGTCAGGTCACGTGAGGACCGTTGTCTAGGTTACAGAGACGCTCCGATGGCAGGGGAGTAGTCTGTTCTATGGAGGGCGTGTTTTGTATTCCGGCTTCATCAGGTGATGTCAGGCTAGATCACGTGGAAGCCGTTACTTAGTAACAGAGACGCTCCAACTATATAGAGCGATCCGCTGTTTATAGAGATCAATCTGGCTTAGAATAAAGAGGCAAAATCGTTAGTGTATATTAGTGCACTAAAGACAGGGGGAGGTGGGGAAGTGACTCCCGAAAAAAGGGGGGGAGAGGGACTGTATATATGTGTGCATGTATATGTACACATATATACAGACCTGCATGTATGCAAATACACAATAGTATTAAATGCACATGAAGTGGCATAATGATTGACTAAAATGTATAAATATAAATATAAAAAAGAAATAAAATGGAAACATATGCATAATCACACACACATATATGTATGCCGTGTTATATACACACGTTTCCACTACTAGATCACAAATTACATAAGAATGAATTAAATACAAATTCCACATAAATGCCACATAAAATGAATAATAATTTTGATGATAATAAGAATAATAATATTATTTCCTGGGAAATATATATGTTAATATATCAGACAATCCAAGTATATAATTCACACTGAACCTTATCACCATGGCAACTGTTGCAATGGGGGTGAGTCTATAGGCACATGCCTAGAAGGTGCACATGTCCATCTACACATCCCACCAATTGTCTATCGATGTAGTTAATATCTAAAACCGTTATAATAATGTTAATATTAATAATATAACCTATTAATGGCCCAACAGTTCATAGGAGAGAACATTGGTGGATCCAATGAATGATGTATATCTAAACATAGTGTAATCAAGATGATTCCCATTCCTCTGGCTCTTGCATTTGTTGTTATTATTATAATGATGAATTGCAATGGATCTACAAATTAATTTCGAATGCCTCATTTAAACCCTGAGGATTCAAACTGTTCAATTTATAGATCCAGAACATTTCACGTCTCTTGATAGTTTTCATGATGTTCCGACTATCAGCATAAATCTGTTCTATGGGTAGAACAGAAATACTCGAGAAAAGGCCCTGATGTTTATCTGTAATATGTCTTGATACACTATGCTGCCTAAATTGTTTCTTGGTGTTTGAACGATGTTTGTTTAACCTATTACGCAATGTTTGTGTAGTGCGTCCCACATACTGTAGTCCACACTGGCATTCGAGTATATAGATCACATTGTTTGATCCACAATTCATTGATTGTTTGATGTTGAAAGACTCGCCAGTAGAGTTATTACAAAAGGAAGTGGAACTACGTATGGATAAGCAACACAAACATTTGGGTTGTCTACATTTCGAACTACCCAATGAAACTACAGTTGGCACTGTTGTTCTATTATAATCGGGTTCACGTAGTTTGCTGGGCGCCAACAAATTTTTTAAGGTTTTTGCTCTCCTAAAAATCAAGGGCGGGCAAGTTGGTAAGGATTTACCTATAAATGGATCTTTTTTGATAATGTGCCAATGTTTAGAAAGGATGTTTCTCACCTCTTTATGATTGCTACTGTAAGTGGTAATGAAATTGGTACTCCATTTAGTGTTTAGTTGTAGTTCATCATCTATCAGATCTTTCTGGCTAACTAGCAGACAGTCCTCTTGTGTGAGGGCCCTAGCTCTATTATAGGCCGCCTCGATGACTCCATGGGGATAGCCTTTTTTCTGGAATCTCTTACGGATTATATCACTTTGTAGGATAAAGTCCCTAGTCAAAGAACAATTCCTTCTTAGTCTTTTAAATTGACCAAAAGGGATATTTGTCTTCCACTTTTTGAAATGAAGACTAGAGTACTCAAGATAACTATTACAGTCAACTTGTTTAAAAAACGTACGGGTTTCAATTTCATCACCATTGGCATTCATTTCCAGATCCAAAAATTCAATTTTAAAACGATCATATGTCCCAGACACAGTAATACCCCAATTCGAAAAATTTAAAAATTGAATAAAATTCTCAATAGAATCGGAATCCCCATCCCATATAAAAAGCAGATCATCTATATACCGGCGATATAAAACAATGTTATCTGACCACTGGGTGGGTTTATAAATATGTTCATCTTCAAATACCCCCATGAAAAGGTTCGCAAAACTGGGTGCAAACCGTGTACCCATTGCGGTACCTTTACATTGGAGGTATAGTTGTTCACCAAAAGAGAACGTATTGTGTGTCAGAATAAATTTAATGGATTCTAATATAAAAGACTTCTGATCACCTGGTACTAAAGGATCTTTGTCCAAAAAATAATCAACACATTTGATGCCCAATTCATGATTAATGTTAGAGTATAGAGCCGTAACATCAAGGGCTATCCAAGAGTATGTATCCTTCCATACAATTCCCTGGGATATCCTCGTTGACTTGCAACTTGTCTCACTATGTGGACATTTTGCTACAAAAATATGTCACTCAGTTACCTTCATATTTAAAAGATTCCACTTCTCTGATAAAACTACTAAAAGGAATTGTATGGAAGGATACATACTCTTGGATAGCCCTTGATGTTACGGCTCTATACTCTAACATTAATCATGAATTGGGCATCAAATGTGTTGATTATTTTTTGGACAAAGATCCTTTAGTACCAGGTGATCAGAAGTCTTTTATATTAGAATCCATTAAATTTATTCTGACACACAATACGTTCTCTTTTGGTGAACAACTATACCTCCAATGTAAAGGTACCGCAATGGGTACACGGTTTGCACCCAGTTTTGCGAACCTTTTCATGGGGGTATTTGAAGATGAACATATTTATAAACCCACCCAGTGGTCAGATAACATTGTTTTATATCGCCGGTATATAGATGATCTGCTTTTTATATGGGATGGGGATTCCGATTCTATTGAGAATTTTATTCAATTTTTAAATTTTTCGAATTGGGGTATTACTGTGTCTGGGACATATGATCGTTTTAAAATTGAATTTTTGGATCTGGAAATGAATGCCAATGGTGATGAAATTGAAACCCGTACGTTTTTTAAACAAGTTGACTGTAATAGTTATCTTGAGTACTCTAGTCTTCATTTCAAAAAGTGGAAGACAAATATCCCTTTTGGTCAATTTAAAAGACTAAGAAGGAATTGTTCTTTGACTAGGGACTTTATCCTACAAAGTGATATAATCCGTAAGAGATTCCAGAAAAAAGGCTATCCCCATGGAGTCATCGAGGCGGCCTATAATAGAGCTAGGGCCCTCACACAAGAGGACTGTCTGCTAGTTAGCCAGAAAGATCTGATAGATGATGAACTACAACTAAACACTAAATGGAGTACCAATTTCATTACCACTTACAGTAGCAATCATAAAGAGGTGAGAAACATCCTTTCTAAACATTGGCACATTATCAAAAAAGATCCATTTATAGGTAAATCCTTACCAACTTGCCCGCCCTTGATTTTTAGGAGAGCAAAAACCTTAAAAAATTTGTTGGCGCCCAGCAAACTACGTGAACCCGATTATAATAGAACAACAGTGCCAACTGTAGTTTCATTGGGTAGTTCGAAATGTAGACAACCCAAATGTTTGTGTTGCTTATCCATACGTAGTTCCACTTCCTTTTGTAATAACTCTACTGGCGAGTCTTTCAACATCAAACAATCAATGAATTGTGGATCAAACAATGTGATCTATATACTCGAATGCCAGTGTGGACTACAGTATGTGGGACGCACTACACAAACATTGCGTAATAGGTTAAACAAACATCGTTCAAACACCAAGAAACAATTTAGGCAGCATAGTGTATCAAGACATATTACAGATAAACATCAGGGCCTTTTCTCGAGTATTTCTGTTCTACCCATAGAACAGATTTATGCTGATAGTCGGAACATCATGAAAACTATCAAGAGACGTGAAATGTTCTGGATCTATAAATTGAACAGTTTGAATCCTCAGGGTTTAAATGAGGCATTCGAAATTAATTTGTAGATCCATTGCAATTCATCATTATAATAATAACAACAAATGCAAGAGCCAGAGGAATGGGAATCATCTTGATTACACTATGTTTAGATATACATCATTCATTGGATCCACCAATGTTCTCTCCTATGAACTGTTGGGCCATTAATAGGTTATATTATTAATATTAACATTATTATAACGGTTTTAGATATTAACTACATCGATAGACAATTGGTGGGATGTGTAGATGGACATGTGCACCTTCTAGGCATGTGCCTATAGACTCACCCCCATTGCAACAGTTGCCATGGTGATAAGGTTCAGTGTGAATTATATACTTGGATTGTCTGATATATTAACATATATATTTCCCAGGAAATAATATTATTATTCTTATTATCATCAAAATTATTATTCATTTTATGTGGCATTTATGTGGAATTTGTATTTAATTCATTCTTATGTAATTTGTGATCTAGTAGTGGAAACGTGTGTATATAACACGGCATACATATATGTGTGTGTGATTATGCATATGTTTCCATTTTATTTCTTCTTTTTTATATTTATATTTATACATTTTAGTCAATCATTATGCCACTTCATGTGCATTTAATACTATTGTGTATTTGCATACATGCAGGTCTGTATATATGTGTACATATACATGCACACATATATACAGTCCCTCTCCCCCCCTTTTTTCGGGAGTCACTTCCCCACCTCCCCCTGTCTTTAGTGCACTAATATACACTAACGATTTTGCCTCTTTATTCTAAGCCAGATTGATCTCTATAAACAGCGGATCGCTCTATATAGTTGGAGCGTCTCTGTTACTAAGTAACGGCTTCCACGTGATCTAGCCTGACATCACCTGATGAAGCCGGAATACAAAACACGCCCTCCATAGAACAGACTACTCCCCTGCCATCGGAGCGTCTCTGTAACCTAGACAACGGTCCTCACGTGACCTGACCTTGTCTCCTCTTACCATCTAAGCGTCCCTGTAACCTGAACAACGGCTCTCACGTGTTCGGCCTTGCCTCCCCTTCCATCGGAGTGTTTCCTTTGTAATCCCGATCACGTGACCCGCACCTGCTTATGGAACACCTAATACTATGTCATCAGTAAGCGCATGTGTTTCAAATTATTTCTTATCACAGGGCCGGCTCCCCGCCCCCCCCCCCCCTTTCCTCTTCCTTTTTTAGTGGACATCGTCAAGTCACGTGACTATGGAAGTATGTAATTTTGTGATTTTTCGTTTAACAATGCATGAATATAGTTGTTATGTGTACACCAGCAGTCCCTTATGAGGACTTGCTGTTTTACACATTATATCTGTTGTATAATCAATCAGGCAACACCCCCTTTGACCCTGTGACCAGCCTATGGGCGGTACTTTGTGTGTATAAATGTGTGCACTTTTGTGCTGTTTAAGTTGTGCAGCTTTTTGTACCTGATGAAGGGGAGTGATTCCCCGAAACGCGTTGTATCGCTGCAATAAAAGATTCTTATCCTGACTCTGGCGACTGGTCGATGGTAATTTGCGCTGTGGGACGTATTTGATATTTCCTGTATTCATCATCTTCATGGAGGCTCCAGGCGTCTCCACTTAGAAGATTCTTTTGGATCCCGTGGCTGCAGACCATCTTACCCAAGTGTCCAGACATATTATACAAACTTCTATTAGTGTTGTGCCTACTTTGCACAACCACGTAAGGTGAGCCTTGCAAGTTATTCTCTACCTACATTTGTACTCACAGAATTACCCTATGGTGCGCACATCTGTTTTTTTACAGTTTTACCTAGCCTGCTATATCGTATGCAGCCTATCAGAGGCCGGCGCAGGCGGTGCGATGACGTCATAGTGCCACTTGAGCCGTACAGCGCGGAACACAGGCCGGAAGACGCCTGCATCACATTGCTGACATGGAGGTAAGTATAAGTGTTTATTTTTTTTGATATGTACAATAGTTTTACAGGCACATGATGGGGGGGGGGGCTCTTGTTACTGGCACATGATGGGGGGCTCTTGTTACTGGCACATGATGGGGGGGCTCTTGTTACTGGCACATGATGGGGGGGCTCTTGTTACTGGCACATGATGGGGGGGCTCTTGTTACTGGCACATGATGGGGGGGCTCTTGTTACTGGCACATGATGGGGGGGCTCTTGTTACTGGCACATGATGGGGGGGCTCTTGTTACTGGCACATGATGGGGGGGCTCTTGTTACTGGCACATGATGGGGGGGCTCTTGTTACTGGCACATGATGGGGGGGCTCTTGTTACTGGCACATGGGGGGGGCTCGTGTTACTGGCACATGGGGGGGGCTCGTGTTACTGGCACATGATGGGGGGGCTCTTGTTACTGGCACATGATGGGGGGGCTCCTGTTACTGGCACATGATGGGGGCCCCTGTTACTGGCACATGATGGGGGGCCCCTGTTACTGGCACATGATGGGGGGCCCCTGTTACTGGCACATGATGGGGGGCCCCTGTTACTGGCACATGATGGGGGCCCCTGTTACTGGCACATGATGGGGGGCCCCTGTTACTGGCACATGATGGGGGGGGCTCTTGTTACTGGCATATTATTGGGGGCACTTATTACTGGCACATTATTGGTGGGCACTATAGGGGCATCTACTGCGGCCACAAAGAAGAGGTGTTTTATATGGGGGGCTCTGTACAGTAGCATTTTATACTGGGACACATTATGGTGGGTACTATGGGGAAGGAGGGAGAGGAGTACTATGGGGTCATCTACGGGGGTCACTAAGAAGGGGTATTTTATACTTGCAAATTACGGGGGACACTGAGGGCCTCTACTGGGGCACTATATATGGGGCATTTTATACTGGTACATTATGGGGGGCACTAAGAGGAAGGGGGGAGAGGAGCACTATAGGGGCATTTACTGGGGGCACTATATATATAGGGGTATTTTTTACTGGCACATTATGGGGGCACTATGGGGACATTAGCTCAACTGGGGGCATTACAAGGGGGTATTTTGTGCACTGTCACATTATAAAAGGAGAATTATTTCTACTGGGGGACGCATTATGGGGGGCTTTATTACTCCCCCATGGTATGAGCCCCCTAGTAGCAGCACCAGCCTTTCCCTGCTCTGCTATCCCACTGCACCCTTCTCCAAATCCTTAATATAAAATCTTTCTCATTAGGATAAAACACAACATCAGCTCCACCGAGCCCCCAGCCAAAGTGTGGAAGTGGTGTCTTAGATCCCCAAGGGCCAAGTAATTGTAAGTTTTTATGTAAAATATATTTATGTTATACACATATAGCATACACTGTGCCCCACAATATACAGTATACCTCTACACTGTGTAGTCTGTTCTATAAGCACCATTGTTTTGTGGCGGCGGATAGAAAATAATCTTAGAAAGTACTTAGAAAGTAAGCTTACGCGAAACGCGCGTTGGGACTTTTGGATCACTATTTTGGTATTAATGCAATTCTTTGTTTTTCATACTGTTCATTTTATTGTCCATGTACATTGCATCTTTTGCACTTTGCACTTTAATATCTATGTACTGTATTTGGCTCCAATATCTTGTTCATGGCTTTGGTTAGGTCATTGTAGTACACTCTTCATTCGTGTATTTATTAATTATTTAGTATCTCTTTGACCTTTTCATTAACTGTTTTTACATGTTGTCCATATTGTGATCCTCTTCCACCCTGTGTGTCTCTTACCCACCACTGTATTGTCCATCATTGTATTTGATCGGATTTTCCCTTATTGGGAACCATAATAAAGTTTTTATATATTGTTAGTCGTGCTTTGCCTTTTTCTCCTTTTTTGGTGTTGATACTTGCAGCACAGATAGATGCTGAACCTCAGATTAAGGCTAACCTAATAACTGACTTCCTTTCATCTCGCTCTCTTCCCCAAATTACTACTGCTCAATCCCAAAAACTCTGCTCTCCCATCACTGATCAAGAAATAAAAGCTGCAGTATCCACTTTGCCAAAAAACAAATGCCCCGGTCCAGATGGCCTGACCTCTTTTTTACTATTCTACCCGTCTGGAAATTCTGCTCCCATACATCGGCAAACTATACAACTCAGCACTATCCGGTGTTCCCTTTTACAAGCAGACACTTCTGGCGCAAATCTCAGTCATTCATAAAGAAGGGAAGGACCCAATGTACTGTAGCAACTATCAACCCATTTCTCCACTTAACATAGATCTAAAGCTTTTTGCAAAGATCCTGGCCCAAAGAATACAAAACAGCCGTCCCTCTTTGATCTCTCCTGATCAGGTGGGATTTGTAAAGAGTAGAGAGGGGAAGGATAATATATACAGAGTTATACAACTCATTGCCTATGCAAAATCCTCGACTAAACCTAAGCACAGATGCTGAAAAGGCATTCGACAGAGTAGACTGGTCCTTCCTCAGGGCCTCACTAGCGGCTTTCGGTGTCCCATCCACGTTCATTGAAGCTATTTTCACTATATACACGGGCCCCACCGCCAGAGTATGGATCAATGACGCTCTGTCGCCTGTATTCCCCATCTCCAACGGTACCCGACAGGGATGCCCTTTATCTCCTCTTCTTTTTGTATTAACAATGGAAACAATACTAAAGAAAATAAAGGTTAGATGACCGGCTACAGGGAATTAATTGCGGTGGAAGGGAACACAAGGCCGCAGCGCAGCATATGCGGACGACCTATTATTAATGCTAGCCAATCCTTCTGAATCGCTCCCCATAATAGAACACCTTTTTAAAGAATTAAGACAGATATCCAACCAAAGTGAATATGAACAAGTCGCAGGCCCTCAACATATCACTCCCCAAACGTACAGTCACTGCATCAACTACTTCTCCTTTCGACTGGTCACAACCTACAATTACATTCTTAGGAGTTAAAATCTCCTCAGAGCCCAACCAGCTATATAAAAATAATTTCCCACCCTTACTGCATGAGATATCTAAAATCCTATCCTCCCATATATCTCCTGGTCCGGGCGTAAAAATATTGCTAAGTGGCTCATTTAGCCAAAAATGACGTACCTATTACAAGCACTCCCTATCCATATCCCCAACACTTTCTACACTATGGTGAGTAGGATATTTTCAAGATACATATGGAACTAATGTAACATCCCGAAGTATGTTACTAAACTCTCTTTCCCTGCTACAACATGTTAAGTGTAATTTTATTGTCCGTCTATATAAGTATATTGTCATTAATGTCATTTAATGTATATTCTAGGCCTGTTTTATATTATGCTGTAATTTCCCTGTACACCAGCAGGTGGCAGCAATGTGTTCAGCAGATCATAGCCAGTTTAGTATTGCTAGACTGGAATAGTTCATTCCAGTTTTAGCTCCCCCTCCTCTGTGAGCAGAAGTGGGCTGGTCCCATGTCCTGTCTCATGGGGAGAAGAAGGAAGTTTAGTTAGTGTACCAGCTACGCCTGCTTGGGGTAGGCTGTGTTAGTAGGAGCTCCTAGAAACAGGGATCCCCAGACAGGGTCTTGCCTCGGCTGATGCCAAAGATCACTCTTCCCAGCCTGAGCCACCAGCCTCAGCTGGTTGACAAGAGAAGCAGCCACCTCCAGCCTCCAGGAAGAAGCATCCCCTGTGAGCCAAGCTGTGAGTACATATCCAGAGTCCAGGAGAAGCCAAATTCCTCCTCAGTTAGTCAGGCCCATTACAAGCAGAAGACAGACAGAGCAGAAGATAAATACCTGCTAGATTTTCCAGGCACATAGTATAGAAGCAGAAGAGGTATTGATCCCTGCCATACATTGATATATACTGCTGGGACCTAAGACTATTGCTGTAACTTGTATAGATTTAAAGCTGCCATTCAGTAAAGACAAGTTGGATTATATTTCAAGTCTGGATCTCATTTACTGCTACCAAAGTTCCTCAATTACTCCTATTAACAACACTCATTTTATTGCAAGTGAGCCAGGATCCAGGCGTCCAGCCATGCCCAGGTAGGAGACACCGTTGACATTACACAGAGACATTATCCCCCTCTGGCATTCCTCACCTGGTACATGAGCTATAACATCTTAAAGGGCCCTGCTACAGTACCTGCGCAAGCTGCAATTGGCGTCACAAACTACTCAAAAATATATATACATATCCTGACCCACTGCATCATTGGCCACGGTACCACGCCCTGACTCACTGCACTATAAGAAACCGAGAATTAAATATTCTACGCTTCAACTCCCACAGAGATTTGGCGGTATAGACCTACCCGCTCCACATGCATTTGTCAGAGCAGTCCACCTGAACAGAATTGTCGACTGGATCAGAAGTCCACCTCATAAGCTTTAGATTGGCATTGAAGAAGAAATAGCAGGTTACCCGCTTAGAGACTTAGTACTTTCTGATTAAAATAGCCTTCTATCCACCAAAACACATAATCCTCTTATAAACGAAGCCTGGAACACAGGCGAAATCCACTCAATTTGCTCTCCTTTCCCTTCCCCACTATTACAAATCAGAGACATATTATATAGCCCCGATCGTGCCCACAACGGCACCATACGACTGAGATTAAAAACAATAAGACCACTATTGACTACTTAATCTCAGCCGACAATTCCTCCCCTCAGAACGCTTTCCGATCTACTAAACTGTCCTTCCCTATCCCAACTACTATACAACAAGTTTACCCTCTCCTTCAAACGACTACTTTCATCAAAAGATTTAAGCAGGCCAGCCACACCTTTTGAATCCATTCTCATCTAGCTCAAAACTCCTAAGAAAGCAGTCTCGACCCTACGCAAGCTACTCCGGTCTCCTCCCACAGACACAGAACACTCTTTCATTAAAGCTTGGGAAGCGGATCTTAAGACAAAGCTTTCAAAAGAAGAACTATTAACCATCTTCCTCGCTCCGAAGCGGGCCTCCAAGTGTGCGAGAATGCAAGAGAGCGGCTACAAAGGGATGTTCATGTTAGTTTAGATAGCATGTGTGTTAATCCTGCTACATCCGTACCTCTATATTTGTAACATGTATCGCCTAGATTGTTGCTATACATTCAAAATGATAATAAAAAGAATTTTGAAAGAATAGTAGGTGGAGAACTGGAATGACTGATAAGCCTAGATAAAAACAAACATTCAGTAGGCAGAGGAGCAGTGCATTGATGATGTGAGTAGCCCTGACCAGCAACACTATTGGGATAGCACAGAGGGGTTGTGCTGCTCTAATTCAGTCACCACTAGTGTTGAGCGAACTTCTGTTTTCAAGTTCGGCGTACAAGGTTTGGGTTATCTAAGAATTACGTTATTGTCCGTGGTAGCGGAATCCATAACGGAATTCTTAGATCACCCGAACCTTGTACGCCAAACTTGAAAACAGAAGTTCGCTCTCGCTCTCCTCCCTGGTCTGACTGATGGTCTGACAGAGAGTGTTAAGTGAGACTCTCTGCTGTGATAAAACTCCTGAAAAAGATGAAACTGGATAGTTTTACATGGAGTGACTTGAAAAAAATGATATCCAGAAAACCATCTACCTATTTTTTTTTTAAATAAAAAAGTTCGATGGAATATTCGCATAGATCATGTCAAAAGGATTTGCGAAATAGGATAGGTCATCAGTATCTGATCGGTGGGCGTCCGAAACCTGGGACCCCAACTGTTTGAGAAGGCAATGTACAGCGCTCTGCCCCATTCACTTCATTTGGGAGCACTGCGCCGGTGCCTTCTCAAACAGCTGATCAGCAGGGGTCCCGGGTGTCTAACCCCGAATGATTATATACTGAGGACAGGTCATTAGTATCAAAATCACGGAAAACCCCTTTAATAAATAAAATAAAAAAATAAAATCTGATGCAACTGTTCCTTTAGTCTTAGCTCAGTTATACAAGAGGTTAGCCAGAGCACCTGAAAGTATAAACCCATGGAAGTTCTGACGCTGCCAGGCTGATCACACACAAGCCTAGCAGTCTAGCTTCATTCATTAATTCTAGTATTTTATTCATCAGTGTAGATTACAAGAATTTCTGGAATTTTGACCCACATTTATAAGAAGATTAAACAGAAGAAAAAAAAAAAAAAGACATGTGACTACTTGCTAAATCTATTGCTGAAACTGCTCACATGGCTGCGCCGTGACCACGTTACTACCGACGTTTGCTAGGACCACAGAAGACTCATGTGTCTTGAATTCTTCACAGTAGACAGAACAGCTCCTTAATATACTTACATTTTCTTGCAATGTGGGCACTTTGCCAGGGTATTGAACCTCAGCTCCATCCACTGGAATAGAGAAAAGTCAAAAAATGTATTTATTTTCATCTCAATGTCAGAGGGAAAATTGCAGAAAAATTATTTTTTACGTCTCATGGATAAATGAACGGTAAAAAAAAACAGTCACAGTTCTTCTAGTGCCCTTCATACAGGGAACGTCAGAGGGGGATTTTCTCATGCTTTGGAGAAAATGGGTCAATGTCTGGTTGACAAAACACAGACGGGACAGGATTTGTAAGTGCCAGCTTCCTCTATATAAGACAGTCTAGTATAATAATGTACACCCCTCCTCCACTACAACACCGCCTGGATGGATTTTCAGCTTAAAATACCTTGGGAAGAGAATATGACCTTGTGACACTAGAGAAATGTCTAATCATCCTTTTTTTTACTACTAGACAGACACTTAAAGGGGTTCTGCCATGATTGATGAAAAACAAATGAAAATCAGACATCATATAGTACATGACAATACCTTTCTAAGCTAGAACCAGCCCTGTACCCCACATGGGTCCAGAGATCTTCCCATTCATTGCTCCATTTGCTCTGCTAAATTATCTTCAGCCTGGCAGCTCATGGGGTGTGTCCTTTCTGTTTTACCTCTCTTCCTGTAACCGCCACAGCTTCTAACAGAACATATAAACTGAGCACGCCCGACCAGCATAGTGAGGTGGACAAGAAATAAGTAAAAGAACAAACAGCAGGTGGCGCTATATAGATGCATTTTATTGAATAGCTCACAGGCTATACTAAATTTTTATTACATGCAATTACAAAAGTATTCAGGCCCAGGTGCTGGTTTGAAAAATGTAGAAAAATGTTTTGCCATACAACCCCTTTAAGGGGACATTTATTAAGTCCAGCGTATTACATGCTGGTGTCATATGCATCTCCTGTGACTGACAGCCGGCTGTCATTCACAGCGAAGGGGGCGCAGTTACCGTGACTTGAAGCAAGGAGGCCGCTGCCTCCTTGACTTCAAGCCTGACTGGAAAATAGCGTGGACAGAGGATAAAAGAACGTTTTTCATACTTCTGCCTCATCAGAATGCAGTAATTCGAAACTCACTGCCGGCTACTTCAAGGTACTGCTGGCGGTTTGGGATGTTTTTTTTCGCTGACAGGTTCCCTTTAAGAGGCACACACCTATTAATAATTGTGTGGTTTATCTGTGCAGGTCCATTCATCAAAATGGAAATCGACACCAGCTAGGGAGCACTGGCAGAAGAGTTGTGGTCCCTTCAAACACCTAATCGGGGAAGCAGGGGAGGGGGGGCACCAAAACTTTAACCCACATTGATCTGATGTTGATGGCCTATCCTGAGAATAGACAATCAATATCCTGAACCCCAAACCCGCTTCCGTCTACGATGCAGCGTAAATCACTAATCAGAAGAAAAAGCAGCAGCTAATGGGAATTGTTTTTCAGTAACTGGCATTTTCTCCATTTTGTTGTGGTACCCATTTTTTTTTTTTAATCAGGAAGTGCAGCCATATCGGTTGTCTTATTTGATTTAGCTTTTCGGAAACTAATGTAAGGGGATGACCAATGATTGCACTTCCTGTTGTCACTTGTACTAAAATGGCTGAACTACAAGACTACCAACAAAAAGTGCCATATTTTTAAGCAGTACAAAAACTTTGTCCATTACTCTACCTTCTGATCCACTAATTTATGTCTAATTTTACATTTGCATTCTGAAATTCTTTAGACCCTTTCACTTTTTTCACATTTTATGTTGCGGTCTTGTGCTAAGAGTAAGACAAATTCAAGGTTTTCCACATCATTCTGCACTCAGTAGCCCATAATGAGAAAGTAAAAACAGAATGTTCAAAATCTGATAATCTGAAAAGGAAAAACTGAAATCTTACATTGACATAAGAATTCACATCCTTTACCCAGGACTTATTAGAAGCACCTTTGGCAGTGATTACAGCCTCCAGTCACTTGGGTATGAGGCCACAGGTTTTATACACCTGGATTTGAGGATGTTCTGACTTTCTTCTCTGAATATCCTCTCATGCTCTGTCAGTTTGGATGGGGACTGTCAGTGGACAGTCATTTTCAGGTCTCTCCAGAGATGTTCGATTGGGTTCAAGTTAGGGCTCTGGCTGGGCCACTCAACGACATTTACAGAGTTGTCCATAAGGTGCTCCTGCGTTGTCTTGGCTGTGTGCTTAGGGTCATTATGTTGTTGGACGATGAAACCTTCAGCCCAGTGTGAGGTCCAGAGCAGAGCACTCTGGATAAGGTTTTCATTAAGAATATCTCTGGCTATTCTCCCTGTCCTACCCGCTGAAAAACAACCCCACAGCATGATGCTACCACCATACTTCACTGTAGGGATGGTATAGAGCAGGTGATGAGCAGTGGCTGGTTTCCTCCAGACGTAAACAGTGGCCTGCTTGCTTCAAGTCAAGGTAACCGCGCCACCTTACCTGCCCCTTCGCTGTGACTGACAGCGCTTATGCATGAGAGTTCGGCTGGCTTTGCTGAACTGCCATGTGTCAGTCACAGGCGAAGGGGCAGGGAAGGGGGCGCAGTTACCTTGACTTGAAGCAAGCAGGCCGCTGCGCCCTTCTCTTCAAGCATGACTAGAAAATTGCGAGGGCAGGAAAAAAAAAAAAAAAGAACGTTTTCAGAGCTTTTGCTGCATCTGCCTTCAGGAAGAAAATCATCGTCAGAAACACACTGCTGGCGGTTTGGGATGGTTTTTGAAAGTGACAGGTTCCCTTTAAAATAGCAATAGCAGAGCAGCACTTCAAAGGGGACTGACATGTCAATCAATATATCATAAACTAAACTAAGGTCCTTACATCCAGAATACACTCATAGTGAGGTCCCATAGTATGGACAAGGAGAGAAGGAACATGTCAATTAAAAAAGGAGGAAGGAAAATGTAAAACTGCCAGGGGCAAACTGTCTATAGATCCCACATGGAAATTTCCCGTTGGGCCAATGCCAAGAGGGCCGTCCAAGTCCCTTCTTACTGCCTCTGGCCAAGTACATCATCATCTGATGCTCTCGGCGGTAATTGACTCTAAGAGCATCAGGTATTCATGTACCTGCCCGGCAGCTGCCCTTCTGAATTCAATTGTATGGCTGTCCTTAGGATAGTGATAGAGTTGAATACAGCAGCAGAGCATGGCGCCCATGGCTCTACTACTTAGAGAAAACTGGAGGACAGAACATTCAGCTATTAATGGCCACCACAGAGGGACAGCTTTTGGGGCAGTATCTAGTGCTGCACTGTGGTATTTAGTTCTGCTGGGACGGTATTATGTGCTGCACTTTGGTATTGTTCACCCCGCCTACTTGTGTCAGCCCCATCTACTTTTATTGACACTGCTTACTTGTGTTGCCCCACCTTCTATCAATTTGGACCTGCCTACAACATGAGGGTCACTTTTAGTTTTTTTTTCCAGGGCCACTTTAAGTCTCCCGCCCCCCCCCCCCCCAAAAAAAAAGACCCCTCGCATATATGCCAGAGCCCCACACTTGAACGCACGTTTCAGCATTTTCAGGAGGTGGACGGGGCAAGGCGACAAGTGCGGAGATTTAAAGCATAAAACGACAAATGAAATACTACTAAAAAGATCATGTCATGGCGTAAAACGTAACAATCAGATGACCAATTAGGCCTGTCAAGTGAGGGAATAATAAAAGAGGCATGACGTGCTTACAATGAGCCCAGACATTGCCAGGAATGTCGATGGCGTCTGTGCCACTAAGTTCGGCTCCCAAAGTTCCACTACTGCCATTTTAAATGTGGGTTTTTATGTGTATATACGGTAATTAATTGTGATTGAATTGGAAAAAAATTCTAAAATTCAGTTTTCACTTTCTCATTATGAGGTATTTTGTGCAGAATAATGGGGGGAAACTTGAATTTTATTTTATTTTAGCACAAGGCAGCAACATTACAGAATGTGAAATAAGTAAAAGGGTCAGAAGACTATCTGAATGCACTGTACTGTGGAAATCCTCTAAACTTAAATGGGTTTTCCGAGACTCCTGTGAGCACAGCGGCCTTCTCTGCGCTCAAACACCGCGCCGTACATTGTATAGCAGCTCAGCCCCATTCACTTCAATGCGGCTAAGCTGCGCCAAGGCCATGTGACCGATGAACGGGTCTTCACTGGCCTAGTGAAAGCAGAGAAAAGGCCGCTACTGTGAGTGTTCCTGCCTTCGTGAACAGCTGATCAGCAGGGGGTGTCCCGGGTGTCACATCCCGACCAGATACTGATGACCTATCCAGAGGATAGGCCATTAGTAATAAAGTCTCTGAAAACCTTTTTAAATTACCAAACTTACTAAGTACTCCGTATCATACTTGCGTATTGTAGAGGTCACTTAGTAACTTACCAGAAAGGTATTTCCACAGTGACCACAAACCACTCTGGTCCCCTCTGGCTGAACTGGTAGAGCGGGCTGGGCAGGCTGCTCCTCAGGGATCAGCATCACTGGGCCCAGATTGATGATACGTCTGCTATAGAGAGAAATCGCCATTACTCCCAGTGAAGGATGAAAGCCGTTCTGCTCGTGTCATCACTGGTTCTGTGCACCCGGACATATCTCATGTTCATTGGTTGGATGACTGAAGTCCTACGTACCAGTTCGGTCGTGGGCATCCTATTCTCCGTGAGGTGTCCTTGCAGATGAGGAGACAATTACAAGGACACCGGACATATTTCTTCCCTGAGGGAGGGGTTTTGATTGGCTTAAAATAAAACACAAGAGAACATAACACAGTCTTTATGTCTAATGCAATTAGTGATCCCAAATGATACAGAAGGATAGTTCTAAGAAAGAAAAAGTAAGGGACGCTGTATAGTGGAATCGGATGGAGTGCAACTTCCTGATACACATACACCACATCCCAATACGGTGATGAGAAAATGACAATGAAAGAAGCAATACAAATAGAAAATGAAAACTAGCACTAAAAGTAAAAATTCAAATCATTAATAATAACATAAAATAGAAACCACTATACACTTGAGCACAAACAGCAGATATAGTACAAGTTAGTAAACTGCAGCTGAGAGGAGGTTGCGGCACTCGCCAGAGCCACTGTAAGCGCTACGTCTTCCTCAAACAGCAGATTGGCAGAGGTGCTGGGAGTTGGACTCCCGCCGATCTCATATTGATCACCTATCTGAGAACCCCTTTAATATATACAGTCGTGGCCAAAAGTTTTGAGACTAACACAAAGTTTGTTTTTCACAAAGTTTGCATCTTCCGCGTTTTTCTTTTCATCTTTTTGTCAGAGGTTTCTCTGGTATACTGAAGAACAACAATAAGCATTTCATATATTTTTTTACTTTTATTGATAAATACATCAGGTTTATGCAAGGACTCGGGGGAATTTATCAAGCCCTGCACGCCAGAATTCAATAGGGTTCTTTGCACTTTATGGGGTAAATTTTTTTACTTTTTGAGCACTACGCCTTCTAGCGCCACTTAGACCTCTTTCCCACGGGCGTCATGTTTTTGGCCCGGATAATATGCGTCACGGGAAAATGCACGATTTTTCAGCGTTTTGCACGCACGTGAGAAAAATCGGCATGTTTGGTACCCAAACCCAAACTTCTTCACAGAAGTTCAGGTTTGAGTTAGGTGTTGTGTAGATTGTATTATTTTCCCTTATAACATGGTTATAAGGGAAAATAATAGCATTCTTAATACAGAATGCATAGTACAATAGGACTGGAGGGGTTAATTTTTTTTTAAACTCACCTTAATCCACTTGTTCGCGCAGCCCCGCTTCTCTTCTGTCTTCATCTGTGAGGAATAGGACCTTTGATGACATCACTGCGCTCATCACATGGTCCATCAAATGATCTTTTACCATGCTGATGGATCACGTGACGGACCATGTGATGAGCGTAGTGACGTGCCCACAGGTCCTTTTCCTGTGCACAGCAAAGATGAAGACAGAAGAGAACCTGGGCTGCGCGAACAGGTGGATTAAAGGAGAGTTTAAAAAAAATTGAAAATTTTTTTTAACCCCTCCAGCCCTACTGTACTATGCATTCTGTATTCATAATGCTATTATTTTCCCTTTTAACCATGTTATAAGAGAAAATAATAACGATCGGGTCTCCATTCCGATCGTCTCCTAGCAACCGTGCGTGAAAATCACACCGCATCCGCACTTGCTTGCGGATGCTTGCGATTTTCACGCAGCCCCATTCACTTTTATAGGGCCTGCATTGCATGGAAAATGCACAAAGAGGAGCATTCTACGATTTTCACGCAACGCATTAGTGATGCGTGAAAATCACCGCTCATGTGCACAGCCCCATAGAAATGAATGGATCCGGATTCAGTGCGGGTGCAATGCGTTCACCTCACGCATCACATCCGCGCGGAATACTCGCCCGTGTGAAAGGGGCCTTACAGATTTAAAGTGAAAATTTTTACAGAATTTCAGAATAGATCACGTTTGTGTCACATTTATGAAGCAATAATTTTTCATTCTAAAAAAATAAAAAAAAATAAAAAAATAACTCTATGCCAAGCATCCCCCAGGCACATTGCACTTGTACCAGATTTATTATTACTGTGGTCATTTTCATAAGTTTGGCACAGCTACGTATAGCAACTCCTCAGATACCCCTACAGGGTTCTGCAATTCACCCTGGCATGCTGGATATCAGCTTCTGTGCCAAATCCTGCCCAATACTTGCCCAACCCATTCTTGCCTAATCTTGGTTGGAGTTTATAACAATTTATGAGTTTTTGTTTGTTCACCAGTTTTTTGGGGACTGACCAGAGGTTCTCAATGAGATTGAGATCTGGGTAGTTTCCTGGCCATGGACCAAAAATTTCAATGTTTTGGTCATGGAGCCATTCAATTATTATTTTTGCCGTGTGACGTGGTGCTCCATCATGCTGGAAAATGGATTGTTCATCACCAAATTGCTGCTGGATGCTTGGGAAAGGTTGTTCCTGGAGGACGTTTTGATACTATTCATTACTCATGGCAGTGTTATGAGTGAGCCCTCTCCCTTGGGTGGCAAGCAACTCCACACATGAATGGTCTCAGGATGCTTAACTGCTGGCATGACACAGGGCTCATGGTAGTACTCACCTTTTTTCTAGATGTCCCAAACAGTCTGAAGGGGGTTTCACCAAAGAAAATAACTTTACCCCAGTCCTCTGCAGTCCAATCCCTGTACTTCCTGCAGATGATTTTCTTGGAGAGAAGTAGAGAATTGGCTTCTTTGCTGTTCTTGTTGACACCAGGCAACCCTTCAGAAGCCTTCGCCTCACTGTGAGTGCAGATGTACTCCCGCCTACCTGCTGCAATTCCTGTGCTAGTTCTGCATTGGTGGCCACCCGATCCTGTAGCTCAAGCCACTTTAGGACACAGTTCTGGCATTTGCCGGACCTTCTTTCCTGAAGCCTTCTTTACAGCAACTGAACCTCGTAGGCGCAATCTTACAAGCAGCAATGTCCTTGCCTGTAAAGCCCTTTTGATGCAAAGCAGTGATGACTGCACATGTTTCCTTGGAGGTAATTATGGTTAACAGAAGAAGACAATGATTTCAAGCACCTTCCTTTTAAAGGTGCCAGTCTGCTTTTCTAATTCAGCATGACAGAGTGATATCAGGTGCCTTGTCTGTTAAAAGGGTTTTCCAAGATTTTTTCACGGATGACTTCTATCCTCTGGATAGGTAAACTGTACACGGAACTAGAGCCGATCAACTGTAATGAGACGACACGGACGCCCTGTGATAGCACTAAATTCTTTTGAGCTTATCAAGCACAGTGCCGTACATTGTATAGCGGCTGTGCTTGGCATCACTCTCAGACTCATTCACTTGAATGTGGCAGAGTTGCTCCTAGGCCACGTGACACATGAACGTGTCGTCACTTGGCCTAGGAAAAGCAGATAGAAGGCCGTGACGCTGACAGTAGCTCTGCTGCCTTCTTAAACAGTTGATCGGCGGGGGCCCGGGGGTCCAGAGGATAGGTAATAAGTATAAAAATCTCGGAAAACCCCTTTAACACTTTCTTCTGAGCGAATGAGAAGACCACTAAAATGATGTTAGCAGGTCATTTTGTGGCAGGGCTAAAATGCTGTGGAAATGAGTTTTTTGTGATTTAGTTCATTTTCATGGCAAGTAATACGGTAACTCTGCAATTAATTGCAATTCATCTAATCCCTCTTCATAATAATCTAGAGTTAATCAAATTGCCACAACCCCCCCCCCCCAAAAAAAAAAAAAAAAACAGCAAACTTTGTGAAGTCAAACCAAAGTCAGTCTCAAACATTTTGGCTATGGCTGTGGCTGTAGTTTTGTGGGAAAAGATTCAGTAAAAATTGTAATTGATACATGTAAACCTGTGCTCTGTATGCTTAGGAGTCATGTGGGCGGTCCTATCCTGTATGCTCAGTCGTGCTGAGTTAGCTGTCAATCAGAGACTGGCACCACCCACATGACTCCTAAGAGCAAAAGGTTTATAGGGTTACTTTCACACCAGCGGCACGGACCTCCGGCAGGCTGTTCCGTCGCGTGAACAGCCTGTCGGATCCGTCCTGCCGCTAGTGACCGTGTGCCCCCTGGACTGCTGCTCCGTCTTCATCGACTATAATGGGGGCGGTGTGGAGTTCCGGCGGAGGCACGGCAAGAGGCTGCCGGAATAAATGTCTGACATCTCGTAGTTTTATTCCGGAAGCCTCTCGACGTGCGCTGCCGTGCCTCTCGCCATGCCTCCGCCCCCATTATAGTCAATGGGGACGGAGTGGCAGTCCGGGGGCACACGTTCACTAGCGGCAGGACGGATCCGACAGGTTGTTCACCTGATGGATCAGCCTGCCGGAGGTCCGTGCCGCTAGTGTGAAAGTAGCCTAAATTAATAAATTAAAAATACATATCAATCTGCTCAGCTCCTCCTGCGCGATAATCTGCTGCCTGCCGATTACTGTATTTTCATGGCGACAGGTTCCCGATAACTTATATTTTGCTATGATTTTATAAAGTATAGGATGTTATGAAATGCTTTGAAGTTTTTGTTGTGGCTGAGTTTTTATTAAAGAAGCAGTTTTTGAACACGAGTACGATTGGACATACCCTCATCCACTACATCGTACTATGTAGCTGATGGGGTTATTTTTTCCCCACAGTGCAACGAAAACACAGAAAAGTCACAGCAACATTCCATGTGTGAACACAGCCTCATGATCACGACAACAGAAACCCCCTCCCCGCATATCACATAGCATTGCTCTTACCGTAGCCTCATTGCAGACTGTGCACTTCACCACATGCTGATGAAGCTTCCCGTCCAAATTAATGAGAGACTGGCACACACGGCAGTTTATTACAGGAACGCCACTGGCATCTGGGCTGACGATTGCTGTATACGGAGGTGGCAATTCAGCTGCAGAGAAACATTTGGAGAGAACAGACTGTCAACATTTGGTAAAAACATAAGCGGCCTACAACATCTAGGTCATAATATGTAATAACAGCCAGAAATACCAATTATTGCATCTACACCCTAAGGCCCCATTCACACCACCGTGCCTGTGTTGCGGACCGCAATCCGTGGGTCTGCAAAACACGAGCACTGGCCATGTGGCTTCCGCATTGCGGTGAGAACCCACTGACTTGAATGGGTCCATGATCCGCAAGATGCAGCAAAAGATAGGACATGTTCTATCTTTTGCGGAGCGGAGGCACGGACTTGGGAGCCCATAGAAGGACTTCAGTGAGTTTCCGCAGGCTTTCGGGTCTGTGCCTTCACAAAAGATAGGAGATGTCTTATATTTTGCTGTATCTTGCAGATCGTGGACCCATTCAAATCAACAGGTTCACACTGCGATGCAGAGTTCACACGGCTGGTGCCCGTGTATTGTGGACCACAACACAGGCCGGGGGGGGGGCCTTACGGTCCACAAATAGGCTTACAATCAGCAACTAAGAGATGGCCGTGTCTGGTCTGAAATACTGCACCTCCTATAGAGCTGGACACCGTGAAAGCGGACAGTAAACACAGCAGCCAAGTTAGGGCTCATTCACACATGCAGAATTTGCTCCGTATTTTGCTTAAGTATTTGTAAGCCAAAACCGAGAGCGGAAGCTAAAGAGAGAAAAAGTGCGGTGGAAAGATTTACACTTCAGCGTTTTAGATGCTAAAGAGGCAAAATATGCAAGTGGGCACGAGGCCTTGGGCTACTTTCACATCTGCTTTTTTCCTTTCCGGTATTGAGATCAGTCATAGGATCTCAATACTGGAAAAAAACGCTTCCGTTTGTCCCCATTCATTGTCAATGGGAACAAAACTGAACTGAATGGAACGGAGAGCACCAGAAAGCATTCCGTTCCGTTTGGTCTCGTTCTTATGCTAGACATAAAAACGCAAGCAGCATTTTTCAGTGCGTCATGGGATGTGACACAAGACAGATCCGGCATGGAACACAAAGTAAGTCCATGGTGTCGGATTCGTTTTGTCGGAAACAAAAGAAAACGGATCTGGAGCCCATTGACTCACAATGGTTTTAGTCCCGGATCGGTCATGGCTGTTTTAGAGATAATACAACCGGATCTGTTCATAACGGATGCAGACGGTTGTATTATAGTGCCGAAAGCGTTTTTTGCTGATCCATGACGGATCCAGCAAAAACACAGATGTGAAAGTAGCCTTATAATTCTTTAAAAGGAATGTGTCACAAATTTTATTTTTACTAATTGAAACTGAAACTCTTTTTTCTAATCACTTTATTTTCTGATGGTTGCTTTCTTCGTGGTATTTTTGTATGTGATTAAGAGACGGCCATCGAGCTGAGAACAGCATTCAGAGAGATGTTTGCAGCAGCCACCATGTATCCTCGGAATCTGTATTGTAGAGATGATCCAGGAGGGCAGAGTAAGGCCTCATGCACACGACCGTTGTGTGCATCCGTGTTCGTTGTTCCGTTTTCCGTGATTTTCTGCGGACCCATTGACTTTCAATGGGTCAGTTGAAAACTCGTAAAATGCACCGTTTGTCTTCCGCGTCTGTGATCCGCGTTTCCTGTCCGTCAAAAAAATATGACCTGTCCTATTTTTTTGACGGACAACGGTTCGCGGACCCATTCAAGTCAATGGGTCCGTGAAAAAACACGGAGGCACACAAGATTGTCATCCGCGTCCGTGATCCGTGTACGTTTTTTTCCTATCATTTTCAAGGCAAACTTGACTTTTTTTTTCACTTTTCTGGTCTGGTGATCCTCCAAAAATCAAGGAAGACACACAGAAGAAAAAACTGACACGGATCACAGAACAACGGAACCCCGTTTTGCGGACCGTGAAAGAATACTGTCGTGTGCATGAGGCCTAACACTGCCGTTTCATAAGAGAACTATGAAACACAGTCTGTCAGTCCGTGCGCTGCACATTCTAATTTGCGCCATCTACATGCTGTATGAACTATAAATTAAATGAAACCTAAGGAGCCTCTGGAGTCCGCTCCCACCGACTTTTGAAGATAAGCAGCATTAGTTCAAAATGATGCTGCAAATATTGCATACGGCACAATTTGCTACTTTTTTATGCCACTATTGTGTCAAATCATTGATAAATGTTCCTCATTGACTTCTATGGGAAGTGTTTTAGGCATGTTCTGTGACCTGCCACAGTGTGGGAAGGGGTGAGCTGTGACCATCACCTACTGTGAATAGCCATTTCAAGATTGTATTGGTTTTAAAGAGGACCTGACCCCTCTCCTGACATTTCTATTTTGGTAACTCCTTACATTCCCCATGTAATAACAATTCTGGGGCATCTATTCTTACGACTCCATGTTGTGCTATTCCTGTATTATTCCTGCTAGAAGGTTATGAATTAATTGCTAGCAGCAAAGGTACAGATGGGTGTTACCAGTCAGGGGGGTGGGGTGTCCCTGCACAATCTGACACCAGCAGCACTGATTGGACAGAGTCAGACACACCCACTACTGGTAACACCCAGCAGTACCTTTACTGCAGACTGCCGTCAACTTAGGCTACTTTCACACTGGCGTTTCTGGGTCTGCCTGTGAGATCCGTTTCAGGGCTCTCACAAGCGGCCCAAAACTGATCAGTTTAGCCCCAATGCATTCTGAATGGATAAGGGTCAGTTCAGAATGCATCAGTTTGTCTCCGTTCAGTCTCCATTCCGTCTGTCTGACGATGCGGAGCCAAACGGATCCATCCTGACTTACAATGTAAGTCAATGGGGACGGTTCCGTTTTCACGGATACTATATGGTGCAATTGAAAATGGATCTGCCTCCCATTGACTTTCAGTGTAAGTCAAAATGGATCCTTTTGCATTATCATGGTAATGCAAACGGATCCGTTCTGAATGGATACAAGCATTTGCATTATAGGTGCGGATCCGTCTGTGCAGATAGCAGACGGATCCGCACCTAACGCAGGTGTGAAAGTAGCCTTATTTGTAAACTTTTAGCAGGAATAATACAGGAATGGCACAACTGAGAGCAGGGCCGCCATCAGGGGGGTACAGCCAATACCCCAGTAAGGGGCCCAGACCCTGGGGGGGCCCAGCCAGTTCCCAAAAAAAAAAATTTTTTTCATTTTTTTTTTTTCCCCCCTCCCATTTGTCAGTGACTTGAGTTGAACTTTATTGCATCGCTAGAGGGGGGCAATTGATTATTCCTTGCTAGTGATGTCCGGTTCATGAACGAATCATTCATTTGAATGGATTCAGTTCACTGAACCGGAGGAGTCGATTTACCTGGCTGAGCCGATCCGAGTGAAACAGCTCAGTCTGACCCAGCACACAATAGCAGAGCCGCTGGCAGCAGGGAGGGGAGGGGCTCGGGAGGAGTGTAATCTGATCCTAGAGTGGAAGCTGCTGCTGCCAGTCCCTCCCCTCCCCGCCCACCAACCAATCAGAGCTGAGGAAAGGTAAGCACTAGCAGCTCTGAGTCTGAGTCACTGACACAAGTACAGGGAGTCTGAGAATCAAATGAGTCACAGGTTAAAATATTTTAAAGATCCGACTGCAAGCAGCGTTTTGGTGTCCGCCTCCAGAGCGGAATGGAGGCGGAACGGAGCCAAACGGATGCATTCTGAACGGATCCTTATCCATTCTGAATGCATTGGGGCAAAACTGATCTGTTTGGGGCCGCTTGTGAGATCCCTGAAACAGATCTCACAGGCGGACCCAGAAACTGCAGTGTGAAAGTAGCCTATGCCGCATACTGAGCTGAGCTATTTCAAAGGCTCCAAATTATTTATTTTCATATTGATCCTTATGTTGTCTACTTGGCTCGGCAGCTCTATGTTGTGTGGTCTTTGCTCGGGGGTAAAATGAAAAGCTGTTTTCTGGATTATCCCACAGGGCCAGGATCCTCCATCATTTATTGTTATTAACCCCTCCCTTGCCAGCCCACCCAGCCCTATTTAGCTTTGTGTTCTGCTTTGAAAAAAATGTTTAGGCCATGAAGGGGTTAATTAAGTGTTGGAGGGGGTGGGGGGTGTTATTGTGCATATTGTGTTTGGGATCCATTTAACAAGTTTGACCAGTTGGGTTTGAGAGTGGTTGAGTGTCATCCACAGATCCCCCATAACAGTGTGTCATCCACAGATCCCCCATAACAGTGTGTCATCCACAGATCCCCCATAACAGTGTGTCATCCACAGATCCCCCATAACAGTGTTCGTCATCCACAGATCCCCCATAACAGTGTTCGTCATCCACAGATCCCCCATAACAGTGTGTCATCGACAGATCTCCCATAACAGTGTGTCATCCACAGATCTCCCATAACAGTGTGTCATCCACAGATCCCCCATAACAGTGTTCGTCATCCACAGATCCCCCATAACAGTGTTCGTCATCCACAGATCCCCCATAACAGTGTTCGTCATCCACAGATCCCCCATAACAGTGTTCGTCATCCACAGATCCCCCATAACAGTGTTCGTCATCCACAGATCCCCCATAACAGTGTCATCCACAGATCCCCATAATAGTGTTCGTCATCCACAGATTCCTCATAACAGTGTGTCATCCACAGATCCACATAACAGTGTGTCATCCACAGATCCCCCATAACAGTGTGTCATCCACAGATCCCCCATAACAGTGTTCGTTATCCACAGATCCCCATAACAGTGTTCGTTATCCACAGATTCCCCCCATAACAGTGTCATCCACAGATTCCCCCATAACAGTGTGTCATCCACAGATTTCCCCCATAACAGTGTGTCATCCACAGATTCCCCCCATAACAGTGCGTCTTCCACAGATTCCCCCCATAACAGTGCGTCTTCCACAGATTCCCCCCATAACAGTGCGTCTTCCACAGATTCCCCCCATAACAGTGCGTCTTCCACAGATTCCCCCCATAACAGTGCGTCTTCCACAGATTCCCCCCATAACAGTGCGTCTTCCACAGATTCCCCCCATAACAGTGCGTCATCCACAGATTCCCCCCATAACAGTGCGTCATCCACAGATTCCCCCCATAACAGTGCGTCATCCACAGATTCCCCCATAACAGTGCGTCATCCACAGATTCCCCCATAACAGTGTGTCATCCACAGATCTCCCATAACAGTGTGTCATCCACAGATCTCCCCATAACAGTGTCGTCATCCACAGATCCCCCATAACAGTGTGTCATCCACAGATCCCCCATAACGTGTGTCATCCACAGATCCCCATAACCAGTGTTCATCCACAGATCCCCATAACAGCTGTGTCATCCACAGATCCCCATAACAGTGTGTCATCCACAGATTCCCCCATAACAGTGTGTCATCCACAGATTCCCCATAACAGTGTGTCATCCACAGATTCCCCCATAACAGTGTGTCATCCACAGATTCCCCCCATAACAGTGTGCGTCATCCACAGATTCCCCCATAACAGTGCGTCTTCCACAGATTCCCCCCATAACAGTGCGTCTTCCACAGATTCCCCCCATAACAGTGCGTCTTCCACAGATTCCCCCCATAACAGTGCGTCATCCACAGATTCCCCCCATAACAGTGCGTCATCCACAGATTCCCCCCATAACAGTGCGTCATCCACAGATTCCCCCCATAACAGTGCGTCATCCACAGATTCCCCCATAACAGTGCGTCATCCACAGATTCCCCCATAACAGTGTGTCATCCACAGATTCCCCCATAACAGTAAGTCCTCCACAGATTCCCCCATAACAGTGTGTCATCCACAGATTCCCCCATAACAGTAAGTCCTCCACAGATTCCCCCCATAACAGCAAGTCATCCACCGATCCCCCCCATAACACTGTAATAGTAAACCTTGTGCTTTTAAGGTGTTTTTTCTTAAATGTGCCAGGGGAAGATTGCTAGGGCAGATTAGAACAGGTAGTGTAGTTAGTGTTAGTGTAGGGTCCTGCTTAAAAGAGTCTACCTTGTCGTGGTAGCAGGCTTCATATTATTTGGTCAAAAATTAATTCCTTACTGAAATCGCTGATTATCACTTTTTACTGTCTTTGTAGTTGTAAAAAAATAATGAAATTGGGGGTAGGTCCTTGGGGGTGGAGGGGAGGTGGAGTCAGGACGAATTCTGAAGGGTAGGAGGGGGGGCCCAGGCCTTGAGCTGTGTAAGGGGCCCCAAAATTTCTGATGGCAGCCCTGACTGAGAGGCATAAAAATAGATGCTCCAGAATTGGTATTACATGGGGAATGCAAGGGTTTACTATGACATTTGAAATATAATTGCCCAAATCTCTAAAAAAAATATGCTTTAAATTACTTTTAAAGACTATATACACCTTTGGGGGCTATTTTGTTTTGTGATTGCATTATAATAATTTTCAGCTAAAAATCTTTTTTTTCAGTTAGTCTTTATTTGTGCAGCATTGAGTTATCTAGTAGCAGGATCAGAATTTTCACTCTGTTCCATCTGGCAGCTCAGCAGAGGCTCCTTATCTTTGACCTTATAAACACTCATTATAGCTCCATTCTTATCCTACTGATAACAATGTGGCTAAAGGGAACCTGTCATCAACGCTATGGTGACCTCACTGAGGGCAGTATAAAATAGTGACAGAAATGCTGATCTCAGCGGTGTGTCACTCATGAGCTAAAAGTGGTTGCCGAGAACTAACATCATAATCATTGCAGCTCAGTCCTTGAGTCAAATCTACCGGTGAAGAGTCCTGGTTATAATTTCCTGCTCTCCCCGTCCATCCGCTGATTGGCAGTTCTCTCCTATAGAGAAAGGGAGAAAACTAGGTAGAAGACTGTCAGCCATCAGCAGGTGGGCAGGAGAGCAGGAATCCATGAATAACCAGGACTCTTCTCAGGTGGCCGGGACTCTTTTCCAGGCCCAGTCTGCAAGGATTGTGATGTTGGTTCTCGGTAACTTACTTTTAAATGACAGAAATAAACTCACCTGTCTCTATAATTCACACAGCTAGAAAAACAGTTAACCCCTTGTGACAGAACGGAAGTCGGCACTTTAAAGATGGCATCTTCTTGCGCATGCAGTAGGCGCGAAAGCCGCCAGGTTTCTGCCGTTTCAGCAGAGGCCCGTGGCAGATGTATGCGATCAGCCATAATGCTGATCGCACACATATTACCCCTGAAATACTGTGGTCGAATGTGACCTCAGCATCCGAGTGGTGCAGACATTGGAGCAGTGATAGTTATCCATCACTGGAATATTCTGATAAAGACCTGCAGGTGGCAGCACTGTACTGGAATGCAGTGAATGGCATAATCTGTGATGGTCATCTACCCAGAATGTCACAGAACACAATTGGCAATCTAGTGATTGACAGTTATAGTCACCTAGGGTGACTTAAAGGGAGTCTGTCACCAGATTTTGACTTTATAGACCGCTTACATAGCGCTCTAGCATAGCAGTCTATGATTCTAATGGTACCTTTGATGTTTTCTTGTGAAGATCTGCCAAGGCAAAAACAGACTTTTATTCATATGTAAATTAGGGCTCGCAAGTGCCCAGGGGCGGCGTTCACCTCGTTGGTGCCCAGGCTGTTCTGCCTCTTTTTGTCATATCCCCGCCCCAGCCTCTTCCTCTGCCCGCACCGCTCTTCCTTTGCGTCCTCCTTCTCAAGTTCTCTGCAGCGAGATCCTGCTCCTGTGCTCTCCATTGCTTGGCACTGCGATGCCCATTGAGGGTGTCTCTGGTCCGCCTCTTCACCGCTGTTTCTCGCAGTGCACATGCCTCGGCAAAGCTATGGATATCGCAGGCGCGGGATCTCGCTGCAGAGAAGGAGGACGGAAAGGAAGAGCGGGGCGGGCAGAGGAAGAGGCTGGGGCGGGGATATGATGAAGAGGCAGAACAGCCTGGGCACCAACGAGGTGAACGCCGCCCCTGGGCACTTGCGAACCCTAATTTACATATGAATAAAAGTCAGTTTTTGCCTTGGGGGAACTTCACAAGAAAACATCAAAAGGTACCATTAGAATCATAGACTGCTATGCTAGAGCGCTATGTAAGCGGTCTATAAGGTCAAAATCTGGTGACAGACTCCCTTTAAAAAAAAAAAAAAAAAAAAAAAAAAGTTTATACAAATATTATACTTTTTTTTTTTTTTTTTAAAAAAGTTCAAATCACCCCCTTTGCCTAAAATAAAATTAAACAAAAAATAAAATCACATCAAAATGGCCAAAATTAATAAAAGTGATCAAAAAGTCATACACACTTCAAAATGGTATCTCCCCACAAAAAAATAGCCCTCACACAGCTCATTATGCATAATTACAAAAAAATTATAGGGGTCAGAATATGGTAATGAAAAGTAATACTAAAATACTTTTTACAAATTCTGCATGTGTGAATGAGTCCTAACTAGGTCGAGGTGTTTACTGTCTGCTTTGGCTGCGTCCAGGTCTATAGGAGGTGCATTATTTTAGACTAGACGCAGCCATCTCATTTTCTGATTGCAAACCTATTTGTGGTAGTGAGCAGGCCTGTAATTAGGCCCCATTTACACAACTGTAAGGCCCCCCCAGACCGTGTTGCGAATCCTAAACTGTGTGTCCATAAAACATAAGCACCAGCCATGTGAACTCCGTATCGCAGTGCCAACCCATTGACTTGAATGGGTCCACAATCAGCAAGATACGGCAAAAGATAGGACATGTCCTTTAACAGAGTAAAAATACAGATCCTGCTACTAGAGAATCTCAAGGCTGTAGAGAGAAAAGGGCTAAAAAAAAATTAATAAAGACCAATTGAAAAAAAATAAAAAATGATTTTTTAGCTAAAAATGAGTACAATGTCATAATAACATAAAATGCCCCCAAAGGTGTTCATAGCCTTTTTATTAATGCATTGTACTCATTTTGAGCTATAAATCATGTTTCAAATTGGTCTTTATTACAAACATGGAACCCTTTTTTCTGTAAAGAGCCGAGATGCTCTAATAGAGGGATCTGAATTTTCTCTCTTTTCCATCAGCCACCTAATCTGACGGGCTCCTTACCTCTGCTTTCTGATGTTACAAACACTCATTATAGCTCAGTTCTTATCTTACTGAGAAGAGTGTGGCTTACATAAGTGTTTATGACCTCTTAGTAATTTATAGATAAGAGTTATTATATGACAGCACAAAGTAAAATTTAAAAGTACCATTCACACAGCTAGATAAACAGTTAACCCTTTGTGACAGAACGGCTCAATATTTTTTATAGAGACCAATTGAAAAAAAAAAATTTGTCTAAAATTTGCCTCCAAAAGGTGTACATAGCCTTTAATTTGTCTTGTGCCCTACACTTACAAATGTGGCAGTTAACATTGGATTTCATTACAAGATAATCAGGCTTTATTCACATTCACAAACTGTAAAACTCCTTTAAGAAAGGACCCGTCATCTCTCCTGTTTTATTAACTACTTGCATTCCCAATCTAATAAAAATACAGCCAGGTCCGTAAATATTGAGACAGCAACACAATTCTAACATTTTTGGCTCTATACACCACCACAATGGATTTTAAATGAAGCGAACAAGATGTGCTTTAACTGCAGACTGTCAGCTTTAATTTGAGGGTATTTACCTCCAAATCAGGGGAACGGTGTAGGAATTACAACAGTTTGCATATGTGCCTCCCACTTGTTAAGGAACCAAAAGTAATGGGACAATTGGCTTCTCACCTGTTCCATGGCCAGGTGTGTGTTTATCCCTCATTATCCCAATTACAATGAGCAGAAAAAAGGTCCAGAGTTAATTTCAAGTGTGCTATTAGCATTTGGAATCTGTTGCTGTCAACTCTCAAGATGAGATCCAAAGAGCTGTTACTATCAGTGAAGCAAGCCATCATTAGGCTGAAAAAACACAACAAACCCATCAGAGAGATAGCAAAAACATTTGGCGTGGCCAAAACAACTGTTTGGAACATTCTTAAAAAGAATGCATGCACCGGTCAGCTCAGCAACACCAAAAGACCCGGAAGACCACGGAAAACAACTGTGGTGGATGACCGAATAATTATTTCCCTGGAGAAGAAAACGCCCTTCACAACAGTTTGCCAGATCAAGAACACTCTCCAGGAGGTAGGTGTATGTGTGTCAAAGTCAACAATCAAGAGAAGACTTCACCGGAGTGAATACAGAGGGTTCACAACAAGATGTAAACCATTAGTGAGCCTCAAAAACAGGAAGGCCAGATTAGAGTTTGCCAAACAACATCTAAAAAAGCCTTCACAGTTCTGGAACAACATCATATGGACAGATGAGACCAAGATCAACTTGTACCAGAGTGATGGGAAGAGAAGAGTATGGAGAAGGAAAGGAACTGCTCATGATCCTAAGCATACCACCTCATCAGTAAGGGTCCATTCACACGTCCGTTGTTTCTTTCCTGATCTGTTCCGTTTTTTGCAGAACAGATCTGGACCAGATCTGGACCCATTCATTTTCAATGGGTCCTGAAAAAAAAATCGGACAGCACAATGTCAGATTTTTTTCAGGACCCATTGAAAATGAATGGGTACAGATCTGGTCCAGATCTGTTGCGCAAAAAACGGAACAGATCAGGAAAGAAACAACGGACGTGTGAATGGACCATTAAGCATGGTTGTGGTAGTGTCATGGCGTGGGCATGTATGGCTGCCAATGAAACTGGTTCTCTTGCATTTATTGATGATGTTACTGCTGACAAAAGCAGCAGGATGAATTCTGAAGTGTTTCGGGGAATATTATCTGCTCATATTCAGCCAAATGCTTCAGAACTCATTGGACGGTGCTTCACAGTGCAGATGGACAATGACCCAAAGCATACTGCAAAACCAACCAAAGAGTTTTTTGAGGGAAAGAAGTGGAATGTTATGCAATGGCCAAGCCAATCACCTGACCTGAATCCGATTGAGCATGCATTTCACTTGCTGAAGACAAAACTGAAGGGAAAATGCCCCAAGAACAAGCAGGAACTGAAGACAGTTGCAGTAGAGGCCTGGCAGAGCATCACCAGGGATGAAACCCAGTGTCTGGTGATGTCTATGCGTTCCAGACTTCATGCTGTAATTGACTGCAAAGGATTTTCAACCAAGTATTAAAAAGTGAAAGTTTTATTTATGATTATTATTCTGTCCCATTTATTTTGGTCCCTTAACAAGTGGGAGGCACATATGCAAACTGTTGTAATTCCTACACTGTTCACCTGATTTGGATGTAAATACCCTCAAATTAAAGCTGACAGTCTGCAGTTAAAGCACATCTTGTTAGTTTCATTTCAAATCCATTGTTGTGGTGTATAGAGCCAAACATGTTACAATTGTGTCGCTGTCCCAATATTTATGGACCTGGCTGTATGTGAAAAGATGCTCCAGAATTGTTATGATGTGATGTTCCTCTGTTATTCCTACTAGAAGCTTATGAATGGATTGCCAGCAGTCTGCAATAACATTCTGAGTGGGTGTTACCAGCTGGGGGTGTACTTGCCACTATCCAATTAGTGCTGCCAGTGTCAGGCTGTCCCGGGACATACTCCAACTGGTAACACCCAGTTGGACCTTTATTAGAGGCAATTTATTCACAAACTTCTAGTAGGAATAATAAAGGAATGTAAGAATAGATGCTCCAGAATTGCCATTTCATTGAGAACGCAAGTAGTTACTAAAACAGACATGTCAGGAGAGGTGACAAGTCCTCTTCAATGCATTTGCGGCACTTTTTCTACACAATGCAATAGAATGCCTTCACACACGGCAGATTTTCCTGCCAAACATTTCTGCAACTGAACATTTGTTCTGCTCATCAGAACTAGGAGATTTTTGTCAGCAAGTACATGGATTCCTCGTGCAAACCCCATTCACAAGAATGAAACTGATTTTCAATCACTGAAATCTCTGCAACAAAATCTGGCGCATGTGAAGGCATCCTTAAAAGGGCATCTGTCAGCAGGTTTGTACCTATAACACTGGCTGACCTGTTACATGTAGTGATGAGCGGCAGGTGCCATATTCGATTTAGACGAAATTCGCGAATATTCGATAGAATATTTGTTTTATATTCGTCTAAATCGAATATTCGTCATTATTCTAGTTACCGCGATTAATATGCGATTTAAATAAATCGGGTATTGCGATTTTAACTTAAAGGCTACTCTCCTATTGAAATAGCAATGCGATTAATTCAAGTTATAATAAATCGAATTTCGATTTCAACTTAGTACTGCTATATTCCATATTTGTTAATTCTAGCCTAATATGGAATCTAGCAGTGCTAAGCTGAAATTGCAATTCGATCAATTCAAGTTATAATAATCGCATTGCAATTTCAACTTGGACCTGGATTACTATGGTTGGCTTGGTAGAATTAGCGAATATGATGAATGTATTAGTCATATTCCACAAAATGAAGATAACGAATGTATTCTGTAGCTTTGTTTTAGCTACCTATTCATCAACTTCGCTAATTCTAGCAATCATATAGGAAAGTTTACTATAGAGACAGCTAAGTTTAATTCGCTATGCGATTATATTACTTAGCTTTTTTTTTATAAATAGAATAATTATAATAATTATCAGGTATTATAATTATTCTATTTATTAAAAAAAAAAGCTAAGTAATATAATCGCATAGCGAATTAAACTTAGCTGTCTCTATAGTAAACTTTCCTATATGATTGCTAGAATTAGCGAAGTTGATTGACTGGAGAAGCCAGGAATCCTAAGGACAGGTAAGAACAACTTTAGGGAAGTGGGAAAGAAAAGAATATAACAAAAAAGACCAAACGAATATTCGAAATATCGAATTTATAGCACTATATTTGAAATATTCGCGAATTAGCGAAGTGCCGATATTCGCTAAAAAAAATTCGATATTTGAATATTCGCGCTCAACACTAGTTACATGTGCACTTGGCAGCTGAAGGCATCTGTGTTGGTCCCATGTTCATATGTGTCTGCAATGCTACAAATCTGCTGACAGATGCCGTTTAAAGGAGTATTCACAGAATGACATGAATACTAGGACCCCCACTGATCACAAGTTCGGGGGTCCCATGTCCCCATGCACATCATTGCTCTACGTCAAGTCTATGGGGCTGCCAAATACAGCACTTATTATCTTTTGCCAGTGCCAGACTGGGGTCCTTGGGCACAACAGAGGAAATGACTCCATCAAACTCTGTCTTCTGCTGTCCTATACCAGACATTTCAAATTGGGGGCATGGGACCCCCCATCCTTGTGTTCAGTGGGGTCCGAGTTATCAGACACTTAACTATCCCATGGGTAGGTGACAAATTGAGATCCCTTTTAAATACATTTTCATGGTCTTGAAAAATATAATCCACAGCTTCATGGTGTCCATTGTCTCTTTGTGAAGATAACTCACATGGCTGACTGTCTATTAAACTGACAGCAATTCACATGACATTATCGTCAGCGGGGGCGGAGGGCAGGCAATAGGGACTCCGGCAATAGTCTGCAAAATCATTTCAGAATTTTGTGACAAGAGAGGAAAGGCTGTGAACTCGGCAGCTCTCAGAGGGGAGTCAAATACGGGGCGCAATTCTCCATCTTATACTAGACTGTATGTTACGTATGGTCAGTAATAAATATGAAGAATACATGTGATAAAATACAGTATTATGAAGGCCTTCACAAGGATTTGTTTCTTAAGAAAATCTTCAGACTCTTTCAGTAAAGGCTTGTGTTATGTCTATGAAGGTTCTCATTCATCCAGGCCCTGGTATAGGAGTAATAATAAGTTCAGAGCTACTTCTTGTATTTTGTCTAGTCATCTGACTGGCTTTCTCATTTGAAATGACTTGTACAAGGAATCTCCGGCATTAAATACTGGCGACTCAGCGTAATCTGTTTATCATAAGCAACACAGTTTCAGTCGTGCAAATGCAATTAATATCTTACCTGATAAACAAACAGACTGACTGAAGCGTGAGTCACCAGTATTTAGTGCCAGTGATTCTTTGTACAAGTAATTCTTATAGAGAAAGGCTACTTTCACACTAGCGTTCGGGGCTCCGCTTGTGAGTTCCGTTTGAAGACTCTCACAAGCGGCCCCGAACGCTTTCGTCCAGCCCTAATGCATTCTGAGTGGATGCGGATCCGCTCAGAATGCATCAGTCTGGCAGCGTTTGTCCTCCGCTCCGCTCAGCAGGCGGACACCTGAACGCTGCTTGCAGCGTTCGGGTGTCCGCCTGGCCGTGCAGAGGCAAACGGATCCGTCCAGACTTACAATGCAAGTCAATGTGGGCGGATCCGTTTGAAGTTGACACAATATGGCTCAATTTCAAACGTCATCAAAAGGTCCTTTAGCCCAAGCCCACAGCTAGCAAAGAACAGACCGGGAACGAACTACGCGAACAAGAGGATAAGGTGAGTTAACTTTTTTATTTTTTTAACCCTTCCAGCACTATTATACTATGCATTCTGTAGTCAGAATGCTATTATTTTCCCTTATAACCATGTTATAAGGGAAAATAATACAGTAAATAGACTGTCACCTAGAACCCATGCGTGAAAATCGCACCGCATCCGCACTTGCTTGCGGATGCTTGCGATTTTCACGCAACCCCATTCACTTCTATGGGGCCTGCGTTGCGTGGATTATCGCACCGCAACGCACAAAGAGGAGCATGCTGCGATTTTCACGCAACGCATAAGTGATGCGTGAAAATCACCGCTCATGTGAACAGCCCAATAGAAATGAATGGGTCAGGATTCAGTGCGGGTGCAATGCGTTCAACTCACGCATCGCACCCGCGCGGAATACTCGCTCGTGTGAAAGGGGCCTAACAGCCGGATCTTTGCCGCTGATCGCGGCACCGCACGCAGGGGGGAGGAAGGACCGCAGGACGAGAATGCTCGTCCTGGGGCACTAAGTACGGGCCCTTTAGGATGAGCATTCTCGTCCTGGGTCCTTAAGTGTTAAAGAGGAGCTGTCACCTTTCCAGACATGTCTGTTTTGGTAACAACTTGCATCCCCCCATGTAATAACTATTCTTATGACACTAGAAGTACAACACAAAGCTATATTAAAAGGCACTCCGGAATTGGTATTACATGGGAAATACAAGCAGTCACTAAATGCCAGGAGAGGTTTTTAATCATATGATTACCTCCTGACGAAGCCGATAGAGGTGAAACCCGCGTTGAGGTGTCAGCGCTCGGGGCAGGATTTTTTCACTTGTGGTGCATTATGTCACAGGATATGTTCTTTAGGCATCATGCACACGACCGTTGTTTTGGTCGGCATCCGAGCCGCAGTTTTTGCGGCTTGGATGCGGATCCATTCACTTCAATGGGGCCGCAAAAGATGCGGACAGCACTCCGTGTGCTGTCCGCGTCTGTTGCTCCGTCCCCGGTCCGCATAAAAAAAAATATATATAACCTGTCCTATTCTTGTCCGCAAAACGGACAAGAATAGGCAGTTATATCAATGGCTGTCCGTGCCGTTCCGCAAATTGCGGAACACACGGATGCCATCAGTGTTTTGCGGATCCGCAAAACACACAACGTTCATGTGCATGTAGCCTTATATGTATATGAATACTTTTGAGTTACAACTGTTCATGTTTGACTCAGGCCTCCTGGCATGATTGTGGTGGCTAGCGTTGAACCATTTTGCGTTTACATACCGTACGTGCCGTACAATTTGTTCATTGGAGATTTTACTTTATAATATTATTAACATGCTCAGGGTATACGCTCCGTGCATGTGGGGGCATATGTTTACATGAAGTGGTTTATTACTTTACATAACGCACACGCATAAGGCTACTTTCACACTTGCGGCAGGACGGATCCGACAGGCTGTTCACCCTGTCGGATCCGTCCTTCCGCTATTTTGCCGTGTCGCTGGACTGTCCCCATTGACTATAATAGGGACGGGGGCAGAGCTCCGGCGCAGCACGGCAGTGCACGGCGAGAGCCGCCAGACTAAAAAGTCGGACATGCAGGACTTTTAGTCCGGCGGCCTTTCGCCGTGCATTGCCATGCTGCGCCGGAGTTCCGCCCCGTCCCCATTATAGTCAATGGGGACGGAGCGGCGGTGCGGCGAAATGGCAGAAGGACGGATCCGACAGGGTGAATAGCCTGTCGGATCCGTCCTGCCGCAAGTGTGAAAGTAGCCTAAGAGGACAAACATCTGTAGGGAGAGTATACTTTAAATATTTGTAATCTACTGTTCAAGATATAGATCACACCTGTGTACCTGCCCTTTGCTATGTTCCCTGCATCTTTTTTTCATCTAGTCTCTTTCTGCCAACTGATCAGATATTTATATTTTGTATAATATAGATTGTCATGTCAGGAGAGGGGACAGGTCCTCTTTAAAAAGGGGTTGTCTCACAAAAAATATTCCACAGTTTTCAAACCAGCACTTGGATCTCAATACTTTTGTAATTGCATGTAATTAAAAATTTTGTATAGTCACTGAGTAAGGCCTCATGCACACGGACGTTTTTTTTCACGGTCCGCAAAACGGGGTTCCGTTGGTCCGTGATCCGTGACCGTTTTTCCGTCCGTGGGTCTTCCTTGATTTTTGGAGGATCCACGGACATGAAAAAAAAAGTCATTTTGGTGTCCGCCTGGCCTTGCGGAGCCAAACGGATCCGTCCTGAATTACAATGCAAGTCAATGGGGACGGATCCGTTTGATGTTGACACAATATGGTGCCATTTCAAACGGATCCGTCCCCATTGACTTTCAATGTAAAGTCTGGAGTTCTGTTATACCATCGGATTGGAGTTTTCTCCAATCCGATGGTATATTTTAACTTGTAGCGTCCCCATCACCATGGGAACGCCTCTATGTTAGAATATACTGTCGGATATGAGCTACATCGTGAAACTCATTTCCGACAGTATATTCTAACACAGAGGCGTTCCCATGGTGATGGAGACGCTTCAGGTTAGAATATACAAAAAAACTGTGTACATGACTGCCCCCTGCTGCCTGGCAGGTGCTGCCAGGCAGCAGGGGGCAGACCCCCCCCCCTGTTTTTAACTCATTGGTGGCCAGTGGGCCCCCCTCCCCTGTTGTTAACTCGTTGGTGGCCAGTGTGCGCACCCCCCTCCCTCCCTCCCTCTATTGTTTTAATACATTGGGGCCAGTGTGCGCGCGCCCCCCCAACCCCCCTCCCTCCCTCTATTGTTTTAATACATTGGGGCCAGTGTGCGCGCGCCCCCCAACCCCCCCTCCCTCCCTCTCTTGTTTTAATACATTGGGGCCAGTGTGCGCGCGCCCCCCCAACCCCCTCCCTCCCTCTATTGTTTTAATACATTGGGGCCAGTGTGCGCACCCCCCCCAACCCCCCCCCCCCTCCCCTCCCTCCCTCTATTGTAATCATCATCGGTGGCAGCGGAGTAGAAGATTTTCATACTTACCTGGCTGCTGGCTGCTGCGATGTCTGCGTCCGGCCGGGAGCTCCTCCTACTGGTAAGTGACAGCAATGCGCCGCACAGACCTGTCACTTACCAGTAGGAGGAGCTCCCGGCCGGACGCAGACATCGCAGCAGCCAGGTAAGTATGAAAATCTTCTACTCCGCTGCCACCGATGATGATTACAATAGAGGGAGGGAGGGGGGGGGGGGGGGGGGGTTGGGGGGGGTGCGCACACTGGCCCCAATGTATTAAAACAATAGAGGGAGGGAGGGGGGGTTGGGGGGGCGCGCGCACACTGGCCCCAATGTATTAAAACAATAGAGGGAGGGAGGGGGGGTTGGGGGGCGCGCGCACACTGGCCCCAATGTATTAAAACAATAGAGGGAGGGAGGGAGGGGGGTGCGCACACTGTGCCACCAACAGTTAACAACAGGGGAGGGGGGGGCCGCACAATGATATTCAAACTGGGGAGGGGGGGGGGTCTGCCCCCTGCTGCCTGGCAGCCCTGATCTCTTACAGGGGGATATGATGGGGTTAATTGTACTATCATATCCCCCTGTAAGAGATCGGGTGCTGCCAGGCAGCAGGGGGCAGTCTTGTACACAGTTTGTAGTGTATTCTAACTAGAAGCGTCCCATCACCATGGGAACGCCTCTGTGTTAGAATATACTGTCGGATCTGAGTTTTCACGAAGTGAAAACTCAGCTCTGAAAAAGCTTTTATGCAGACGGATCTTCGGATCCGTCTGTATGAAACTAACCTACGGCCACGGATCACGGACACGGATGCCAATCTTGTGTGCATCCGTGTTCTTTCACGGACCCATTGACTTGAATGGGTCCGTGAACCGTTGGCCGTGAAAAAAAATAGGACAGGTCATATTTTTTTCACGGCCAGGAAACACGGCTCACGGATGCGGCTGCCAAACGGTGCATTTTCCGATTTTTCCACGGACCCATTGAAAGTCAATGGGTCCGTGAAAAAAAACGGAAAACGGCACAACGGCCACGGATGCACACAACGGTCGTGTGCATGAGGCCTAAGGCAAAAAATCGGAAAAATCGGAAAATGCACCGTTTGGCAGCCGCATCCGTGAGCCGTGTTTCCTGGCCGTGAAAAAAATATGACCTGTCCTATTTTTTTCACGGCCAACGGTTCACGGACCCATTCAAGTCAATGGGTCCGTGAAAGAACACGGATGCACACAAGATTGGCATCCGTGTCCGTGATCCGTGGCCGTAGGTTAGTTTCATACAGACGGATCCGAAGATCCGTCTGCATAAAAGCTTTTTCAGAGCTGAGTTTTCACTTCGTGAAAACTCAGATCCGACAGTATATTCTAACACAGAGGCGTTCCCATGGTGATGGGACGCTTCTAGTTAGAATACACTACAAACTGTGTACAAGACTGCCCCCTGCTGCCTGGCAGCACCCGATCTCTTACAGGGGGATATGATAGTACAATTAACCCCATCATATCCCCCTGTAAGAGATCAGGGCTGCCAGGCAGCAGGGGGCAGACCCCCCCCCCCCTCCCCAGTTTGAATATCATTGTGCGGCCCCCCCCTCCCCTGTTGTTAACTGTTGGTGGCACAGTGTGCGCACCCCCCTCCCTCCCTCCCTCTATTGTTTTAATACATTGGGGCCAGTGTGCGCGCGCCCCCCAACCCCCCCTCCCTCCCTCTATTGTTTTAATACATTGGGGCCAGTGTGCGCGCGCCCCCCCCAACCCCCCCTCCCTCCCTCTATTGTTTTAATACATTGGGGCCAGTGTGCGCACCCCCCCAACCCCCCCCCCCCTCCCTCCCTCTATTGTAATCATCATCGGTGGCAGCGGAGTAGAAGATTTTCATACTTACCTGGCTGCTGGCTGCTGCGATGTCTGCGTCCGGCCGGGAGCTCCTCCTACTGGTAAGTGACAGGTCTGTGCGGCGCATTGCTGTCACTTACCAGTAGGAGGAGCTCCCGGCCGGACGCAGACATCGCAGCAGCCAGCAGCCAGGTAAGTATGAAAATCTTCTACTCCGCTGCCACCGATGATGATTACAATAGAGGGAGGGAGGGGGGGGGGGTTGGGGGGGGTGCGCACACTGGCCCCAATGTATTAAAACAATAGAGGGAGGGAGGGGGGGTTGGGGGGGCGCGCGCACACTGGCCCCAATGTATTAAAACAATAGAGGGAGGGAGGGGGGTTGGGGGGGCGCGCGCACACTGGCCCCAATGTATTAAAACAAGAGAGGGAGGGAGGGAGGGGGGGTTGGGGGGCGCGCGCACACTGGCCCCAATGTATTAAAACAATAGAGGGAGGGAGGGAGGGGGGTGCGCACACTGGCCACCAACGAGTTAACAACAGGGGAGGGGGGGCCCACTGGCCACCAATGAGTTAAAAACAGGGGGGGGGGGTCTGCCCCCTGCTGCCTGGCAGCACCTGCCAGGCAGCAGGGGGCAGTCATGTACACAGTTTTTTTGTATATTCTAACCTGAAGCGTCTCCATCACCATGGGAACGCCTCTGTGTTAGAATATACTGTCGGAAATGAGTTTCACGATGTAGCTCATATCCGACAGTATATTCTAACATAGAGGCGTTCCCATGGTGATGGGGACGCTACAAGTTAAAATATACCATCGGATTGGAGAAAACTCCAATCCGATGGTATAACAGAACTCCAGACTTTACATTGAAAGTCAATGGGGACGGATCCGTTTGAAATGGCACCATATTGTGTCAACATCAAACGGATCCGTCCCCATTGACTTGCATTGTAATTCAGGACGGATCCGTTTGGCTCCGCACGGCCAGGCGGACACCAAAATGACTTTTTTTTCATGTCCGTGGATCCTCCAAAAATCAAGGAAGACCCACGGACGGAAAAACGGTCACGGATCACGGACCAACGGAACCCCGTTTTGCGGACCGTGAAAAAAAACGTCCGTGTGCATGAGGCCTTAGTCAATAAAATGTATCTGTATAGCGCCACCTGCTTTTTTTTTTATTTCTTTGTCCTGCTCACTGGGATGGCCGCACATGCTCAGTTTCATCCTTCAACTGCCTCCTGAGCTGTGATAGGCAGAGCTGAGACACGGCCCTGAGCTGTGATAGAGAGAGTTGAGACACGCTCCCTGAGCTGTGATAGGGAGAGCTGAGACACGCCCCCTGAGCACCAGCAGAACGGACACTCCCCTTCAGCTGTCAGCTTGATATAAATCTAGCAGAACAATGAATGGGGAGATCTCTGGATCCATGTGAGGTACAGGGCTGGTTCTGGTTCTATCTTTGTTAGAAAAAGATTGTCATGCACGGTAGTTTATGATGTCTGATTTTCATTTTTTACATTAATTATGGAATTAACCCCTTTAAGGCTGGAATCATACATGCAGATTTTAAAGGCAAAAACTGGAATGGATCTAAAAAAAAAAAGTATTTCCTATACAGTTTTCCTTCTGTCTTCAGATGACATAGAAAGGCATGTGTGCTTCCAGCCTCACATCATGTCTATTGGTTCAGGTCATCTGATGCAGCTTCTTGCTATTTCTTTGTCACATGCCTTTTACACAGCTTAGAGGGGTTTGTCACATTATGTGAAAAAACGTAAACTGTCAAGACTCCAGTTTTTCAAGCAGTTTCCTATGCCATTAGAAAATGCATGGAAACATTCATTTAAAGGGGTTGTTCGCCTTCAGGGGCCTATCTGACTTCCCTGCTCCCCGTCGCTGCGTTCCAGCCCCTTCAGTCCCCGGCTGCCGCTGTCTTACTCTCGTCTCTGCATGTCAGTCTCCGGTTTTATGCGGGCCCTGTGGCCGCAGGGGTGACATGTCCACTATGTGTAATGACATTGGGTCAATTGACACACGGAGGACACATCACTACTGCAGCTGTCACATGACCCATGTCATAGCAGATGCTGACACGCGGAGACCAGAGCATGGCACCGGTGGTGGAGGACTGAAGGAGCCGGCATCCAACAGATTCCAGTTTATCCATAAACCTTCTTCACTGCATCCTGAGGGCCAAAATTAGCTGTGCAGCCCTCAGGCCCACCTGCACGCATTGCAGATTACGCACAGATATTCTGTGCAGATTAGGGATGAGCGAATTTCATATTTTGAGGTTTGTGTGCGGGTTCGTGTTGTGGTATTTACTCAATTGCGTTATGGATTCCGTTACCACGGACCATTATGCAATTCCATGAAGAAATGCCTTTAGAGGCAATCCGTTATTCAATCCGTCATAATAGAAGTCTATGGCCTGCATAACGGATCCGTCCGGCTTCCGTTATGCGGGGGAGTCCTCTCCTGCATAACGTAAACCGGACGGATCCATTATGTAGCCCATAGACTTCTAAAGGCATTCCGTTATGTATTCCGTCATGGAATTGCGTTATGGTCCGTGGTAACGGAATCCATAACGTAATTCAGTAAATACCACAACACAAACCAGCACACAAACTTCAAAATATGAAATTCGCTCATCCCTAGCGCAGATTTTTATACTGAATAACCACACCTTAATACAGTGCCAGCAAAATAAATGAGATTATACAAATCTAATCTACACTTTGCTTTTTTTCCCGTTCGGAAATTAAAACTGCTGGACAGAGTTAGAAATCCGCCGCATGCCAATTGTTTCTGCGATAAAATCCGGAACAGTCCTGGCCTGTTACATCCTCTATGTAGCACCGCCCCTAACACCCAGCTTGTTACATAGACACTGACTTATCACTGTCCCGTCCATGGACATAACATCACAGGAAGTAAAGGACTGCATGGACATGGTCATGTGACCATATCCCAAAAGGTAAGAATTACATTACAAAATCACAACTACCTTCATAAAGGATTAAATGATATTGCTGCAAACCGGAAAATCCCTTTAAAGAGGCTAATTTAAAAAAGTCACTGTAAAGCCTCAATCAAATGTCCGTGTTTAAATCTGTGAAAAGGTGGTCAGTGATGCCTCCATAAAGATGCCCATGAAGGATCCGTGTGTGGTCCGGGTGTCCGTTTTTTGCTGTCCGTGTGTCATCCCTGTTTCACGGACACTGTGCAGCTGAAAAATTATTTTCAAAGCATCTCTTCCTAATGAGCCGTGAAACACGGATGGCATTTGTGTTGCATCCGTGGTTTTCACAGACTCAGACTATAATGGGCCTGATGGATCTGTGAACAAAAGACATACCTTCGTGCTAAAAACATGGACCCACGAACCGTGGTAAAAATCTCATGTGTGAATACACACATTAAAATAAATGGGTACGTGTGCTATCCGAGGAGAATTGCAGATTTTAAGTGCAATCTTCTGGCACCAGTAAGGATTATAAGGGCAGGTTGGTTGGCTGCAGTTTATCACTGGTATTGTACTGGCCTAGTAGTATTCTGGGTGATGGGTGTCTTAGCTGTAGTCCCTCACCTTACAGCATTGTCTTTAATGTTAGTTGCAGCTGTTAACTGCTGTTTGTCTTCTCATGGATTCACTTGAGGAAAAATAATCTGATCTCAATAGAGAATCTGTATCAGGGGCAGGAGCTCAGACGTGTGCCTCCTCTCCACTCTGTCTCTGGACAGGAACTCCCCCTCCTGGCAGAAAGCAGGACCAGAGGGGAGGAACAGGGTGGTAGCCTTGTTCCTAGACAACCTTTTGTCCATCCTTATCTTTCTATAACTAACGGCCAGAAACGTATAAAATACAACAAAATACATAACCGTTTACAATTTTGTAATACCCCCAGGTCTGGGGTACTACACATGTACATGATATGCCATAAATGTCCTATGTGGAGAAGGGGGGTCCCCCAACCAGCTTCCCTTTGGTGGCTGCATGTGCCTGACTTTTTTCCCCATCTACTTCTATGGGGGTTATGGAAGGGTGCTCAGCCGTTTCTAAAACTGTAACAGAAGTGAATGAAGAGAGAGCCTTGGATGCCTTGTCCACACAATGACGTTTCAATCATTACCAGAAATGGATCCATTTATCGTATTTTTAAAAAATCTGTACAAGCCATAAAAAAATTCCTGTAACGTGATGAGCCTGAGAGGTTTCTAGAATCTAGAACACATTAATCTGTCTGCCCATCCCTATATCATTCCCAGTCTGGCGCAGGCAGCGAGGCAGAAAAGTAGTCCGGGCTGGGCGCGAGTCGCTGTCACAGAGGCTTTAACTATATTAACTCCACATGTGAGGAGACTGCACATCCTGTAACATCCTTTGGGGAGCACAGGCCAACACAGAGGTCGCTTTCCTAAATACTTTTTTTTTAGGAAAAGATTTTTATAAAAATCTGAAATGATCAACAACAAACAACGGACGTGCTGCAGATTTCTAAAGCCACACTGCAGGACAATTTCTGCATGGAAAATTCCAGTACATGAGATTTTTTAAACTCTCTTTTCCCTAGGGTCGATTCATACATCCGTAGTGTATTGCGGAACCGCAATATACCCGGCCGGCACCCCCATAAACTGCCTATTCTTCTCTGCAATTGCGGACAAGAATAGAACATGTTCTATTTTTTTTTTTCGGGAGCCGCGGACCGGAAGATCGGGGCCATGCTCTGGAAATGCTGATGCGGACAGCACACTGTGTGCTGTCCGCATCTCTTCCGGCCCTATAGAGAATGAACGGGTCTGGATTCATTCCGCAACGTTGCGGAACGGATCCGGACCCATTCTACGGACGTGTGAATGGACCCTTAGGCTACTTTCACACTAGCGTTAATATTTTCCGGTATTGAGATCCCTCATAGGGTCTCAATACCGGGGGAAAAAAAACGCTTCAGTTTTGACCCCATTTGTTGTCAATTGGGAAAAAAGAGAACTGAACAGATGCTCCAAAATGCATTCTGTTCTGTTTGGTTGCATTCCCATACCGGAGAGCAAACAGCAGCATGCTGCGGTTTTCTTTCCGTCATGGGATGCCGAGCAAAACTGATCCCAGCATGACCCACAAGGCAAGTCAATGGGGACAGATCCGTTTTCTCTGACACAATAGAAAACTGATCCGTTCCCCATTGACTTTCAATTGAGTTCATAATGGATCCGTCTTGGCAATGTTAAAGCTAATACAAACAGATCTGTTCATAACGGATGCAGATGGTTGCATTATCGGTAACGGAAGCGTTTTTGCTGAGCACATCTAGCTGTCCGCATCCATTGCTCTGTTCCGTGGTCCGCAAAAAAATAAATAATATAACCTGTCCTATTCTGGTCTGTTTTGCGGACAAGAATAGGCAGTTATATCAATGGCTGTCAATGCCGTTCCGCAAATGGCAGAACGCACACGGATGCCATTGGTATTTTGCAGATCTGCAATTTGCGGACTGCAAAACACACAACGGTCGTGCTTACCAACTCTCCCAGAAAGTCCAGGAGGCTCCTGGAGAAACAGAAAATCTCCTTGAAGAGTTGGGAAATCTCCCAGATGCCGGGAAAGCCTCAATGACCTTCAGAAAAAATAATCCTCCAGCTGAGTGTGGCTCACGGGCTGCGTCTGATCTCCAATCACACAGTGATGGAGCAGTGGAAATACAGTCACCCAGTGGATCACTGCTAAAAAGCTAATTTATTGCTAAAAGGGTTAATATTTACCATTAAGGGTAAAATAAAATTTCTATGGCTTGTCTGTTTTTTCAAGAGCTAAATATGGGTAAACAACTTAAATTTTCTGGCAGGAGGAAGGCGGGCCCTGCCCCTTTGGGTTAGGAGCTGTATAGTAGAGAGTCGGCAGTAGGAGTGTGAGGCCTACCACAGGGACCCTCCATCCCTGCATGATGTGGACAAGTGACAAGCCTCTGAGAGAAAGCATTGAACTTCTATAGTCTGTTTTAGGACCAGAAAAAGTGTGCATGGACAGTCAGTAAGGTAATCGCTCATTTATGGCAAAAGACCTTACTGCATGTGGACTGGGTATGTTGCTTCGGTGCTCACCACACTTCAGAGTCGGACTGGCTATCTGTTTAAGTTTTGCATCCTACAGCCTGGGAACTGTAGTGTGATATTGTGAGAGCCATGGACACCTTTGGTCAATTTGGGGAGTTGTCTAGATTTAATAGAGAGACAAAGTTACTGTAGCTACTATATAACTTGTTTTCCCATATACAGCCTTGGAAAGATTGTGTGTGCGCACTGCTGCCACCATTGAATTGCCTGCACCACCACAGAGTCCTGCCTTTCACCTCTAAATCCCACAACACCAAGAGCACCCCAATCACCACCAGGCAGGGGCCTCAATACAAGTGTGTGCCCCAAGGGGAAGAAAGGAAGGGTGTAATAACTGTACGCTCAGCCCAGGGAGAGCTTGAGAAGGACAAGGCACTGTATTTACCACCATTTTCATTGCTGAGACCACCACTTTCATCACGTCTCTCCTTGTGGTCCGGGTCGCTGCATAAAGGGTGCTTGGCCTGTTAAAAGGGGCCTTGTCTAGCTGGAGCAGTGTGAGTGCTTTAAACCACTGGTGCCAATGCAACAAAGTTGACAAGTGCCCTTAGTAAGAATTATCACCCGGTGCTTCTGACATTCGAATGAAAGTGCACAAGGCTTTCTGCTCATGTCTCCAGTTGGACATAAAATAGGATACGCAGGCTGAATACATCTGTTATGTTCTTCCTCGCCACCGGACTTGGGAGAAAGCTTATCCCAAAGTGATGCCTCCAAAGGTAGAAAATAAACATGGTTTTTAGCCACAGGGCTCATTAAATAATTTTGTGTGATCACTGTGCCGGGATCTAATCTGTTCCCTTACAGTAAAATGGAGCAGCAATAGCTGAACAAGAAAATCTTGCATAGTCAGCCGCGTCTGCCATAATATCAAGTCAGCGGTGATGGGGAGAAAAAAATAAATAAAAATCGGTGACAGAAAAAAAGCCAGAAATTGAAATACAATTACTCACAGTCGTAGCTTTGCAATTTTCACAAAGATCAAGGAGGCATGCAGCCAGAAAGGGACTATTGTTATAGCGGTTAAATTGGCCAAATACAGATCCACTTTGCAAATTTAGTGACCGCAGTTACTGGAGTACAGCCCCCTTCTTATTCCGTAGTCTTACTGATGGTATGAGATTACAGCGTTTCATCAGGAGGGTCCCCTTTACATAAAGTAGGTGACAAGCAAAGGCTCAAAAAATTGTCAATTTAAAGAGGTATTTTGATAATTTCAAGTTACCCCTATGCACAAGCATAGGCGTGCGCACGGGGTGTGCGGGGTGTGCCTGGGCACACCCTTATCAAGCCTGTTGGCCGGCGAATACTAATGAGCGCTTCCAGTTTAGAAGCGCTGATTAGTACCGGAGGACCAGGAAGCAGTGAACGCTTTGTACTTACCGCTTCCTGGTTCTCGACTGTCGGCTGTGCAGGGTTGCGCACAGCTTGTGGCGCTTTGTGACGTCATGATGTGCACGCCAGTTCAGAGCGCACAGCCGAGAGCTGACATCAGGAGGAAGAAAATCGCGGGCGCCGAGGAGCGGCGGCATCCAGAAGCATAGAGGCAAGTGGTTTTTTATTTTATAAAAAATGAGGCTGCTGGGGGCTAAAGAGAGGCATAAGGGCAGATAATGGTATAAAAGAGATATACAGATATATATATATATATATATATATATATATATATACTGACTTAAAGTTACTTTTATTTAAAGTAAATTTTGACTTAAAGTTACTTTTATTCAACCAGCAAGTAATTTTTTGACGGGAAATGACATAGGTGTCTCCCAAAAGATAATAAGAAGATGTACAAGAGGTATTATTGTGAGAAAAAAAAAATTCTCAGCTTTTATTTACATTTGTGCAAAAAGTGTCCAGTCCAAAATCATTCATACCATTCTTAATAATCAATAGAAAAGCCTTTATTGTCTATTACAGCAATTAAACGCTTCCTATAATTGCAGACCAGCTTTTTGCATGTCTCCACAGGTATTTTTGCCCATTCATCTTTAGCAATGAGCTCCAAATCTTTCAGGTTGGAGGGTCTTCTTGCAATCACCCTGATCTTTAGCTCCCTCCACAGATTCTCAATTGGATTCAAGTCTGGACTCTGGCTGGGCCACTCCAAAACGTTAATGCTGTTGTCTGCTAACCATTTCTTCACCACTTTTGCTGTGTGTTTTGGGTCATTGCCATGCTGAAATGTCCACTGGTGCCCAAGGCCAAGTTTCTCTGCAGACTGCCTGATGTCGTTGAGAATCCTCATGTATTGCTCTTTTTTCATGGTGCCGTTTACTGTGATTAGGTTCCCTGGTCCATTGGCTGAAAAACACCCCCAAAGCATTAGGTTCCCACCACCATGTTTGACAGTGGGGATGGTGTTCTTTGGGTTGAAGGCTTCTCCTTTTTTACGCCAACTGGACACTTTTTGCTCAAATGTAAATAAAAGCTGAGAAATGTTTTTTTTTTCCACAATAATGCCTCTTGTGCATTGTCTTATTATCTTTTGGGAGACACCTACAGTATGCTATTTCCCGTCAAAAAATTACTTGCTGGTTGAATAAAAGTAACTTTAAGTCAAAGTTTGCCAGGGGTATGAATAATTATGGGCAGCACTGTACATACACAAGTGCGTGCGGTGTGTGTGTGTTCGTGCTTTAGGGTGCATACCCTAATGCAATAGGCTGTGCACAAGATAGGGGTTAACTAGTAGATCGCTGGAACCCAGACCAATCACAAGTACCCCATAGTGGTGGCAGGTCGAGCATGCACACTGCCGCTCCACTTATCAGAGTATGAGGGCTCAGCTATTTATGGCTAGTCCCAAAGAGATGAAAGAAGAGCCAGTGCGCATGCCCGACCTGCCACTCATTTCAGGGTGCCCTTTAAGGCACAGGGCCCCTGTTCTTGTAACTGGTGGGGTTCCCATCAGTAGGACCTCCGCTTTTCTAATAGCCATCCTCTGTCCAGAATGACCCTTTAACTTCCCATACTAAAAGGAAGAAAAAAAAAAAAATTGTGGACCTGCTGTATACAGGAGAAACCAAACGTGAACTGGCTGACTGGGCATGTGTGACCACCAGCATTGGACACAATAGGTGGACATTTCAAAGAAAATTTATAAAAAAAAAAAAAAAAAAACTGTTGCCATAACAAGCATAACAGCAATATCTAGATACAGAAATGTATTTTTTATTATTCCAATTGAAAAATGTTTGATTTCTATAAAAAGTCAATGGAATATTTTATCTTGGGACAAACCCTTTAACTGAGCAACTTGTTTGGACAAAAACAACACCTCAAAGTATACATAGTTTATACAAAGAAGTCATATAATCAGTCATTGTATACAGTGGCACGTTAAAGGGGTTATCCCACAGATCAAATAAATAAAAAAATCTGGAGTAATACATACCGATATTTTACCTATATCAATGAAAAAAGATAAATGCATATCTCCAGTGTCATTTGCTCGTTTTGGCATTTTCCACATTTGCATCTATGATTTGGTCTCTCTCTGCGGGTGGGCAGCAGCTCGTCCCATGTGACCATCAGGAAACTGCAGACTCCTCCCCCAATATGAGATTCCACAATGCAATGTCGTCTCCCCTATTGGGCATGTCAGTCCACCACTGTAGGACAAGGGCAATCAGAATTTCAGCCACAGGCGAAACAGCAGAAAGAAAAATGTAGATATAAAACCTCACAATATTTTCATTGCAGGCATACTGCAATAATACTTCATATTAAATGCTCTATTCATCACAGAGTAATACTTTACATGGGGATTACCCATTTAAAGGGTATCTGTCAGCAGATTTGCACCTATGACACTGGCTGAGCAGTTATATGTTTTACTATATGCAAATGAGCTTCTAGGAGCAATGTGGGCGTTGCCATTACACCTAGAGGCTCTGCTCTCTCTGCAACTGCTGCACGCTCTGTACTTTGATTGACAGGGCCAGGCAGTGTATATATGATCAAGCTTGGCCCTGACTTCTCCTAAAGTCTTGCCATACACTTTAATATCTGGCACAGGCGCAGTACAGGATAGAGGCTTGCAGTACAGAAGAGAACTGCCAGCGAGCTTCTTTCCTGTATTGCGTCACATGGCCTAGGCCAGGCATGCTCAACCTGCAGCCCTCCAGCTGTTGCAAAACTACAACTCCCAGCATGCCCAAACAGCCTACAGCTATCAGCCTACAGCAGGGCATTGTGGGAGTTGTAGTTTTACAACAGCTGGAGGGCCGCAGGTTGAGCATGCCTGGCCTAGGCAAAGCTGGAGAAGACCATGGCGCTACTGCGAGAGTTGCTGCCTTCTTAAACAGCTGATCACGGAGATCCCTGGTTTCGGACCCCCACGATCAGATACTGATGACTTATCCAGAGGATAGGTCATTAGTAAAAAAAAACTGTCAGAAAACCCCCTTTAAAAACTTATTAGGAAGATTTAACAAAAATGGAGTTTCATAACTCAAGAGTCAAAAGTCTGTTGGAGTAAGATGTGCCAGAGTGGTTAAGCGTAGATCTCAGGTCCAATTTAAGCCAGTATTGGGCAGAGTAGGCCCCGCCCCCTTTTTAAGGTTCAGTAAGCACATGGAAAACCCAAAAGCTTGATAAATCCCCCCATTATGTTTTGTCCCATAAAAGAAGATGGAGGCAGCATATCCGGTACAAAAAGGTCCCTTTATTGGGAGCCGCTTGAGTGAACAAACGTGCAGCAGGTCGTGACGTTTCGGCTGATTTTACAGCCTTTATCAAACACTGCTGTTGCATTCCGGATCACCTAGAGATCTGGTGAGTGCGATTCCACAACAATTTTCCCATTATGTTTTGTGACAGCTTACAAAGTCAATCAATTCATTCATTCGTTTATAGGATGACCCTGTGAAACTGCTTTTTAAGGGCTGCTTTTTCCCCCCCCCTTTTAAGGACTCTTGCACACGACTGTATGCCCTCCGAGACATACGGTCCGGCCATATGCCCCGGAGCAGCATTGATTGTGCGCACAGGAGCACACAGCATCATAGGTTACAATGATACTGTGTACTCCCGTGCTCACGATCAATGCCGCTCCGGGACATATGGCCGGACCGTATGTCTCGGAGGGCATACAGTCGTGTGCAAGGGCCCTAAGGGTTCAGGCACAGAAGCGTATTTTTAGTCCGCATCCGATCTACATTTTTTTGCTGGTTGGATGCAGACCCATTCACTTCAATGGGGCCACAAAAGATGCGGACAGTATACCGTGGGCTGTCCCTATCCGTAAGTCCGTTCTGTGGAATCCGCAAAAATATTCTTGTCCACATTATGGACAAGGATAGGACTGTTCTGTCATAGCCCAGACGTTCTGTTCCCCAGAACGCATATGGTCGGTATCCATGTTTTGTGGATCCGCAATTTGCGGACCGCAAAAATGGCTACGGCCATGTGCATGAACATTGAAGAGGACCCGTGGCCTCTCTGGACTTCTCTGTTTTTCTAACTACTTGCTCCCCCATGTAATAATAATTCTGGAGCGTCTATTCTTATGACTCTATAATGTACTATTCCTTCAATATTACTGATAGAAGTTATGAATGAATTAGGGTCCATTCACACGTCCGTATAATGGGTCTGGTCCGTTCCACAACGTTGCAGAACAGATCCGGACCCTCTTATTTTCAATGGGGCCAGAAGAGATGTGGACAGCACACAGTGTGCGGTCTGCATCCGCATTTCTGGTGCGCGGCCCTGATCTTCTGGTCCGCAGCTCCCCAAAAAAATAGAACATGTCCTATTCTTGTCCGCAATGGCGGACAAGACTAGGCATTCCTATAGGGGTGTCGGCCCGATGTATAGCGGATCCGCCATACACAACGGACGTGTGAATGGACCCTTAGTAGCAGTTTGCAGTGAAGATCCACATGGGTGTTACCAGTTGGGGGTGTGTCCCTGCACAGTCTGACACTATCCAATCAGTGCTGCCAGTGTCAGACTGTGCAGGGAGACATCCATAGCTGGTAACGCCCGGCTGGACCTGCTAACAATTCACTCATAACTTCCAGCAGGAATAATAGAGGAATGGTACTTTATAGAGTCATAAGAATAGATACTAGAATTATTATTACATGGGGGATGCAAGTAAGTTAGGCTACTTTCACACTAGCGGCACGGACCTACGGCAGGCTGTTCCGTCGGGTAAACAGCCTGTTGGATCCGTCCTGCCGCAAGTGACCGCGTGCCTCCGGACTGCCGCTCCGTCCCTATTGACTATAATGAGGACGGGGGCGGAGTTCCGGCGGAGGAACTGCAGCGCACGGCGAGAGGCTGCCGGAATAAAACTACGACATGTTCAACATTATAGTCAATGGAGACGGAGCGGCAGTCCGGAGGCACGCGGTCACTAGCGGCAGGACGGATCAGACAGGCTGTTCACGAGACGGAACAGCCTGCCGGAGGTCCGTGCCGCTAGTGTGAAAGTAGCCTTACTAAAACAAACATGTCAGGAGAGGTGAGAGCTCCTCTGTAACTTACATGACGACTATAAATGACAAACAGATGTCAATTACATTCATGTCTGCATAATAGTTCCAGTTTTGGATCTTTTCTTGCTGCAGCCCCCCCTTCATTCCTCATTATACTCCTGGTACCCCGTTCAACAAATTCTGAAAAGTCTAATATAATACCACTGGCCGGATCGCCGTCAGCTGCACCCTCTGTATCAGCCTCCACAGAGCCCTCCCTGGCATCTCCTATAGTGCAGTAGACAAAGAGCGCCAGCTGTGAGTGTTACTCTTTATGTAGTGACTGCAGGGGGGGGGGGGGGGGGGGGGCGTCTGCGCGCTGGGATATGGAGGAGGAAGCCTTATACTCCCCATCCATGAATAAAACCAATGCTACTTCTGATGTGTCCGTTTCCATGCTCGCCTCAATTATCTCACATAGCCACAATCCCTATTTCTAGTTACTGATTTTCTTCCACACTTAGCCTCTTTAAGGCCAAGCCAGTTTTTGGCGGCGATGATTTTGTTTTTCCCTCTCCACCTTCAAAAAGCCATACAGTTTTTTCAATTGTTCCTTCAACGAGTTGTTTTTTGTAATGGCTCCAGGGTGAGCTTAGGTTTTCACAGGCACTACTTTGAGGTGCATACGACTTTTTGCAGATTTTTTTAGAGCCACTAACTTTTCACTAAAATTTATATCTCTCTTTGACATATCTAAAAAGTTTAGATCGGTGGGGTCTGAGCGCGGAGACCCACACGATCTCAAGAACGAGGGAAGAGAAGCGAGTGTATCGCGCTCTCTCCTCGCTGCTGAGGACACAATGGAGATGGGCCCATAGACTATGAAGCAAGGAGAGAGACCTATAGCGGTACTTCTCTCCCCTCGTCCTGGGGTTCGGAGCACTCCGACCCCCACCGCTCTAAACTTCTGACATATCAAAAGCTTTGTGAATAGTGAGTGACCCTTTAACACCATTCAACGTGTGGAATAAACAAGTGATGTTGTTATTTTTTTCAGATTTTTATTTGAGTTTTTTTATTTTTTTATTTAAACTCCCTACGCACATGTGATGTACATTATGGTGTTAGACCGCTATAGCCGACATGATATGTACTGAGCAGTGCTGTTTGTAAAGCTTATAGTAGTGCAGGCTGCGCAAGAGCCGCAAATATCATTTGTACAGATGTATGGAAATGATTCTGGAGGGACATAAGGGAGTGATCCAGGGGTTTGGGGGCTTATGTCTCCATCAGTGGTTTGATGCACGATGTATGTTATTTTAGTTGTTTTTAACTCATGCTGTTACTTGATATTAATTTAGCTTTGCATTTTTATTACATTGTGTAATAATGGTGTCTTACATTAATAATGTTGGCGAGCGCTGGTAGTTTTTTTTACACTCTTCTCTAGTGCGACATTAGCTGTTAAGGTTTGGCGTGTGCACGTTTCTGAACACCATATTGCTCAATGTATTTACACCAGATAACTGGCATAAGTACATGGATAAATCTACTTCCCTTCTATTACAAAGCTGACTGCCTGCGGCCACCACTAGAGGGAGCTCAGTGCATAGAAATGTATGCAGTTCCAATTTACACAGCCGCTCCTAGTAACTAAATATCAGTTTGAGGGTCCATTCACACGACCGTTGTTGTGTCCCGTGTCCGTTGTTCCGTTTTCCGTGATTTTCTGCAGACCCATTGACTTTCAATGGGTCCGTGGAAAACTCTGCTAATGCACCGCTTGTCATTCGCGTCCATGATCAGTGTTTCCAGTCCGTGAAAAAAAAACCTGTCCTATTTTTTTCACGGACAACGGTTCTCGGACCCATTCAAGTCAATAGGTCCGTGAAAAAACACGAAGGGACACAAGATTGTCATCCGCGTCCGTGATCCGTGTCCGTTTTTTTCCTATCATTTTCAAGGCAAACTTGACTTAGATTTTTTTTCACTTTCCTTCATGTCTGGTGGTGATCCTCTAAAAATCAAGGAAGACACACGGAAACGGAACAACGGAACCCTATTTTGCAGACCGTGAAAAAATACTTTCATGCATGAGGCCTTACTCATCTGAATGGAGATGTTTTAGCGCCAAACACATGGATTTCTGCAAGACACATTCACATGAAACTGATTCTGAGTTGCAGAAATCTCTGCAACAAAAACGGCCTCAGCTTCTTAATAGGAGTTTCTAGAGAGACGGAACATCAAATGTGAATTCAGAGAGGACGGACAATCACTGTGCAATTATCATTTTAGATATAAAACCACAGAACGTTAAGTTCAGCCATTTCCAGCACTTTCACGTAACCTTTCGTTTCAGGAAGACAGAGGAGATTATCCCGACACATCACATCCGATCCTTACAGACGTCTGTCTTCCGAGAAAAGGTTCAAACTCCAGACCTGAAAGTGTTTAGTCATTACCTAAAATGTATGGCGCATGTAATAAAGATAATACGTATATGTCACACGTGTTATTAATATGTCCGTACATCCCATATTACTGTATGTACATAGACATCTATGTATACCTTGTATCAGCATACTGTACACATGCCAACAATGATGTCACAGTTATGCACGCAGTGATGTCACAACAGTGGGATAATGTGCACAGTGATGTCACAGCACAGCGATATCACAATAGTAGGATCATAGGCATGGGGGAAGTACAGAAATAAATCCCTAACCTCACAGCACAGAATTAATGCACTCTCCCATTGTCCATATATATCACTAACTGCACATATGTCTGACTGGAGATGGGCCCCTAAGAATCTGTGCTCCACAGGAGCTGCTAGGTCTGCAACACTGGTAGTTATCTACGTTCACATATGCGCCGATTGCGTTTTTGGATTGTACAGTTCACCGCCAGATCTCCAATGACTATAATGGGGTCTGGCAGCGATTCAGACATTATCTGGGGTTTTTGACGGAAAAACACCGCTGAATGCAACAGTTTTTGTCTGTCTAACATCCGATATTTATACCAAAACGGGCTATCAGAAGAGCCTGCCAGATTTGAACCGCAACTGTGAACGTACCTTTACAGATATGCATCCGAGCCTAGAACTGAGGGACTGGATTTTAACATCTTAACGCATAATTTTGTACATATACAGCATTATGCGCAAAGGCATGTATAGAGCGGGCTGCTGTGCTGAGCCCACTCTATATGCAACGGTTGTCGGCTGCGCAGGCGCGGGATTTCGTCAGCAATGCTGCGAACCGTGACATCAATCAAGAGGAGCGGGGCGGGCAGAACAGAGGACCTGGGCGGGATAAAGGGCGAGTAGACGGAGCCTCTAGGTGCTGATTCTACGCCCCCACATAGCACCTAGAGGCTCATTAGCATATTATTAAAGGGCTTATTTTATCAGAACGGCTAAAAAACATACTGTTATGTAGTGCTGACATTAGCGCATCGCTAACGTCAGTCAGCTACATAACAGTATTTCTGACGATAGAAACCCTTTAAGGGCTCTTTCACACTTGCGTTCTTGTCTTCCGGCATAGAGTTCCGTCGTCGGGGCTCTATGCCGGAAGAATCCTGATCAGGATTATCCTAATGCATTCTGAATGGAGAGAAATCCGTTCAGGATGCATCAGGATGTCTTCAGTTCTGGAACGGAACGTTTTTTGGCCGGAGAAAATACCGCAGCATGCTGCGCTTTTTGCTCCGGCCAAAAATCCTGAAGACTTGCCGCAAGGCCGGATCCGGAATGAATGCCCATTGAAAGGCATTGATCCGGACTTAAGCTAAACGTCGTTTCGGCGCATTGCCGGATCCGACGTTTAGCTTTTTTAGAGTGGTTACCATGGCTGCCGGGACGCTAAAGTCCTGGCAGCCATGGTAAAGTGAAGCGGGGAGCGGGGAAGCAGCATACTTACCGTCTGTGCAGCTCCCGGGGCACTCCAGAGTGACGTCAGGGCGCCCCAAGCGCATGGATCACGTGATCGCATGGCACGTCATCCATGCGCATGGGGCGCTCTGACGTCATTCTGGAGCGCCCCGGGAGCCGCACGGACTGTAAGTATACCGCTCCCCCGCTCCTACTATGGCAACCAGGACTTTAATAGCGTCCTGGCTGCCATAGTAACACTGAAAGCATTTTGAAGACGGATCCGTCTTCAAATGCTTTCAGTACACTTGTGTTTTTCCGGATCCGGCGTGTAATTCCGGCAAGTGGAGTACACGCCGGATCCGGACAACGCAAGTGTGAAAGAGGCCTAAAACACAAGTTCGTTCAACACTAGTCACTAGGACTTGGCCAAGGCGTGCTAAGGATAAACTGCAACATAACATGAAATGTCTGAACCATTAAAATATTCTTAAACTTTTACTGCACGGCGAACGCCATAGTAGAAAAATAAAAACAAACGTTTTGGTCATTTTTTAGTCACATTGTCCTCCCCCAAAAAATTGAACAGTGATCAAAAAGTCATACGTACCCCAAAAATGGTAACAATAAAAACAACTGTTTGTCCCGCAAAAAACAATCCCTCATACAGCTCTGTAGATGGAACTATAAAAAGTTATGCCTGTCAGAAAATAACGATGCAAAGAAATTAGATTTGTTTTCAACGTTTTTTTTTTTGTTTTTTTTTTTACAGTAACAAAATAAAACCAAAACAAATTTGGTATCACTATAATCTTATTAACTCAGAAAAAGGAAACAATGTCATTTTTAATGCAAAATAAACGTCGCATTATCAAAACTCAAAAAACCTTGAAGGAATTGTTTGTTTTTTAAATTTTACCTCACAAAATTATTTTCCTGTTTTCCAATACAAGACATGGTAAATTAAAATTGTGCCATTAAAAAATGCATCTTGTCCGACAAAAAAAATAAGCCCTCGAACGGAAAAGGTAAAAAGTTACGGTTATTGGAATGTGGGGAGTAAAAAATGCAAAAATGTATATGGGCCCGTCTTTAAGGGGTTAATGCAGCATCAGTCTCTTACACAAGGTACAAAAAAAGCTGTGAATGTCATCTATCTGATTGACAGAAAGCAGACGGCTGCGCTATTCAGTACAGTTGTGTTTGCCGGATCCTGCCATATGCCAAAAAGACACCGCTTTGGCATACATTTGCCTAATATGCTGGTAGTCTACCACAGTGTAGTGATGGCGAGAATTTAAAGGGCTTGTCCAGAATTAGACAAACACGGCTGCTTTCTTCCAAAAAAGCACTACCCCTGGCCACAGGTTGTGTAATGTATTGTACCTCTGTATTATTGGGGGAGATTTTTTAAAAAAGTTTTATTTTTTGGAAAAGAGCAGTCATTTTTCTTTTTCTAACCCTGGTCAACCACTTTAACCCTAGTCATGAGACATATGAACAGCATGAGGAGTGTCATATGAGACCATGAGAACAGTTAGGCCAGAGCTACACAGACAAAACGGGAACAACTACACTGCCACGTGTTGCGCAACATTTTTTGTAACGAGAGTCAATGGTGTCACACAAAAATTCTATTTGGATGGATTTTTTGCGACTGTTGCGTCGCATCCACAGCATGTCGCATAGACTATCATCATAAAAAAAAATGTTGCATTACTTTTCGGGTTACAAGAAGTCGCTCGACACGTGTAGCCCTAGCCTAAGGCCTCATGCACACGACCGTTGTTGTGTTCCGTTCGGCAAAATGGGGTTCCGTTGTTCCGTGATCCGTTTCAGTTTTTGTTTCCGTGTGTCTTCCTTTATTTTTGGAGGATCACCAGACATGAAGGAAAGTAAAAAAAAAAGTCTAAGTCAAGTTTGCCATTCAAATGATAGAAAAAAAAACGGACGCGGATGACAATCTTGTGTGCCTCCGTGTTTTTTCAAGGTCCCATTGACTTAAATGGGTCCGCGAACAGTTTTCCGTGAGAAAAAAATAGGACAGGTTATATTTTTTTGACGACTAGAACCACGGATCACAGACGCGGATGACAAACGGTGCATTAGTCGAGTTTTCAACGGACCCATTGAAAGTCAATGGGTCCGCAGAAAATCACAAAAAACATAACAACGGACACGGAATGAAACAACGGTCGTGTGCATGAGGCCTAAATCTCACATTTTCACATACTGTAGCGTCCTTCAGAGAGTTGTGAAATGTTTTGGGTATACGTTGCGCAATGACAAACACGCTGGGGGAGATTTATCAAACTGGTGTAAAGGAAAATTGGCTTAGTTGCCCATAGCAACCAATCAGATTCCACCTTTCATTTTGCAAATAAGCTTTGAAAAATAAAAGCTGGAATCTGACTGGTTGCTATGGGCAACTAAGGTAGTTTGCCTTTACACCAGTTTGATAAATCTCCCCCCATTAGACATAGAAAATTTTGGGAGAAGAACAATATAAAAATCTTCATAAGATGTGCCTTCTGTCTCCATGTGGGTGTGTGAGCATGCCCTCATATGTGGCGGAAAAATCCGCAACAAACCATTGGGGGGAGATTTATCAAACTGGGGAAAAGGTAAACTGGCTTAGTAGCCCATAGCAACCAATTAGATTCAACCTTTTATTTTCTAAAGGAGCTCTGAAAAATGAAAGGTGGAATCTGATTGGTTGTAAGGGGCATCTGAGCCAGTTTACCTTTACACCAGTTTTGATAAATCTGTCCCATTACTTGACTCTTTCCACCGCCATATGCGAACATAGGTGATGTCTTTATGTTGCCACAGCGTGTGAGGGCATCCTAAGTGGATGGAACCGTGTGTGCCAACAAGCTCTACCCCCCGCTGCCCTAAACAAACGATGAGACAAAAGAAATGACAACCTCGTACGTAAACCTCACAACGCCAAGGGCTACATGACAAAAGTTACCACAACCCATCTGCTCCTTTGTTTCGTCCATATCTAGATACCACTGTGGAACAGTCCACAAACAACGCGGTCCATCGATCTCAGGCTGGGTTCACACCGTCAGGTTTTCTGGTGCAGTTTTTGAAGCCCAAAATCAAGACACATAGAAATGAATGAGCAAGTTTTCGCTTTTTTATAAACTCTTGGCTTTGGCTTCAAGAACTGCATCCAAAAAGCCTGAACGTGTGAACTAAGCCTTATCTTACAAGTTTGGTGTTAGGATTTTATTTCTATCAACTTCTAAAAAAGAAAAACGGCAAAACGACAGTGAAAAAAAGCCAATACTAGCAGACCTAATAGCACTAATGGTTGGCTTATTACCCCCGGTTGTGCACGGCTTGGTAAATCTCGTTAGAGGGATTAACCCCGGGGTGGATTTAGTTACCACTGAGCCATAAGAGTAGACAACTGGTAACACACGTGTAGCGAGAAGCAAATACACCGTATCCAGGGCTTAAAGGGCATCTCCATGAAACGCACAGCTTGCGTCCCCCAGCAGGACAGGACGGCGGCGGTGCGTGGGATCCGGCGTGTCATTGTGTATACTTATATCCCTGGCAAACAAAGCATCAGAGCTGCAATAACCTCTGCAGTGTGAATCCAGAGCTATAGGGCTGAGCGCAGTATACCGCCACCTCCCCTCCTGGGAGACACATAAAGACTGGCTTCTCCCATCTGCATAGGACGGATGAAGCCTAGGCTTACCCCGCAGGTTGCTCTCCTGGCTGTAGGGAGGTGCTGTAGGGGTGACATTGCCAGAATGTGGAGAGATCAGGGGAGAGCGTTCATCAATACCATCAGCAGCCATGACTGCAGCAGCTCCAGCAGAGGGGAGGGAAGGAGGCTGCTTCTCATGATGTGCATGTCACAGGGAGGAGACAGAGGCCAAGACGTCCTCCCAAATTCACTCACACCAGAACAGATCCTTGTCCACAGGGGACGGCTATAGAGATGCATTCACACATGGCAACAATGTCTGCAAAGGAAAATCACTTCCATTCATCTGTTTCTGCAGCATCTGTGCACGGATTTCTGCAAACCCCATTTAGAGGAGAGGGAAAGTGAAGAAAAAAAAACAAAAAAACGTTCTGCTATCTTTCCAGACTATCTTTTGCAGAAAAAAGAAAAAAAAACTTTTTGGTGTTTTTTTTTTTATATCCATTTTTTTCATGTTTTTTAAGTTCTATAGAGAAACCTATGGGGAAAAAATGGCAAAAAGAATAAAAAATGCGAATGACCCCCAAAATGCGACCAAAATACACAAACGCTATGTGGTGTTCTCTATATTTAGCAGGGGTCAGCAACCGCTGGCACTCCAGCTGTTGTGAAACTACAACTCCCAGCATGGCTGTTCTCCGCAGAAGTGAATAGAGAATGATGGAAATTGTAATTTAGTTGTCTGTCGGCAACATTTTTGACCTAAATAAATGCAGTCGAAAAACCTCCATAAAAACCCCTAGCAAAATGTTGTGTGTGGATCTGGCCTGAATGCTCCTTTACAGTGACATTTTTGTCATTAAAGGGGTTATCCGACCCCTAGAATGCCCCCTCATATGCCCGGGCCCCTCACACACAATAGACTTACCTGGCTTCCTGGCACCCGCGTCGCTTCTGAAGCCCGCACAGCTGCCGCTGCATCTCCCCATCGCGCCAATGAAAACAGAGGGGGGGGGGGGGGCAGTGACGGGGATGAGCCTTCCTAGCGTCACCCATGCAGTGGCGGCCGTGCGGGCTTCAGAAGTGATGCGGGTGCCAGGTAAGTACATTGGGCCAGATTTATCATGACTCTGACAGCTCACTCCACTTTCACATATGGCTAAAGTCAGATTTATGATCGTCCCTAAAAAGTCGCATAAGATAAACATGGTCCTCACTGGAGTGATTTTGCGCAATTTTTTGTGACTTTTTGCGACTTTTAAAATTGTTGCAATAGTAAATCTCTCTGGAGATTCATTTACATAAGAAAACACGCCCACTTTTAGAAAACTGGCGAGCACAATGCAGAGCCAATGAAAGTCGCAAATTTTTGCGCAGTTTTAGTGATCGCGCAAAAATTTGTGACTTTTTCACTCCATTATTCTTACTTGAGCTAATGATAAATCTGGCCCATTGTGTATGAGGGGCCCCGGCATATGGGGAGGCATTTCAGGGGTCGGATAACCCTTTAAGAATGGTGGAAAAATTCACAGATTGTTGTAAATAGAGAATAAATTATTAGTTTGCTCACTCAAGTCTATAATTTCACATCCGCAGCTGAATACAAATAAAGTTGGCGGATGTGCAGATTTTAAAATTTTGGACGTGAGGTGCAGATTTCGCCCGTGGTGAATATCAACTGCAGGTCCCGTTCCACGCCAGATGCTTATCACAGTATGTGGATGAGACTTCTTAAAGCAGTTGTCCCATTAAGGCAGGCATCCTTAAACTGCGGCCCTCCAGCTGTTGTAAAACTACAACTCCCACAATGCCCTGCTGTAGGCTGATACTTGTAGGCTGTTCGGGCATGCTGGAAGTTGTAGTTTTGCAACAGCTGGAGGGCCGCAGTTTGAGGATGCCTGCATTAAGGAATCATGCCCACGACGTATATTTTTTCCACATACGATCCGCCTCTTTTGCGGGTCAGATGCGGACCCATTCACTTCACGCAAAAAAATAGAACATGTTCCATTCTTGTCCGTTTTACAGACAAAGAAAGATAGGGCTGTTCTATAGATGGCAGGATGTTCCGTTCAGCAAAATGCGTAACGCACGCGGCCAGTATCTGTGTTTTGCGAATCCACAATTTGCGGACCGCAAACCAGGCTACAGTCGTGTGCATGAGCCCTAAAGGCGAGTTCACATCACCGTTATCCTTTCTTCTGAGCCGTCAGAAGAACAGAAAAAAACGAATGATGCTCCAGTATTTAGAGCATCAGTGTCACGAAACGGCCCTGAGCGCGCCGTCCAGCGGGCCACGTGACTAATAACTCAGACAATTTGAAAGACCATTTTCCTTCCTTTTATATTTCGGTTGTGCGTTTAAGTGTATGGACATCTTATTTCGTGCTAGATTGGGTTACTGGTGTTGTGCTTTTAAATGTACTATTTTTTCCCTTTGTTGTAAGGATTGGAATGGCCTGGTTGAAATGCAATTGTATGCTAATTACTGTGTACCTCACCTCTCCAGGGCTGTAAGAAGGCCATCTGTATGCAAATCCGATGGTCTGATTCAAGCCTGGACATGTCTAGGGTTACATAAGGCTTGCAGTGTGTGTATAAATGCTTGTGTCCAAGACCCTTAATAAATCAGTCAGTCCCTGTTTCAAGTCATACAGCAACGTCTGGTGAGTGATTCCAGGGCGCAACACATTGTACCAAGAAGGCCGGGCCACTCGGGCTGATCTCCACCGTGGGTGCCCCATCCCCTCCGCAGACGCCCGAGACATCACCAACCAGGGGGTCAGATAGGAGCAGGACCGCAGGCGGACACACCATTCCGTCACAATCAGTTATAAACAGTTTACATCATTTTGTGTCAGAGATCAGGGAGAAGAACTCCTGCATGTAGGGGCGCCTTTACACGCGGCAGATTTTGTGGCAGAAAATTTTGCGACTGAAAATTAGTTCCATTCATTTGAATGGGGCAGCCAACACATAAATTTCTGCAAGCCCCATGAAAGGGGTTGTCCGGGTTCAGAGCTGAACCCGGATATACCCTTTTTTTCACCCAGGCAGCCCCCCTGATGTTAGCAGCGGAGCATCTCATGCTCCGATGCGCTCCCTTGCCCTGCGCTAGATCGGGCAGGGCAAGGGCTCGTTTGTTTACAGTAACACACTGCCGGGCGGAGGCCTCCGCCCGGCAGTGTGTTCGGTGACGTCACCGGCTCTGATGGGCGTGCTTTAGCGCTGCTCTAGCTGTTTTAAAGGCTAGGGCAGCACTAAGCCCGCCCATCAGTGCCGGTGACGTCACCGGGCTCACTGCTGGGTGGAAGCCTCTGCCTGGCAGCCCCATGGAGAGCCCGGTACGTCACCGGAACTCCAGAAAATGCCTATGCCCTGAGCGATTTAGCGCAGGGCAATGGAGAGCATCGGAGCATGAACTGCTCCGATGCTCAAGTCAGGGGGGCTGCCGGGGTGAAAATGGGGATATGTCTGGGTTTAGCTCTGAACCCGGACAACCCCTTTAAGGTGAAGGGAATCGATTTTTAGTCACGGAATCTTCTGCCACAAAATCTGCCGCGAATGAAGACACCCTAGCACTTTGTACTGATCATAACTGATGCTCAAAAAAGACTGATTAGTTAATTTTAGGGGAAACTGTTGCAAACTGATTATAACTGATGCTCAAAATAACAGATTCAGTTTTTTTCTCTTCTGTTCTTCTGACAGTTCAGAATATCAGCAAGCTAAACAGCATGTACACAAATGTATTTTCTTTCCGCGTCTGTTCCGTTTTTTTTTTTGCGGACTGTATGAAAAACCATTCATTTCAATGGGTCAGCAAAACAAACGGAAGTTACTCCACGTGCATTCCGTTTCTGTATGTCTGCATGTCCGTTCCGCCAAAAAATAGAACATGTCCTATTATTGTCCACCGAAGGGACAAGGATAGGACTAGTCTATTAGGGGCCAGCTGTTTCGTTCCGCAAAGTACGGAATGGACATGGACGTCATCTTTATTTTTTGCTGACTGCAAAATACATATGGTCGTGTGCATGAGCCCTAAGTCAATTTATCCATGTCCACAGGATAGAGAACAAGGGGCTAATTTATAAAGACCTGCGTTATACTCAGGCCCAGCAACGGCCACTCCCAAGTGGCAAGCATAGCGTAAAACTCCCATGCAACAAAATAATGTTGCACAGGTGGTAAAAAAGTAGCATAACAGGGTCTTGAGACTTTTTATTGCTAAAAAGTGGAATGGATCTCTTAGTAAATGACCCCTATGTGTCTGACTGGTGAGAGTCGGACCACAGGGGCCCCCAAATGTGGGAACGAGGGCCCATGTTCTCCATTTGAATGCAGTGGTAAACAGCTCCTAATGGGAAAATGTGGACATAGCAGTCACTGACTGAATAATCTGTGGCAGGCATTACTGGAGACATGTGAGGCAGGACTTCTTGAGGACATATGTAGCAGGCATTACTGGAGACATGTAAGGCAGGACTTCTGGAGGACATATGTAGCAGGCATTACTGGAGACATGTAAGGCAGGACTTCTGGAGGACATATGTAGCAGGCATTACTGGAGTCATTTGAGGCAGGACTTCTTGAGGACATACAGTACAGACCAAAAGTTTGGACACACCTTCTCATTCAAAGAGTTTTCTTTATTTTCATGACTATGAAAATTGTAGATTCACGCTGAAGGCATCAAAACTATGAATTAACATATGTGGAATTATATACATAACAAAAAAGTGTGAAACAACTGAAAATATGTCATATTCTAGGTTCTTCAAAGTAGCCACCTTTTTCTTTGATTACTGCTTTGCACACTCTTGGCATTCTCTTGATGAGCTTCAAGAGGTAGTCACCTAAAATGGTTTTCACTTCACAGGTGTGCCCTGTCAGGTTTAATAAGTGTGATTTCTTGCCTTACCCTAAGTTCACACCTGAGCGTTTTACAGCGCGTTCAAACGCGCTGTAAAACGCTCAACACGTGAAAACCAATGCTTCCCTATGGCCCTGGTTCACACTTGAGCGTTTTACAGCGCGTTTACTATTGCAAAAAACGCGCATAAAAACGTGTGACAAATACGCGCGGAAAACGCGCGTCTCAGAAACGCTCAGGTGTGAACCTAGGGTAATAAATGGGGTTGGGACCATCAGTTACGTTGTGGAGAAGTCAGGTGGATACACAGCTGAAAGTCCTACTGAATAGACTGTTAGAATTTGTATTATGGCAAGAAAAAAGCAGCTAAGTAAAGAAAAACGAGTGGCCATCATTACTTTAAGAAATGAAGGTCAGTCAGTCCGAAAAATTGGGAAAACTTTGAAAGTGTCCCCAAGTGCAGTCACAAAAACCATCAAGCGCTACAAAGAAACTGGCTCACATGCGGACCACCCCAGGAAAGGAAGACCAAGAGTCACCTCTGCTGCGGAGGATAAGTTCATCCGAGTCACCAGCCTCAGAAATCGCAGGTTAACAGCAGCTCAGATTAGAGACCAGTTCAATGCCACACAGAGTTCTAGCAGCAGACACATCTCTAGAACAACTGTTAAGAGGAGACTGTGTGAATCAGGCCTTCATGGTAGAATATCTGCTAGGAAACCACTGCTAAGGACAGGCAACAAGCAGAAGAGACTTGTTTGGGCTAAAGAACACA